>NC_058084.1:106706819-107025660 GCF_014858855.1 Bufo gargarizans | reverse complement strand
GAAATCTGTAAACAATCCTTTCATTTTGTGTGCATTTCTAATTTCTCATAGAAGGACATGTGATGCTCAAATCTGTTATTCGAAAACTGTTCTCACAAGTGATCTGCAAATAAAGGAGAAAACCAAGTATTCCATCCAACAGACATAGGTCAAGATGTACTGCACATGCTTGAGCTGATCTACCAATCTGCCTATAGTCATATGGTTCTCATATTGCAATGCTCACAGATGCCAACAAAATGTGAAATGTTTCTGGCTCATTTCATTGCATTCTGTTAAATGCTCCCTCATATGTACATAAAAGACCTGGGTATTGCTGTGTTGTGCTAAGATCACTGGGACATGCCCATACGCTTGATATTGTTCATAGCAAATGCAAATGCTTCTTTTAGTGTGTTAAAATGGATTGTTTAAAGTGGTATTAAACTTCTTACATTTCTATCAATATTAAGGATTTGTGTATTGTTTCACCATCAGACCTTTTCTTTTAAGAACAGTAAATCTTGGCAATCACATTGAATTCATTGGCAAGAGATGTTTTTAGTAGGAGTGGATAGAAATATGAGATTTATTTTGTTCTCAGTGTCCACCGATTCCAAGAAGTGACTTGAACTGATACAGTTATTGTGCATATTGTGCATATAGTATACAATCATATATAAAAAATTACTTTAAAAAATAGAAAGGTTCTCTGGGAAGTTTAATCCGGGTCATGGTATATCAGTAGTAATAAGTAATAAGCAACTGGGCTTATTGTATTTTTTTTTTTGTTTGTCTTGGTGTTGGCACAGCATTGTCGTTTGAAGACAATAGACGTCACATGCATCCACTTCTACTCAAGCTTGTTTTCTCCTATTTAATATATATATATCACCAAGAAAATGTAAAATCATTTGCAGGCAGCATGTTATGGAGCAGGAGGAGATGAGCAGATTGGTATACAGTTTTATAGGAAAAGATTCAGTAAAACTTGTATTTCATACATTTAAGTTCCTGCTCAATCTGGGTTTTGAAGTCAAGGAGGCAGTCCTATCAGTGATTGACAGGTATTTCTGTATCCACAGTAAAAGAGGGAAGGCTGTCAATCACTGATAGGACCACCTCCTTGACTTCAATGTCCAGAATGAGCAGGAATTAAAATTAATTAACTACAGGTTTTACTGATTGAATCTTTCAAAAAAGCTAAATTTGACCAGCTAAGAGAGGCTATTGGCCTAACTAACTGGGACAATGTCCTCAAAAATAAAAATGCAGCCACAAAATGGGATATTTTTAAAAGCACCCTAAACTCTAATTGTGAGAGGTACAAACCGGATTCCAAAAAAGTTGGGACACTACACAAATCGTGAATAAAAACTGAATGCAATGATGTGGAGGTGCCAACTTCTAATATTTTATTCAGAATAGAACATAAATCACGGAACAAAAGTTTAAACTGAGAAAATGTACCATTTTAAGGGAAAAATATGTTGAATCAGAATTTCATGGTGTCAACAAATCCCCAAAAAGTTGGGACAAGGCCATTTTCACCACTGTGTGGCATCTCTCCTTCTTCTTACAACACTCAACAGACGTCTGGGGACCGAGGAGACCAGTTTCTCAAGTTTAGAAATAGGAATGCTCTCCCATTCTTGTCTAATACAGGCCTCTAACTGTTCAATCGTCTTGGGCCTTCTTTGTTGCACCTTCCTCTTTATGATGCGCCAAATGTTCTCTATAGGTGAAAGATCTGGACTGCAGACTGGCCATTTCAGTACCCGGATCCTTCTCCTACGCAGCCATGATGTTGTGATTGATGCAGAATGTGGTCTGGCATTATCTTGTTGAAAAATGCAGGGTCTTCCCTGAAAGAGATGACGTCTGGATGGGAGCATATGTTGTTCTAGAACCTGAATATATTTTTCTGCATTGATGGTGCCTTTCCAGACATGCAAGCTGCCCATGCCACACGCACTCATGCAACACCATACCATCAGAGATGCAGGCTTCTGAACTGAGCGTTGATAACAACTTGGGTTGTCCTTGTCCTCTTTGGTCCGGATGACATGGCGTCCCAGATTTCCAAAAAGAACTTTGAATCGTGACTCGTCTGACCACAGAACAGTCTTCCATTTTGCCACACTCCATTTTAAATGATCCCTGGCCCAGTGAAAACACCTGAGCTTGTGGATCTTGCTTAGAAATGGCTTCGTCTTTGCACTGTAGAGTTTCAGCTGGCAAAGGCTGATGGCACGGTGGATTGTGTTCACTGAAAATGGTTTCTGGAAGTATTCCTGAGCCCATTCTGTGATCTCCTTTACAGTAGCATTCCTGTTTGTGGTGCAGTGTCGTTTAAGGGCATCCAGTATGGTTTTACGGCCTTGACCCTTACGCACAGAGATTGTTCCAGATTCTCTGAATCTTCGGATGATGTTATGCACAGTTGATGATGATAGATGCAAAGTCTTTGCAATTTTTCGCTGGGTAACACCTTTCTGATATTGCTCCACTATCTTTCTGCGCAACATTGTGGGAATTGGTGATCCTCTACCCATCTTGGCTTCTGAGAGACACTGCCACTCTGAGAAGCTCTTTGTACCCAATCATGTTGCCAATTGACCTAATTAGTGTTAATTGGTCTTCCAGCTCTTCATTATGCTCAAATTTACTTTTCCCAGCCTCTTATTGCTACTTGTCCCAACTTTTTTGGGATTTGTTGACACCGTGAAAATTTGAATCAATGTATTTTTCCTATTAAAAGCTATTAAATAATTATTTTTCTCCACTGTATTCACTGAGGAAAATAAACAGATGAAAGGCAGAATGTAACAGTAAATTTCCCATAAAAAGTGCACTGTCTAACCCAGGAAAAATATTAAAATAGACAAATCCAGGGACCAGATGGCATACAACCCCATATCCTAAGAGAATTAAGTAATGTCATATCCAGACCTTTTTTTTCTGATATTTAAGGACTCTATATTGACAGGCAGCTTTCCTCAGGATTGGCACTTAGCAAATGTAGTGACAATATTCAAAAAGGGGTCAAAAACAGAGCCCCGAAACAATAGGCTGGTAAGTTTAACATCTGTCATGGGTCAACTGTTTAAAAGAGATGCTATTTTGGAGTACCTCAATGAAAATAAGCTAGTAATGCCATATCAGCATGGCTTCATAAGGGATCAGTAATGTCAAACTAATAGAATAGGTTTCTACGAGGAGGTAAGTTTGACTTGACCTTGGCAAGTCAATAGATTGAAACATAGAAACAAATGTGTCGGCAGATAAGAACCATTTGGCCCATCTAGTCTGCCCAATATACTAAGTACTATGGATAGCCCCTGGCCCTATCTTATATGAAGGATGGCCTTATGCCTATCCCATGCATGCTTAAACTCCTTCACTGTATTTGCAGCTACCACTTCTGCAGGAAGGCTATTCCATGCATCCACTACTCTCTCTGTAAAGTAATACTTCCTAATATTACTTTTAAACCTTTGCCCCGCTAATTTAAAACTATGTAGCAGTTTTTCTTCTTTTAAATATTCTCTCCTCTTTTACCTTGTTGATTCCCTTTATGTATTTAAAAGTTTCTATCATATCCCCTCTGTCTCGTCTTTATTCCAAGCTATACATGTTAAGGTCCTTTAATCTTTCCTGGTAAGTTTTATCCTGCAATCCATGTACCAGTTTAGTAGCTCTTCTCTGAACTCTCTCCAAAGTATCAATATCCTTCTGGAGATATGGTCTCCAGTACTGAGCACAATACTCCAAATGAGGTCTCACTAGTGCTCTGTAGAGCGGCATGAGCACCTCCCTCTTTCTACTAGTAATGCCTCTCCCTATACACCCAAGCATTCTGCTAGCATTTCCTGCTGCTCTATGACATTGTCTGCCTACCTTTAAGTCTTCTGAAATAATGACCCCTAAATCCCATTCCTCAGATACTGAGGTTAGGACTGTATCACTGATTTTATATTCTGCTCTTGGGTTTTTACGCCCCAGGTGCATTATTTTGCACTTATCCACATTAAATTTTAGTTGCCAGATTTTTGACCATTCCTCTAGTTTTCCTAAATCCTTTTCCATTTGGTGTATCCCTCCAGGAACATCAACCCTGTTACAAATCTTTGTGTCATCAGCAAAAAGACACACCTTACCATCGAGGCCTTCTGCAATTTCGCTGATAAAGATATTAAACAATATGGGTCCCAGAACAGATCCCTGAGGTACCCCACTGGTAACAAGACCTTGGTCTGAATATACTCCATTGACTACAACCCTTTGTTGCCTGTCCCTCAGCCACTGCCTAATCCATTCAACAATATGGGAGTCCAAGCCCAAAGACTGCAATTTATTGATAAGCCTTCTGTGTGGGACAGTATCGAAAGCCTTACTGAAGTCTAGATAAGCGATGTCTACTGCACCTCCGCCATCTATTGTTTTAGTCACCCAATCAAAAAAATCAATAAGATTAGTTTGACATGATCTCCCTGAAGTAAACCCATGCTGTTTTTCATCTTTCAATCCATGAGATTTTAGATGTTCCACAATCCTCTCCTTAAGTATGGTTTCCATTAATTTCCCCACTATTGATGTCAGGCTTACTGGCCTATAGTTGCCCAATTCCTCCCTACTACCTTTTCTTGTGAATCGGCACAACATTTGCTAATTTCCAATCTTCTGGGACGACTCCTGTTGCCAGGGATTGGTTAAATAAATCTGCTAATGGTTTTGCTAGTTCACCGCTGAGCTCTTTTAATAGCTTTGGGTGTATCCCATCAGGCCCCTGTGACTTATTTGTATTTATTTTAGACAGCTGACTTAGTACCTCTTCCTCTGTAAAGACACATGTATCAAAAGATTCATTAGTCTTCTTTCCTAACTGAGGTCCTTTTCCTTCATTTTCCTTCGTTGTCGTAAAGATGTCGTATATCTTGACTTCTCCAAAGCATATGACACTGTACCACATAAAAGGTTAGTATATAAAATGAGAATGCTTGGAATGGGAGAAAATGTGTGTATGTGGGTAAGTAACTGGCTTAGTGATAGAAAACAGAGGGTGGTTATTAACGGTACACACTTAGATTGGGTCACTGTCACTAGTGGGGTACCTCAGGGGTCAGTATTGGGCCTTATTCTGTTCAATATATTTATTAATGATCTTGTAGAAGGCTTGCACAGTAAAATACAAATTTTTGGAGATGACACTAAACTGTGTAAAGTAATTAACATGGAAGAGGACAGTATACTGCTACAGAGGGATCTGGCTACGTTGGAGGCGTAAAGAGAAAAGTGTCAGATGAGGTTTAAAGGCTATTTACACTTTTGGAGGCACATTTTATTTATGATTGCACTTTACTAATTTTAAAAAAACTTTTTTCAATTGGTCTTGCCAAAAAAAGTCACAAAAAGTTAAGGTTAAGTGTTTGTTTAACTGTGTGAGTTGTGCTTTTTACTTTCACTTTGTGCTGGTCATCTAATAACTCTTATCTCTAATTTACTAAGAGGTCATTACACTTATTTAAGCCACATTCGTATCAGTAAGTTAAGAACTGAGCTATAACAAGTGTTTATAATGTCAGAGAGCAGAGATAAGGAGCCCATCCGAACAGCTGGCTGACAGAGTTGAAAGAAAATTCCGATTCCTCTATTAGAGCATCTCAGACTTGTACAGAAAAAAGGGTTCCATATTTATAATAAAGTCTAATTTAAAACATGATTTTAAGCTTAAAATGAGTACACTGCAGTCATAAAAAAATCACCCCCAAAGGTGTACATAGCCTTTAACACTGACAAATGTAAGGTTATGCACATGGAAAGGAAAATACAAGTCACCCGTACATACTAGATAGTAAAACACTGGGTGACACTGACATGGAAAAGGATTTAGGAATTTTAGTGAAAAGCAAACTAAGCTGTATAAACCAGTGTCAGGCAGCTGCTGCCAAGGCCAATAAGATAATGGGTTGTATCAAAAGGGGTATAGATGCCTTGATGAGAACATAGTCCTACCACTTTACAAATCACTAGTCAGACCACACATGGAGTACTGTGTACAGTTCTGGGCTCCTGTGAACAAGGCAGACATAGCAGAGCTGGAGGGAGTTCAGAGGAGGAAAACTAGTAATAACTGGAAAGGGTGGATTAGAGTACCCAAAAATTTGGGTTATTAACTTTAGAAAAAAGACGACTAAGGGTCGATCTAATAACTATGTATAAGTATATCAGGGGTCAGTATAGAGATCTCTCCCATCATCTATTTACCCCCAGGACTGTGACTGTGACGAGGGGACATCCTCTGCGTCTGGAGGAAAGAAGGTTTGTACACAAACATAGAAGAGGATTCTTTACGGTAAGAGCAGTGAGACTATGGAACTCTCTGCCTGAGGAGGTGGTGATGGTGAGTTCACTAATAGAGTTCAAGAGGGGCCTGGATGTATCTCTGGAGTGGAATAATATTACAGGCTATAGTTACTAGAGATGAGTTGTTGATCCAGGGAGTTATTCTGATTGCCTGATTGGAATTTCTTTCTCCTAAAGTGAGGAAAATTGGCTTCTACCTCACAGGGTGTTTTTTTGGCATCCTCTGGATCAACTTGCAGGATAACAGGCCGAAATGGATGGACAGATGTCCTTTTTCAGCCTTGCAAATTATGTTTCTATGTTACTTTTCCCACAAAATTATATATAAATCTGCGCCATTCTCTCTGCTATATAGCATGCTGCCTTCAGTTCAGACACTGTTCAACGTGACAGGTTTCCTTTAAGATGTATCTACACAGCTGAGTCCTGATCGCAGGTGTTGACTCTTCTGAGCTGCACCATGCGCTGCTGTAGCTTCTGTTTTGTTTCGATGATTGAAGCATGAATCACTAGTATTTAATGCCAGAGATTTCTTGTACAAGCCATTCTAATTGAGTAAGCCATTCGGATGACTAGCTAAATGTCTTCTAGAGAAAAAAAAAACAAGTCCAGTTGCTCTGACTTATTACTACTGATATACTATTGTTCTTATATTATGGTCATGCATTCCTTAGGCTTCATGCACAAATACAGCAGAATACGAGATCCCTACAGGTCCATACAACAAAGCCATATGCACTTTGTGTGCTGCCTTATGATATTGCCATAGAGTACTGTATTGGATAATGTTTCTAGTGGTGAGTTCCTATATAATATGACATGTTAGAGGATGCCACCATTTTTTTCTGTTTGAATGCATACGAAGGAGACCTATGAAGACAGTAGAGCTTTATAGACTTCTTTGGGTTGTCTTCTTTTCATATATAAGCCATAGTAAGTTGCTTAAATAGAATGTAAAACATTATAAAAATGCATACTGAAAAATGTTTTAATCTGTTTAATCTCTTTGTTAAATTTTATTTAATTCTATTCTCTTTATACAGTATGAACATCGGAGAAATCATCTTGTCTGGTCTGCTGCAAAAACAGTTCTAGATATTTGCTTTACTGCAGCAACTCAGGCACAAGTAAATTAAGCCCCAAAAATGATATGGTTTCTATAGGCAAGAGTGTTCATACTATGTGCCATATGCTGGGAGATGGCCAAGGGAGAGTAATCTTTTGTTAATTTTTCCCTATATGTTTATATATTTTGTATGTTATTTTATCATGCTCTAGAATTATGATTAGATGACTGTTGCCCCTAGTGTTGGTCTATGGCAAATGTTAAAACAGGAATATTTCATAAATATTTTTTTAATTGAAATATAAATAGTAAGATGGAAAATGTTAAAAAATAAACACTTCCAAAATGTTTGATTTAAAGAACAGGTCATTTACTAAGGATACATTTCCTTCATTTTATACATGTATAACTAGTGTACTTTATACTGATAACTCCCCACTTTAACTACTGTATATCTTAAACAACATCATGTTTTTATTCCAACTTTCAAACCACACTAACACTACCCAAACACTACCCAAAATAATATAAATGTAAATTATCGTAGTCAAGCTACGCTATTTCCTTATTTTGTGTTAATCATTATAAGTATAAATTTCTGTTTCCCCATTATTTAAAAATGAAAGTTCGTGGAACTTAATGAAAATGTGGCAGAGGTACCTTTGAGCCCATTTTGGTACCTGAATAAGAAGTTCCTATATTAGGAGTAAGCTGCACAATGTCTGTAAATGTAACAGTGGCATAACAATCATGGTTGCAGCCTCGGGTATGACAATGACTGAACCTGGAATGGAAGGGGTACCGTCCAGGTCCTTGAACAAGCTCCAGTTTCAACTGAGGATGCAAATCTAGTTGAAAAATATGTCAGAGCAGACCAACCATTTACTCTTGTAAGCCACAGTCTGCTTTAAGCTTGTCACCTACCAGAGGTTGGGAAAACACAAAGGATGTCAGGCATCATGCCACCTGTGCTGGGCCCTGGACAGCAAGGCATAGGAAGGGGACCAAACTAAGCACTTGTCATGGGAAATGGGGTTAGGTGAATTTCTGTTCCTAAAAACGCATTTATATTGGGATATTGGTAATGTAGGGCGACACATAGGGGGAATTATTATTGCATGGGGTACAAAGGGGCATCATTATGGCATTAAGGCACAAAGAGGGACACAGGATTGCCAACCATCCAGAAATTTCTGGACAGTCCGTAAAAATAGGCAACTTTTTTTCTTGTGTCCGTGAAAAAAGTACATACATGTATGTGTCCATGATTTTTATGAGGCTGGTGGTACTTGCTAGAACATTTTGGTGGTAATTATCATTATTTTACAGCTCACAGTAAATGCTAGTAATGAGTTCTTATCAGTATCTTCTGGGTGGCAACCCTGAAGGGACACCATTATTGTATGTAGGTATAGAGGGGAACATTATTATGGCATGGGGACACAAAGGAGCATTATTATTGTATGGGGCATAAATGAGGCATCGGTTTGCTTGTGGAACAATGGAGCACATTATTAATGCATATTAATGCATGGGGGGGACAATTTTATTGTATAGGGACACAGAGTGGGCACCATTATTGCATGGAGCTATAAATGGGATAAAATTATTGCATAAAGCTCAAAGGTGAACATAATTCTTGTATGGGGCTCGGAGAGGGCATTGTTGTTGTGTGAGAAGCCAAAAAAGGGTATTATTACTGTGTAGTGCACTGGGGGGATATTATTACCATCTGAAGCAGTACGGATGAAGAATGTGGTGGTGGCAAGGATATTGGAAAGCAATGGGCCTGTGCCTTACACACTGCAGACATGTCAATGCTAGAAGAAGTCTTTATGGCAGTCTGGGCCAGATCGATGAGAAAAGGGAACGTGAAGAACTCCAATCATAGACATCAACTGTAATTCACTTTATATAACTACTGTAATCACTTATATATTCTAAACAAAGCTTGTGTAGATTTGGTATCTACCACTATACGGACATTGTATGGTGGTAATTTTGGTCCTAGAACAGTGGATTTTATTCAGGATCAGTATAGTAGTATTATCAGTTACTGTGTGTGGTAATTTGTGTTCATGGTCTGGCTTTTTTTTTTTTGTAGGGATTGCTGAGACATATATCTCCATAGACCCTAGCAATGCAGCTGGGTCTCACATATCCAAGCAATGTGGGGAAGGAAGCCCAGATCCATAATTTGTTCTGAGACCCATGAAACAATAGTTACGTGCTTGGACAGTAATGCAGGGTCATGCCACAGTTACATTTCTTGTAATTTTTTTGTAGAAAAGTTGATTTTTTATGTAAAAAATTATTTCCTCATTTAAAATAAGCCACTAACCATTTGACTGGTCCTCTACTAGAAATTAACTCAGATTGCAACCATGAGTACACGACTTTCTAATATACAGTCATGTGAAAAAATTAGGACACCCTTTGAAAGCATGTGGTTTTTTGTAACATTTTTAATAAAAGGTTATTTCATCTCCGTTTCAACAATACAGAGAGATTAAAGTAATCCAACTAAACAAAGAAAACTGAAGAAAAGTCTTTTCAAGATCTTCTGTAAATGTCATTCTACAAAAATGCCTATTCTAACTGAGGAAAAAGATAGGACACCCTCACATGTATTCCCTCTTAAATTGGCTCAGATCTCACACAGGTATATCACACCAGGTGCACATAATTAGTAGATCGTTACTCTGCATGTTGAATGAGGCTTGCCCTATTTAAACCTCAGACATTTAGTTTGGTGTGCTCCTGACTGTTGAAGTGAGAGTGAGCACCATGGTGAGAGCAAAAGAGCTGTCAGAGGACTTCAGAAAAAAGATTGTAGCAGCCTATGAGTCTGGGAAGGGATTTAAAAAGATCTCAAAAGATTTTGAAATCAGCCATTCCACTGTCCGGAAGATAGTCTACAAGTGGAGGGCTTTCAAAACAACTGCCAACATGCCCAGGACTGGTCGCCCCAGCAAGTTCACCCCAAGAGCAGACCGCAAGATGCTAAAAGAGGTCTCCAAAAACCCTAAAGTGTCATCTCGAGAACTACAGCAGGCTCTGGCTACTGTTGATGTAGAAGTACATGCCTCTACAATCAGAAAGAGACTGTACAAGTTTAACTTGCATGGGAGGTGTGCAAGGAGGAAACCTTTGCTTTCCAAGAGAAACATCGAGGCCAGACTGACATTTGCCAGAGATAAAGTTGACAAAGACCAGGACTTCTGGAATAATGTTCTTTGGACAGATGAGTCCAAAATTGAATTATTTGGACACAACAGCAGAGGACATGTTTGGCGTAAACCAAACACAGCATTCCAAGAAAAGAACCTCATACCAACTGTGAAGCATGGAGGTGGAAGTGTCATGGTTTGGGGCTGCTTTGCTGCAGCAGGACCTGGTCAGCTCACCATCATAGAATCCACGATGAATTCTACTGTGTATCAGAAGGTGCTTGAAGAACATGTGAGACCATCAGTTAGAAAATTAAAGCTGAAGCGGAACTGGACCATGCAACATGACAATGACCCAAAACATACTAGTAAATCAACCAAAGATTGGCTGAAAAAGAAGAAATGGAGAGTCCTGGAATGGCCAAGTCAAAGTCCAGATTTGAATCCCATTGAGATGCTGTGGGGTGACTTGAAAAGGGCTGTACGTGCAAGAAACCCCTCAAACATCTCACAGCTGAAAAAGTTCTGCATTGAGGAGTGGGGTAAAATTTCCTCAGACCGATGTCGAAGACTGGTAGATGGCTACAAGAACCGTCTCACTGCAGTTATTTCAGCCAAAGGAGGTAACACTCGCTATTAGGGGCAAGGGTGTCCTATCTTTTTCCTCAGTTAGAATAGGCATTTTTGTAGAATGACATTTACAGAAGATCTTGAAAAGACTTTTCTTCAGTTTTCTTTGTTTAGTCGGATTACTTTAATCTCTCTGTATTGTTGAAACGGAGATGAAATAACCTTTTATTAAAAATGTTACAAAAAACCACATGCTTTCAAAGGGTGTCCTAATTTTTTCACATGACTGTAGCCTCCCATTGAGTGTTCTATACAGTGGCTTGTACAGTGTACAAAACTAGAGAATAGGAGAATTGCTTCATAACATATACTAAGGCAAAATATAACTAATTTGATGAATGCACTTTTTAGGAGCACTAACCCAATGCACTGTTACACCCAGGCATTTATACATGGCTCTACTTAATATTATATCACAAAGTGGTGTACATTTTAAATCAATTTTATAACTGTACTTAGTCTTGTTACTTCAGAAAACTTATCAGATTTTTTTTTAGAAAACTATAAATTGCATGCATCAAGCCAATTCCAAATTAAACTTTAGCATTTAATACTGCCAACATCCAGCAGGATTTTGAACATTAAGCCTACAGGAGACTGAAATCAATGCGTATTCCCATCCTTGCAAAAAGCCTCAATACATTATGTGTTTTGACAATGATGTCCAATCAATACAATTTGGCATATATCCAGTTAGGCCATCCTACAATATAATCCCAGATGATCCAAAGGAAAAGGTGCCAAAGAGAACAATACAACAGCAGCTGTACCAGAAGCTATTTGAAATTGGGGGTATGAGTTGCAAAGCATGGTACTTTCATTTATCAGTTACTAAGATGGTTTTAAGATCTCTCTATACAAGATCTCATTTTGAATATGATAATCTATGTAATTCATTTAAAAAACTGAAAAAAGCTAAGTATAAGCCTTTCCTTCGGTAATATTTCAAGTCAAACCATAATCTAATGCTAAGGAGTTGTGCCATAAAAAAAAAACCTTAACCCTTTCATTACCGGAGGTTTTTTCGTTTTTGCGTTTTCATTTTTCTTCCCCAACTTCCTTGAGCCATAACTTTTTTATATTTCCATTCACATAGCTGTATGAGGGCTGATTTTTATCAGGACAAGTTGTAATTTGTAATGCCACCATTAATTATAGAATATAATGTAGTGGGAAGCGGTACAAAAAATCTAAATAGGGTGGAATTGGAAAAAACGCAATTCCTCCACCATATTGCGGGTTTTGTTCCCACGGTGTTTCTTTTGCGGAAAAAATGACTTTTCATTCTCTGGGTTAGTATGATTACAAAAATACCCCATATGTATAGGCTTTGGATGTCTAAATAGTGTAAAAATAAAAAATAAAATTTACATCACCATATTCTGATCCCTATAACTTTTTAAATAATTATGTGTACTGAGCTGTATAGGGGATAATTTTTGTGGGGAAATCTGTAGTTTTAATTGATACCATTTTGGAGTGTGTGTGACTTTTTGATCACATTTTATTACATTTTGGGTGAGAGAATCAATGAAAAAATGGCAAATTGGCCATTTTGACCATTTTGCCAATTACGCCATTCGCCGTATTAGATTTTTTTTTTATATTTTAATAGTATGGGCGCTTTCAGTTGCGGTGATACCCATGGTGTTTTAATTTATTGTTATTTAGGTATTTATTTTTTATTATACGAAAAGGGTGGTGATTTAAACTTTTATAAAAAAAAAAATATTTTTGTAATGATTTTAAAGCTCATATATGAGCCTATAAATTCGGTTTTCTAATGTTTAATTCTGTACAATGAGGGATTTTTAAAATGACTTTATTACTGTGAATTGCTCACTACTTATGTTGGCCTGCCATCTGGTGGCCAAAATAAGAATTACAGCATGATTACTATCAGCCTCTTCATCGAGGATGATAATATTCATAGCAACTGACAGCCCCATTGGCCGCAGGGGGTGTTGGTAGGAAACCCGGAAGCGCAAGCTTACATGTTTTTGCGCATTTAGATGCTGTGATCTCACTTCATAGCGGCATTTAAAGCCTTTAATTATCGCAATCGTCATTAATGACGGTCACGGTCATTAGCCGCAGGTCTCTGCTGTTTGAAACAGCAGAGACCTTCCGGCTATGACGCCCGCTGCACCTGTGAGCAAGTGCCATGTTCGCATATCGCTCAAGCGCCGTAAAAGTTTGACGCTGGCTGCAAGTGTTAAGGGGGTTTTCTAGGATTACTATGGTTTTCAACATACATATTCATGTAGTTGTTTACGTAATCTTCCTCCATGCAATTTTATTTTTCAATTTGGACTATGCTGACCCATTTTCACCATGTAAACAAATCACTCTAAATTGGTCCCATTCTTTATGTAGCACTTCCTGTTGCTGTATCCAATAAACCCATGGTGCACTTCTCCTTCCTCTGCCACAGCTCCAGCACCGCCCCTAACATTGTCCTTCTAGTTTATAGCTCTTCTACCCAGCAAGTTACACAGAGACTCCCCTATCACTGCCTTGTTGCTGCTTTGACGTGCCAATGGATATAACATCACAGGAAATAAGAAAGAGCTGCATGGACATGGTCATGTGATCACATTCAGAATGAAAGATGGGAGAAATAAAAGGTAAAGTAAATGCATTGCAAAATTATAACTACCTTCATAAATGATTATTTTCCCAGCCAACAACGTATCTGACATGCCCTTGCAGGATTCAGTAACTCGTATGTCCCTGCTACTGATAGCTGGATCTCAAACTGTGCAACAGCTAAAAAATCTGTTATGTGATAAAACGTATTTGGTGCTGGTGAACATTGCATCAATAAATGGCCTAATTAGGGGCACAGGGGTGATTAGATGTGTAAGCCTTTATCTCTACTCTCTTTTTCTGGGGAAAAAAAGGACCCCCAAGTATCCACAAGTATGCTCTGTGATTGAAAGTTCAAGGGGTTGATATCATACACAGAAGTCCATGTTCGCCTACCCCAGGGGTCATGTACAGTAAAACACGAAAGTGAGAAGGAGCTGTGTCTTTTCTCTCCCCCTCCAGGCCGTAAACACGTCCCTCACTGTCCCTTTCCAGCTCCATGTTGACGGACATCTTAATCTACTGAAGGAAGGGGGGCGGCTTTCTTATGGCAGATTTTTTGGGTCTTTTAAATTCTAGTGATTTAACGAAGATATGTGCATATTCATTTAGGCCTAACTGGTACATATGAATTCTGTATATGCTGAACATTTTTTTTAAGAGGCGTGGATCATATAACTTGCTGCCTGGGTTACATTTTTACCTATTAACATCAACTTTTATGCTATTTTTATGAAAAATTAAACTCTAAAGTGTGCATGAAGGTGTCTATGTGTATAGTTTCAGAAAATATATGGGTATAATGGGTTACTATGATTTAATTTAGCAATTTAGGTTTTATTCAAACAGGTCAAACTGTGAATTGTTCTGGCTACTAGAGATGCAAAATGTGATTGAAACATTAAAACTCCCCTAAAAGATAAGAAGACCAGTCAAAGTAAAGTAAATTATTTCAGATACATGAAAAGCATTGAGAGTTTAGCCCTGTCTTTCACTTTACCTATACAGAAGAAATTTAATTGGATCTATGACAACACCTTAGCTCAGACCTTACCCCGTAATCAGTGTGACTATTGAAATTAGATGATATTGCAGGAATATATTGAGATGACAAAAAACTATTGAAGTTAAAAGGTCTTTAGAAAGTGCGTATGAATCCCAAAGGTTAAAGTTGCAAACACAATGAAGAAGTGTTACTCCATTTAATAAACGGGGAAGAGGGTATTAACCATTGATGGGGCAATGAGAGAACAGTTATCAGTAAGGTCATTATTATTCGTAAAGTGGTAAACCCTCATGTCAGTAGTAATTAAGGAGATGGAAATGTATTTAACCTTACTTCTATCCTAATTACCATTGACGTCAAGTCCTATTCTTTTCAATAAAAATTTACAGCGCAATGTAGCGTCTTGTGCAAATCACAAAACCAAAAGAGATAGATAGATACATACATACACACACACATTCATATCTTGAGAAAGGCTCTGGATTTTGAGCCGAAACGTCGCCTCTGTGCCACTGTGGCCCAATAAATTATTATTTTTTGTACTACTTGGAGTTGCTGTCCGTTTTCGTCTAAATAGATAGGTAGATAGATAATTCTAAATGCATCTAATGTAGTTTTCTCAAATGGTGCAGAACTACAACTTTGATAATGTTCTGAAGTCTTCTGGTTTGTAAGGCATACTGTGAGCTGTAGGTGTGGAACAGTTTGAGGAATTGTAATATAATACCCTGAATATATTTGTTCTAAAATACAACAGTCAAATAAATCTGGTGAATTAATATATTAAATATTAAGACCCTTATTCGATATAATGCAGCATAACATACATAGGCAGGTCTCCTCCATGTAGGATAGGCAAGTCAAGAATGTTGAAATCACATTAGTCAGCATAAATCAAAAACTAGGAAAGGTATTTGTTATATTCCAGTCCTGGAACATTAACATTTTGTGAAAAACAAATAATATTATTCAGTTGAGATTTAGAAGCATAGACCACGTCTCTGTGATGAGGTGTAATGACCGGTGTCACGCACAGGGAGGAAAACAGGGAAAGCCCTGCCTAAGGCCCCATGCACACGGCCGTGTTTCACAGCCGTGTGCGGGCCGTGGAACCGCGGCCTGGATCCCTCCTGAGAGCAGGAGCGCACGGCGTCACTGGTTGCTATGACGCCGTGCGCTCCCTGCTGCCGGCACAGTACAGTAATACACTGGTACGATCTATACCAGTGTATTACTGTACTGTGCCGGCAGCAGGGGGCGCACGGCGTCATAGCAACCAGTGACGCCGTGCGCTCCTGCTCTCAGGAGGGATCCAGGCCGCGGTTCCACGGCCCGCACACGGCTGTGAACAACGGCCGTGTGCATGGGGCCTAAGGGAGAGGGAAAGGTGGTGACCCCTAACTCACCTTGCGGCTGGCACCTGACTGCCCTGACGTCCCTAGACGGGTTCCTCACCCGTGCGGCGATCACGTGCCTAAACCCTGGCTTTCCCTGAAATGAGCCCTAGATAGTGAACGGGCCGGTGGGATCGCTAGTCCTCACCACTGCACTAAGAGGGAAACACCAGGGAGAGGACAGACAAACACAGACAAACACAAACACCCAGGTGGACGACAACAACTGTCCACAAAGGTCCAACAGGGATCCGGAGGGTAGCGTTCTGAATCAACAGTCAGAGAACGCAGCAACACAGCTCCAGTGGGTCAGGATAGATGTCCAGGCAGGAAGCTCTATCTCTGGCAACCAGAGAAGTGTGAGAGAGGAATATAAGGAGGTTTGGGAGTGCTGGACAAGGAACAGCTGAGGAGAAGGAGCTACGGATCCCTGAGTGAGCCAAAAGGGTTTGCAAAGCAAACCCAGAAAGCTACCATAAGGAAAACAGCCCTATCTTAAATAGAGCGTGCAGCCAACCGCTGCGACTTCCTGACCCCGGGTATAACGGAGTCAGGCGTGGTTCTCGATACCCTCGTGACATGAGGAGGGGGATAAGAATGAGAAAAACAACTGAACAAAAATTTGAATTAAAATGCATAAATAAACGGAATACACTCCATCCTAAGGGCCCATTCACACGACCATATGGTCACTGTGCCCAAATAGCAGTCAGCAAAACATGGGTACTGACCTTGTGAGCTCTATATCTTGGATGCGAACTCATTGCCTTGAATGAGTCCGCGATCCGCAAGATATGGCAAAAGATAGAACATGTCCTATCTTTTACAGTGTGGAGGCATGGACCCCAAAGCCCACGGAAGGGCTTCCAAGTGTTTCCGTGGGCTTCCAAGTGTTTTTGCACAGCAAAAGATAGGACATGTTCTATTTTTTGCCATATCTTGTGAATCGGGGAACAATTCAAGTCAATGGGTTCGCATCCGTGACATCTATTGGTAGGAGTCAAAAATAGATGTTATTGTTACATCATAATTACTGAAATGAGCACTATATTTTATAACATCCAGGAAGAACCTAGACCTGGTCATATGCTCATTCAGTAGTACATTTTATAATGCAATGTGGGTCCAACAGAGATGACCGAATCAATTCTAAACTAATCTAATTTGTTATGAATTTCTGCTAAAACTTCAGTTTCGAAAGAATCTAAAGTTTGTGCCATTTTACATATCAGAATACAGGGAAGATGAGAAGAGGGACCACATCCCGCCACCCATAATGCCTTGCAGCCAGCCTCAGCCATTCATGAGGGACTATAGCTGTGATGTCAGTGGCTGTATTATACACATTATATAACATGTCAGCCAGGATCTACCATGTTTCTCTGGCCTTGTACATTGGAGGGACGGCACGTCCATTAGATAGAAAGAGATCTTAAAACACAGAATACAGCTAGTGAATAATTAGGATTACAGTGGCTCTACCAACTAAGACCTCTGGAGTAGGTGCATTTTCCATGACACACCCTTTGTCATTTGTTGTTTGTTAAAGGAATAATAAACTAATACAGAGCAGAGGGCACTCAATTATCTGTTGTTGCATAGATTGCTAATACATATTTGTTTTATTACCAAAACACGAATACAGATAAAATATAAAAAATAGGAAAATAATATATCAATAAAATAGGGGGGTACAGGATAACAATCTTCACATATATTAAAAACAGACTAGAGTAGTCATGTATATAGGTAATGTTATCCAGCTCACCTGGTCGGCGTGTAATATCCCGTGTGCACGGAGACAAGCCAGCAAGTTCCTGGGCGTAGACAAAGTGTTACGACTAAGGAGAAGGTCTCCGAAACGCGTAAACAGCTTGTTTGTGATACTGTCCCGCATATGATGTGATTGAATAAAGAGGAAGATTTTATGGGAAGAAAAATAGGTGCCGGAATCGTTTTTTCTATTTCACCAGAGTAGTCATGTATATGGATGGTCCAGAATAATGTTGAGTGCGAATATCGGCACTTCAAAAATGTGCGAAGATCTGGAATATATTACTATATCTTCGTAATAGTGAATATTCTAGATGTATTATTGCTAGATAAACCTATAATCTTTTCTCACTTATTGTATATAGCTACTCTTAATCTTTTATTATGCTTTATATCTATCATCCATACCCTTTTTTATTTTGTTATAGTTATTATTTTACCTTTCATTAATTAACTTTTATCATAAGTATTTTCCTACCTATCATTATATACTATAATTTCATTTTATAGATGCTATATTATAAAAAAAAAAAATCATTACTTATAACTCATAATAAACAACATATAACAGACAATCACACAAAGGCTTTAAGCCAAATGCTGGGTATGTGCAAGCCCACAACCTATCTATGAGACAGGTACAGTCAACATACCTTACAACAGCAGCCTTGTGCACATGAGACATACAAGACCAGCTCTCATCTAACGGAGAGCCAGTAAGCCTCAAAGTTGCTTGATTTTATGTTGGATGGCTTGGGGGACCTGTGCACCTAGATCATTATCATAAGGGTGACAAAATATATATATATATATACAGTACAGACCAAAAGTTTGGACACACCTTCTCATTCAAAGAGTTTTCTTTATTTTCATGACTATGGAAATTGTAGATTCACACTGAAGGCATCAAAACTATGAATTAACACATGTGGAATTATATACATAACAAAAAAATTTGAAACAACTGAAAATATGTCATATTCTAGGTTCTTTAAAGTAGCGACCTTTTGCTTTGATTACTGCTTTGCACACTCTTGGCATTCTCTTGATGAGCTTCAAGAGGTAGTCACCTGAAATGGTTTTCACTTCACAGGTGTGCCCTGTCAGGTTTAATAAGTGGGATTTCTTGCCTTATAAATGGGGTTGGGACCATCAGTTGTGTTGTGGAGAAGTCAGGTGGATACACAGCTGATAGTCCTACTGAATAGACTGTTAGAATTTGTATTATGGCAAGAAAAAAGCAGCTAAGTAAAGAAAAACGAGTGGCCATCATTACTTTAAGAAATGAAGGTCAGTCAGTCCGAAAAATTGGGAAAACTTTGAAAGTGTCCCCAAGTGCAGTCACAAAACCATCAAGCACTACAAAGAAACTGGCTCACATGCGGACCCCCCCAGGAAAGGAAGACCAAGAGTCACCTCTGCTGCGGAGGATAAGTTCATCTGAGTCACCAGCCTCAGAAATCGCAGGTTAACAGCAGCTCAGATTAGAGACCAGGTCAATGCCACACAGAGTTCTAGCAGCAGACACATCTCTAGAACAACTGTTAAGAGTAGAGTTGAGCGAACACCTGGATGTTCGGGTTCGAGAAGTTCGGCCGAACATCCCGGAAATGTTCGGGTTCGGGATCCGAACCCGATCCGAACTTCGTCCCGAACCCGAACCCCATTGAAGTCAATGGGGACCCGAACTTTTCGGCACTAAAAAGGCTGTAAAACAGCCCAGGAAAGAGCTAGAGGGCTGCAAAAGGCAGCAACATGTAGGTAAATCCCCTGCAAACAAATGTGGATAGGGAAATGAATTAAAATAAAAATTAAATAAATAAAAATTTACCAAAATCAATTGGAGAGAGGTTCCATAGCAGAGAATCTGGCTTCCCGTCACCCACCACTGGAACAGTCCATTCTCAGATATTTAGGCCCCGGCACCCAGGCAGAGGAGAGAGGTCCCGTAACAGAGAATCTGTCTTCATGTCAGCAGAGAATTAGTCTGCATGTCATAGCAGAGAATGAGGCTTCACGTCAGCCACCACTGCAACAGTCCATTGGCATATATTTAGGCCCAGCACCCAGGCAGAGGAGGGAGGTCCCGTAACAGAGAATCTGTCTTCATGTCAGCAGAGAATTAGTCTGCATGTCATAGCAGAGAATGAGGCTTCACGTCAGCCACCACTGCAACAGTCCATTGGCATATATTTAGGCCCAGCACACACACAGGCAGAGGAGAGAGGTCCCGTAACAGAGAATCTGGCTTCATGTCAGCAGAGAATCAGTCTGCATGTCATAGCAGAGAATGAGGCTTCACGTCAGCCACCACTGCAACAGTCCATTGGCATATATTTAGGCCCAGCACACACACAGGCAGAGGAGAGAGGTCCCGTAACAGAGAATCTGGCTTCATGTCAGCAGAGAATCAGTCTGCATGTCATAGCAGAGAATGAGGCTTCACGTCAGCCACCACTGCAACAGTCCATTGGCATATATTTAGGCCCAGCACCCAGGCAGAGGAGGGAGGTCCCGTAACAGAGAATCTGTCTTCATGTCAGCAGAGAATTAGTCTGCATGTCATAGCAGAGAATGAGGCTTCACGTCAGCCACCACTGCAACAGTCCATTGGCATATATTTAGGCCCAGCACCCAGGCAGAGGAGGGAGGTCCCGTAACAGAGAATCTGTCTTCATGTCAGCAGAGAATTAGTCTGCATGTCATAGCAGAGAATGAGGCTTCACGTCAGCCACCACTGGAACAGTCCATTCTCAGATATTTAGGCCCCGGCACCCAGGCAGAGGAGAGAGGTCCCGTAACAGAGAATCTGTCTTCATGTCAGCAGAGAATTAGTCTGCATGTCATAGCAGAGAATGAGGCTTCACGTCAGCCACCACTGCAACAGTCCATTGGCATATATTTAGGCCCAGCACACACACAGGCAGAGGAGAGAGGTCCCGTAACAGAGAATCTGGCTTCATGTCAGCAGAGAATCAGTCTGCATGTCATAGCAGAGAATGAGGCTTCACGTCAGCCACCACTGCAACAGTCCATTGGCATATATTTAGGCCCAGCACACACACAGGCAGAGGAGAGAGGTCCCGTAACAGAGAATCTGGCTTCATGTCAGCAGAGAATCAGTCTGCATGTCATAGCAGAGAATGAGGCTTCACGTCAGCCACCACTGCAACAGTCCATTGGCATATATTTAGGCCCAGCACCCAGGCAGAGGAGGGAGGTCCCGTAACAGAGAATCTGTCTTCATGTCAGCAGAGAATTAGTCTGCATGTCATAGCAGAGAATGAGGCTTCACGTCAGCCACCACTGCAACAGTCCATTGGCATATATTTAGGCCCAGCACCCAGGCAGAGGAGGGAGGTCCCGTAACAGAGAATCTGTCTTCATGTCAGCAGAGAATTAGTCTGCATGTCATAGCAGAGAATGAGGCTTCACGTCAGCCACCACTGGAACAGTCCATTCTCAGATATTTAGGCCCCGGCACCCAGGCAGAGGAGAGAGGTCCCGTAACAGAGAATCTGTCTTCATGTCAGCAGAGAATTAGTCTGCATGTCATAGCAGAGAATGAGGCTTCACGTCAGCCACCACTGCAACAGTCCATTGGCATATATTTAGGCCCAGCACCCAGGCAGAGGAGAGAGGTCCCGTAACAGACAATCTGGCTTCATGTCAGCAGAGAATCAGTCTTCATATCATAGCAGAGAATCAGGCTTCACGTCACCCACCACTGTAAGAGTCAATTTTCATAAATTTAGGCCCAGAACCCAGGCAGAGGAGAAAGGTCCCGTAACAGACAATCTGGCTTCATGTCAGCAGAGAATCAGTCTTCATATCATAGCAGAGAATCAGGCTTCACGTCACCCACCACTGTAAGAGTCAATTTTCATAAATTTAGGCCCAGAACCCAGGTAGAGGAGAAAGGTCCCGTAACAGACAATCTGGCTTCATGACAGCAGAGAATCAGTCTGCATGTCATAGCAGAGAATCAGGCTTCACGTCAGCCACCACTGCAACAGTCCATTGTCATAAATTTAGGCCCAGCACCCAGGCAGAGGAGAGAGGTCCCGTAACAGACAATCTGGCTTCATGTCAGCAGAGAATTAGTCTGCATGTCATAGCAGAGAATCAGGCTTCATGTCAGCCACCACTGCAACAGTCCATTGGCATATATTTAGGCCTAGCACACAGGCAGAGGAGAGGTTCATTCAACTTTGGGTAGCATCGCAATATAATGGTAAAATGAAAATAAAAATAGGATTGAATGAGGAAGTGCCCTGGAGTCCAATAATATATGGTTATGGGGAGGTAGTTAATGTCTAATCTGGACAAGGGACGGACAGGTCCTGTGGGATCCATGCCTGGTTCATTTTTATGAACGTCAGCTTGTCCACATTGGCTGTAGACAGGCGGCTGCGTTTGTCTGTAATGACGCCCCCTGCCGTGCTGAATACACGTTCAGACAAAACGCTGGCTGCCGGGCAGGCCAGCACCTCCAAGGCATAAAAGGCTAGCTCTGGCCACGTGGACAATTTAGAGACCCAGAAGTTGAATGGGGCCGAACCATCAGTCAGTACGTGGAGGGGTGTGCACACGTACTGTTCCACCATGTTAGTAAAATGTTGCCTCCTGCTAACACGTTGCGTATCAGGTGGTGGTGCAGTTAGCTGTGGCGTGTTGACAAAAGTTTTCCACATCTCTGCCATGCTAACCCTGCCCTCAGAGGAGCTGGCCGTGACACAGCTGCCTTGGCGACCTCTTGCTCCTCCTCTGCCTTGGCCTTGGGCTTCCACTTGTTCCCCTGTGACATTTGGGAATGCTCTCAGTAGCGCGTCTACCAACGTGCGCTTGTACTCGCGCATCTTCCTATCACGCTCCAGTGCAGGAAGTAAGGTGGGCACATTGTCTTTGTAGCGTGGATCCAGCAGGGTGGCAACCCAGTAGTCCGCACAGGTTAAAATGTGGGCAACTCTGCTGTCGTTGCGCAGGCACTGCAGCATGTAGTCGCTCATGTGTGCCAGGCTGCCCAGGGGTAAGGACAAGCTGTCCTCTGTGGGAGGCGTATCGTCATCGTCCTGCCTTTCCCCCCAGCCACGCACCAGTGATGGACCCGAGCTGCGTTGGGTGCCACCCCGCTGTGACCATGCTTCATCCTCATCCTCCTCCACCTCCTCCTCATCCTCGTCCTCCTCGTCCTCCAGTAGTGGGCCCTGGCTGGCCACATTTGTACCTGGCCTCTGCTGTTGCAAAAAACCTCCCTCTGAGTCACTTCGAAGAGACTGGCCTGAAAGTGCTAAAAATGACCCCTCTTCCTCATCCTCCTCCTCCTCCTCCTGGGCCACCTCCTGTTCCATCATCGCCCTAAGTGTTTTCTCAAGGAGACATAGAAGTGGTATTGTAACGCTGATAACGGTGTCATCGCCACTGGCCATGTTGGTGGAGTACTCGAAACAGCGCAACAGGGCACACAGGTCTCGCATGGAGGCCCAGTCATTGGTGGTGAAGTGGTGCTGTTCTGTAGTGCGACTGACCCGTGCGTGCTGCAGCTGAAACTCCACTATGGCCTGCTGCTGCTCGCACAGTCTGTCCAGCATGTGCAAGGTGGAGTTCCACCTGGTGGGCACGTCGCATATGAGGCGGTGAGCGGGAAGGCCGAAGTTACGCTGTAGCGCAGACAGGCGAGCAGCAGCAGGATGTGAACGCCGGAAGCGCGAACAGACGGCCCGCACTTTATGCAGCAGCTCTGACATGTCGGGGTAGTTGTGAATGAACTTCTGCACCACCAAATTCAGCACATGCGCCAAGCAAGGGATGTGCGTCAAATTGGCTAGTCCCAGAGCTGCAACGAGATTTCGCCCATTATCACACACCACCAGGCCGGGCTTGAGGCTCACCGGCAGCAACCACTCGTCGGTCTGTTGTTCTATACCCCGCCACAACTCCTGTGCGGTGTGGGGCCTGTCCCCCAAACATATGAGTTTCAGAATGGCCTGCTGACGTTTACCCCGGGCTGTGCTGAAGTTGGTGGTGAAGGTGTGTGGCTGACTGGATGAGCAGGTGGAAGAAGAGGAGGAGGAAGCCGAGAAGGAGGAGGTGGCAACAGGAGGCAAAGAATGTTGCCCTGCGATCCTTGGCGGCGGAAGGACGTGCGCCAAACAGCTCTCCGCCTGGGGCCCAGCTGCCACTACATTTACCCAGTGTGCAGTTAGGGAGATATAGCGTCCCTGGCCGTGCTTACTGGTCCACGTATCTGTGGTTAGGTGGACCTTGCTACAGATGGCGTTGCGCAGTGCACACTTGATTTTATCGGATACTTGGTTGTGCAGGGAAGGCACGGCTCTCTTGGAGAAGTAGTGCCGGCTGGGAACAACATACTGTGGGACAGCAAGCGACATGAGCTGTTTGAAGCTGTCTGTGTCCACCAGCCTAAATGACAGCATTTCATAGGCCAGTAGTTTAGAAATGCTGGCATTCAGGGCCAGGGATCGAGGGTGGCTAGGTGGGAATTTACGCTTTCTATCAAATGTTTGTGAGATGGAGAGCTGAACGCTGGCGTGTGACATGGTTGAGACGCTTGGTGACGGAGGTGGTGGTGGTGGTGTTGGTGGTACATCCCCTGTTTGCTGGGCGGCAGGTGCCAACGTTCCTCCAGAGGCGGAGGAAGAGGCCGAGGCGGCAGCAGCAGAATAGGCCGAGGCGGCAGCAGCAGAAGAGGTAGCAGGGGGAGCCTGAGTGACTTCCTTGGTTTTAAGGTGTTTACTCCACTGCAGTTCATGCTTTGCATGCAGGTGCCTGGTCATGCAGGTTGTGCTCAGGTTCAGAACGTTAATGCCTCGCTTCAGGCTCTGATGGCACAGCGTGCAAACCACTCGGGTCTTGTCGTCAGCACATTGTTTGAAGAAGTGCCATGCCAGGGAACTCCTTGAAGCTGCCTTTGGGGTGCTCGGTCCCAGATGGCGGCGGTCAGTAGCAGGCGGAGTCTCTTGGCGGCGGGTGTTCTGCTTTTGCCCACTGCTCCCTCTTTTGCTACGCTGTTGGCTCGGTCTCACCACTGCCTCTTCCTCCGAACTGTGAAAGTCAGTGGCACGACCTTCATTCCATGTGGGGTCTAGGACCTCATCGTCCCCTGCATCGTCTTCCACCCAGTCTTGATCCCTGACCTCCTGTTCAGTCTGCACACTGCAGAAAGACGCAGCAGTTGGCACCTGTGTTTCGTCATCATCAGAGACATGCTGAGGTGGTATTCCCATGTCCTCATCATCAGGAAACATAAGTGGTTGTGCGTCAGTGCATTCTATGTCTTTCACCGCTGGGGAAGGGCTAGGTGGATGCCCTTGGGAAACCCTGCCAGCGGAGTCTTCAAACAGCATAAGAGACTGCTGCATAACTTGAGGCTGAGACAGTTTCCCTGGTATGCATGGGGGTGATGTGACAGACTGATGGGGTTGGTTTTCAGGCGCCATCTGTGCGCTTTCTGCAGAAGACTGGGTGGGAGATAATGTGAACGTGCTGGATCCACTGTCGGCCACCCAATTGACTAATGCCTGTACCTGCTCAGGCCTTACCATCCTTAGAACGGCATTGGGCCCCACCATATATCGCTGTAAATTCTGGCGGCTACTGGGACCTGAAGTAGTTGGTACACTAGGACGTGTGGATGTGGCAGAACGGCCACGTCCTCTCCCAGCACCAGAGGGTCCACTAACACCACCACGACCATGTCCACGTCCGCGTCCCTTACTAGATGTTTTTCTCATTGTTATGGTTCACCACAACAACAAATATATTATTTGGCCCAATGTATTGTATTCAAATTCAGCGGGATATAAATTTGAGGCCTAGTATTTAGGCGCTGGGTGACCGGTATGGATTTAGTGACAGAATTAGACTTGGAAATGCACAGAAGCGTGTGTGTGTGAAGTTATTCTGAATGACCCAATGTGCACCTTGAATATTATATACCCTTTTAGGGATAGATTTCAAATAGCTCTGATATAGCAGAAACCACTAAATTATGAAATTGCTAAATTGGGAATTGTACTTCAACCCAGAACAAAAAATGTGCTTTGACGGACACTAAATATCTTGCCCAGCAACAACAGTACAACGGTGGGTAACGAGAGATTTAGAGGGAATTAAATTTGAGGCCTAGTATTTAGGCGCTGGGTCACCGGTATGGATTTAGTGACAGAATTAGACTTGGAAATACACAGTAGCGGGTGTGTGTGAAGTTATTCTGAATGACCCTATGTGCACCTTCAATATTATATACCCTTTTAGGGATAGATTTCAAATAGCTCTGATATAGCAGAAACCACTAAATTATGAAATTGCTAAATTGGGAATTGTACTTCAACCCAGAACAAAAAATGTGCTTTGACGGACACTAAATATCTTGCCCAGCAACAACAGTACAGCGGTGGGTAACGAGAGATTTAGAGGGAATTAAATTTGAGGCCTAGTATTTAGGCGCTGGGTCACCGGTATGGATTTAGTGACAGAATTAGACTTGGAAATGCACAGAAGCGTGTGTGTGAAGTTATTCTGAATGACCCAATGTGCACCTTCAATATTATATACCCTTTTTGGGATAGATTTCAAATAGCTCTGATATAGCAGGAACCACTAAATTATGAAATTGCTAAATTGGGAATTGTACTTCAACCCAGAACAAAAAATGTGCTTTGACGGGCACTAAATAACTTTCCCAGCTACAACAGGACAACGGTAACGAGAGATTTAGAGGGATTTAAATTTGAGGCCTAGTATTTAGGCGCTGGGTGACAGGTATGGGTTTAGTGACAGAATTAGACTTGGAAATACACAGTAGCGGGTGTGTGTGAAGTTATTCTGAATGACCCTATGTGCACCTTCAATATTATATACCCTTTTAGGGATAGATTTCAAATAGCTCTGATATAGCAGAAACCACTAAATTATGAAATTGCTAAATTGGGAATTGTACTTCAACCCAGAACAAAAAATGTGCTTTGACGGACACTAAATATCTTGCCCAGCAACAACAGTACACCGGTGGGTAACGAGAGATTTAGAGGGAATTAAATTTGAGGCCTAGTATTTAGGCGCTGGGTCACCGGTATGGATTTAGTGACAGAATTAGACTTGGAAATACACAGTAGCGGGTGTGTGTGAAGTTATTCTGAATGACCCTATGTGCACCTTCAATATTATATACCCTTTTTGGGATAGATTTCAAATAGCTCTGATATAGCAGGAACCACTAAATTATGAAATTGCTAAATTGGGAATTGTACTTCAACCCAGAACAAAAAATGTGCTTTGACGGGCACTAAATAACTTTCCCAGCTACAACAGGACAACGGTAACGAGAGATTTAGAGGGATTTAAATTTGAGGCCTAGTATTTAGGCGCTGGGTGACAGGTATGGGTTTAGTGACAGAATTAGACTTGGAAATACACAGTAGCGGGTGTGTGTGAAGTTATTCTGAATGACCCTATGTGCACCTTCAATATTATATACCCTTTTTGGGATAGATTTCAAATAGCTCTGATATAGCAGAAACCACTAAATTATGAAATTGCTAAATTGGGAATTGTACTTCAACCCAGAACAAAAAATGTGCTTTGACGGACACTAAATATCTTGCCCAGCAACAACAGTACAGCGGTGGGTAACGAGAGATTTAGAGGGAATTAAATTTGAGGCCTAGTATTTAGGCGCTGGGTCACCGGTATGGATTTAGTGACAGAATTAGACTTGGAAATACACAGTAGCGGGTGTGTGTGAAGTTACTCTGAATGACCCTATGTGCACCTTCAATATTATATACCCTTTTTGGGATAGATTTCAAAGAGCTCTGATATAGCAGGAACCACTAAATTATGAAATTGCTAAATTGGGAATTGTATTTCAACCCAGAACAAGAAATGTGCTTGAACGGACACTAAATAACTCGCCCAGCTACAGCACTAGGGACAGATTTAGCTGGATATAAATTTGAGGCCTAGTATTTAGGCGCTGGGTGACAGGTATGGGTTTAGTGACAGAATTAGACTTGGAAATACACAGTAGCGGGTGTGTGTGAAGTTATTCTGAATGACCCTATGTGCACCTTCAATATTATATACCCTTTTAGGGATAGATTTCAAATAGCTCTGATATAGCAGAAACCACTAAATTATGAAATTGCTAAATTGGGAATTGTACTTCAACCCAGAACAAAAAATGTGCTTTGACGGACACTAAATATCTTGCCCAGCAACAACAGTACAGCGGTGGGTAACGAGAGATTTAGAGGGAATTAAATTTGAGGCCTAGTATTTAGGCGCTGGGTCACCGGTATGGATTTAGTGACAGAATTAGACTTGGAAATACACAGTAGCGGGTGTGTGTGAAGTTATTCTGAATGACCCTATGTGCACCTTCAATATTATATACCCTTTTTGGGATAGATTTCAAATAGCTCTGATATAGCAGGAACCACTAAATTATGAAATTGCTAAATTGGGAATTGTACTTCAACCCAGAACAAAAAATGTGCTTTGACGGGCACTAAATAACTTTCCCAGCTACAACAGGACAACGGTAACGAGAGATTTAGAGGGATTTAAATTTGAGGCCTAGTATTTAGGCGCTGGGTGACAGGTATGGGTTTAGTGACAGAATTAGACTTGGAAATACACAGTAGCGGGTGTGTGTGAAGTTATTCTGAATGACCCTATGTGCACCTTCAATATTATATACCCTTTTTGGGATAGATTTCAAATAGCTCTGATATAGCAGAAACCACTAAATTATGAAATTGCTAAATTGGGAATTGTACTTCAACCCAGAACAAAAAATGTGCTTTGACGGACACTAAATATCTTGCCCAGCAACAACAGTACACCGGTGGGTAACGAGAGATTTAGAGGGAATTAAATTTGAGGCCTAGTATTTAGGCGCTGGGTCACCGGTATGGATTTAGTGACAGAATTAGACTTGGAAATACACAGTAGCGGGTGTGTGTGAAGTTATTCTGAATGACCCTATGTGCACCTTCAATATTATATACCCTTTTTGGGATAGATTTCAAATAGCTCTGATATAGCAGGAACCACTAAATTATGAAATTGCTAAATTGGGAATTGTACTTCAACCCAGAACAAAAAATGTGCTTTGACGGGCACTAAATAACTTTCCCAGCTACAACAGGACAACGGTAACGAGAGATTTAGAGGGATTTAAATTTGAGGCCTAGTATTTAGGCGCTGGGTGACAGGTATGGGTTTAGTGACAGAATTAGACTTGGAAATACACAGTAGCGGGTGTGTGTGAAGTTATTCTGAATGACCCTATGTGCACCTTCAATATTATATACCCTTTTTGGGATAGATTTCAAATAGCTCTGATATAGCAGAAACCACTAAATTATGAAATTGCTAAATTGGGAATTGTACTTCAACCCAGAACAAAAAATGTGCTTTGACGGACACTAAATATCTTGCCCAGCAACAACAGTACAGCGGTGGGTAACGAGAGATTTAGAGGGAATTAAATTTGAGGCCTAGTATTTAGGCGCTGGGTCACCGGTATGGATTTAGTGACAGAATTAGACTTGGAAATACACAGTAGCGGGTGTGTGTGAAGTTACTCTGAATGACCCTATGTGCACCTTCAATATTATATACCCTTTTTGGGATAGATTTCAAAGAGCTCTGATATAGCAGGAACCACTAAATTATGAAATTGCTAAATTGGGAATTGTATTTCAACCCAGAACAAGAAATGTGCTTGAACGGACACTAAATAACTCGCCCAGCTACAGCACTAGGGACAGATTTAGCTGGATATAAATTTGAGGCCTAGTATTTAGGCGCTGGGTGACCGGTATGGATTTAGTGACAGAATTAGACTGGGATATGGCCAAAAAATGAACAGACTATTGCTGGTTAAATGCACTTGGTGTGACAGCTTCACCCTGATGTAGGCTTTAGCCAAAAAACAACCACACCATTGAGGGTTAAATGCACTTGGTGACAGGCGCAGCTTGCCCCTGATTTTGTATATGGCCAAAAAATGAACAGACTATTGCTGGTTAAATGCACTTGGTGTGACAGCTTCACCCTGATGTAGGCTTTAGCCAAAAAACAACCACACCATTGAGGGTTAAATGCACTTGGTGACAGGCGCAGCTTGCCCCTGATTTTGTATATGGCCAAAAAATGAACAGACTATTGCTGGTTAAATGCACTTGGTGTGACAGCTTCACCCTGATGTAGGCTTTAGCCAAAAAACAACCACACCATTGAGGGTTAAATGCACTTGGTGACAGGCGCAGCTTGCCCCTGATTTTGTATATGGCCAAAAAATGAACAGACTATTGCTGGTTAAATGCACTTGGTGTCACAGCTTCACCCTGATGTAGGCTTTAGCCAAAAAACAACCACACCATTGAGGGTTAAATGCACTTGGTGACAGGCGCAGCTTGCCCCTGATTTTGTATATGGCCAAAAAATGAACAGACTATTGCTGGTTAAATGCACTTGGTGTCACAGCTTCACCCTGATGTAGGCTTTAGCCAAAAAACAACCACACCATTGAGGGTTAAATGCACTTGGTCGCAGCTTGTGCTGGCGCACCACAAGACACAAAATGGCCGCCGATCACCCCAGAAAAATGAGACTGACAAACGGTCTGTGCAGCCTAAAAACAGTGAGCAATTGAGGATCAGCAGCTCAATGATCCACAGCTGCAGATCGATCAGTTAATCAAGTCCTTTGGAGGAGTTAATCTGCCTAATCTCGCCCTACTGTCGCAGCCGCAACCTCTCCCTACGCTAATCAGAGCAGAGTGACGGGCGGCGCTATGTGACTCCAGCTTAAATAGAGGCTGGGTCACATGGTGCTCTGGCCAATCACAGCCATGCCAATAGTAGGCATGGCTGTGATGGCCTCTTGGGGCAAGTAGTATGACGCTTGTTGATTGGCTGCTTTGCAGCCTTTCAAAAAGCGCCAAGAAAGCGTCACAAAAGCGCGAAGAAAGCGACGAACACCGAACCCGAACCCGGACTTTTACGAAAATGTCCGGGTTCGGGTCCGTGTCACGGACACCCCAAAATTCGGTACGAACCCGAACTATACAGTTCGAGTTCGCTCATCCCTAGTTAAGAGGAGACTGTGTGAATCAGGCCTTCATGGTAAAATATCTGCTAGGAAACCACTGCTAAGGACAGGAAACAAGCAGAAGAGACTTGTTTGGGCTAAAGAACACAAGGAATGGACATTAGACCAGTGGAAATCTGTGCTTTGGTCTGATGAGTCCAAATTTGAGATCTTTGGTTCCAACCACCGTGTCTTTGTGCGACGCAGAAAAGGTGAACGGGTGGACTCTACATGCCTGGTACCCACTGTGAAGCATGGAGGAGGAGGTGTGATGGTGTGGGGGTGCTTTGCTGGTGACACTGTTGGGGATTTATTCAAAATTGAAGGCATACTGAAGCAGCATGGCTACCACAGCATCTTGCAGCGGCATGCTATTCCATCCGGTTTGCGTTTAGTTGGACCATCATTTATTTTTCAACAGGACAATGACCCCAAACACACCTCCAGGCTGTGTAAGGGCTATTTGACCATGAAGGAGAGTGATGGGGTGCTGCGCCAGATGTCCTGGCCTCCACAGTCACCAGACCTGAACCCAATCAAGATGGTTTGGGGTGAGCTGGACCGCAGAGTGAAGGCAAAAGGGCCAACAAGTGCTAAGAATCTCTGGGAACTCCTTCAAGACTGTTGGAAGACCATTTCAGGTGACTACCTCTTGAAGCTCATCAAGAGAATGCCAAGAGTGTGCAAAGCAGTAATCAATGCAAAAGGTGGCTACTTTGAAGAACCTAGAATATGACATATTTTCAGTTGTTTCACACTTTTTTGTTATGTATATAATTCCACATGTGTTAATTCATAGTTTTGATGCCTTCAGTGTGAATCTACAATTTTCATAGTCATGAAAATAAAGAAAACTCTTTGAATGAGAAGGTGTGTCCAAACTTTTGGTCTGTACTGTATATATATATTTTTTTTAATGCCAGCTAACTCTTCTCTCATTGGAGGGCTGCATGAAAATTTTCAGTTTTCTAATTGTCCTAACATTTATATTCAATAATCTTTCTATACTGTTTTGTCATGTAAACTCATTTGCATAAACATAGGCATGTGGGAAAGACATGCAAATAGTGCTTCAGCTGAAAAACAAAACATCCTATAATCAGAACAAAGCCCAAAATATGGCTGCCTGTAAGAACACTTTCAATTAACCCCCAAAAAGAAAAACAGAGCAGCAGATACAATCCTGGATCAAAAGTTTAAGACCACTTGAAAAAGGGCAAAAAATCATATTTAGCATGGCTGGATCTTAACAAGGTTCCAAGTAGAGCTTCAACATGCAACAAGAAGAAATGAAAGTGAGACAAAACATTTTTTGAGCATTCAATTAATTGAAAATAACGATTAAACTGAAACAGGCTGTTTTTCTGCCTTTAAAAGGCCTAATCTGTGCAAAGATGTGGATTCATTGTCATTTTCTGTCAGGTAGTCACACGTTGTGAGGGCAAAGGCAAAAAACTCTCTCTTTTTGAACATGGTCGGGTTTTTGAACTGCATAAGCAGGGTCTCTCACAGCGTCATTTGGAATTTCTTAAATGATCCTGAGGGTTATGGAACAAAAAAGTAAAGTGGAAGATCCAAAAAAAATTCATCAGCACTGAGCCGGAGGATCCAATTGGCTGTCCGTCAACACACTGGACGATCCTCGACCTAAATTAAGGCCCTTACTGGTGCTGACTGCAGCCCCATAACCATCAGACAGCACCCGAGACTAAAGGGCTTCAAAAACTAAAAGCGTCTTCAAAGACCTCGTCTCCTTGAACGCCACAGAACTGTTTGTTTGGACTTTGCAAGAGAGCACCAAACATGGGACATTCAAAGGTGGAAGAAAGTTTTATTCTCTGATGAGAATTTTTCTTTACTGATGCTGATGGTTTCCAACGTTACTGGCATGACAAGCAGATCCCACCTGAGATGTTTTCTACGCGGCACAGTGGAGAAGGGCCATAATGGTCTGGGATGCTTTTTCCTTCAGTGGAATAATGGAGCTTCAGGAAGTGCAGGGGCGTCAAACAGCCGCTGGCTATGTCCAGATTTTGCAGAGAGCCTGACTAAGGGCCCTCGTCTGTGTGGTAACGACAGCGCTACAGTACACAATGCCCGAAGGACAAGGGACTTCTTTCAGGAGAATAACATCACTCTTTTGGCCCATTGTTCCCCTGATCTAAATTCAATTGAGAACCTTTGGGGATGGTTGGCAAGGGAAGTTTACAAAAATGGACAACAGTTCCAGACAGTAGATGGCCTTCATGCGGCCATCTTCACCACTTGGAGAAATGTTTCCACTCACCTCATGGAAACGCTTGCATCAAGCATGCCGAAATAAATTTTTGAAGTGATAAACAATAACGGCAGAGCTGCTCATTACTGAGTTCATGTTTGGAAGTTGGATTTCTGTTTTGGGGGGGTTAGTTTTTTTTTTGGAGGTGTGGTCCTAAACTTTTGATCAGCTGAAAAACAGCCTGTTTCAGTTTATTCGTTGTTTTTATTAAATTGAATGCTCAAAAAATGTTTTGTCTCACTCCCATTTCTTCTTGTTGCATGTTGAAGCTCTACTTGGAACCTTGTTAAGATCCAGCCATGCTAAATATGATTTTTTGCCATTTTTCAAGTGGTCTTAAACTTTTGATCAGGACTGTATATAGTACAACAGATAGCAAGTTTTATTAGACTAGTAACTCAAAAGATAAAATTACATACATATACACTGCCTTTCGGAAAAAAAGTTGCCACAAAAAAATAGCCTTTAGCTTTGATTACGGCACGCATTCTCTGTGACATTTGTTTAATAAGCTTCTGCAATGTCACAAGATTTATTTCCATCCAGTGATCTTGCATTGATGATGGTAGAGTCTGACTGCTGCACAAAGCCTTCTCCAGCACATCCCAAAGATTCTCAATAGGGTTAAGGTCTGGACTCTGTGGTGGCCAATGCATGTGGGAAAATGATGTATCATGCTCCTGAACCACTCTTTCACAATTTGAGCCCGATGAATCCTGGCATTGTCATCTTGGAATATGCCCGTGCCATCAGGTAGGAAAAAATCCATTGATGGAATAACCTAGTCATTCAGTATGTTCAGGTAGTCAGCTGACCTTATTCTTGGAGCACATACTGTTGATAAACCTAGACCTGACCAATTGCAGAAACCCCAGATCATAGCACTGCCCCCACAGTAGGCACTAGGCATGATGGGTGCATCACTTCATCTGCCTCTCTTCTTACCCTGATGCGCCCATCACTCTGGAACAGGGTAAATATGGACTCATCAGACCACATGACCTTCTTCTATTGCTCCACAGTCCAATCTTTATGCTCCCTAGCAAATCAAAGCCTTTTTTTCTGGTTTTCCTCACTGATTAGTGGTTTTCTTACGGCTACACAGCTGTTTAGTCCCAATCCCTTGAGTTCCCTTCACATTGTGCATGTGGAAATGCTCTTTCTTTCAGTATTAAACATAGCTCTGAGTTCTACTGTTGTTTTTCTTCGATTTGATTTCACCAAACGTTTAAGTGATCACCAATCACGATCATTCAGGATTTTTTTCATGCCACATTTCTTCCCCGAATATTATGGGTCCCCACTATCCTTCCAGTCTTTAATAATGCATTGGACAGTTCTTAACCCAATGTTAGTAGTTTCTGAAATCTCCTTAGATGTTTTCTCTGCTTGATGCATGCCAATGATTTGACCCTTCTCAAACAGATTAACATCTTTTCCACGACCACGAGATGTGTCTTTCGACATGGTTGTTTAAGAAATGAGAAGCAACTCATTGCACCAGTTGGGGTTAAATAACTTATTGCCAGCTGAAATATAATTGCCCATGCAGTTTTTATCCAATAGGAGGCTCACAACTATTTGCTTAGTTAAATCCAGGTGGCGACTGTTTTTTTGTACAGGCAGTGTATATTAGCAGCATTACATTCACAGGAAAAATGCCCACAGGACCACTAATCATAATACATCAGGTTCAAATGCTCCTGAAAATATAGAGGGATGAAATAAATCCCAATTTGTCCCATACCCACATACTTATGCTCCTGACGAGCCACATAGTGGCGAAACGCGTCGAGCGTTGAGTGGGGACGAACGTATGTTTGCCATATGTGACTTGTATTGCGCCCACACTGCAGTTGAGGTCTGTGGGATCGCAGCCCTCTGCAGCTGATGAGCAATTGCAATCAAGCCTGTCTTCTCCATCCAGCTTAGACCAGTGTCCCTTGATTCGTGCCTGCAGGGCCGACACTCATACATCTGATTCAATCTGAACGGGTGGTTTTTATGAGGTCGGCTTCTGTGGGCAGATGTCTATCAATGGATTAGCCAATTAACTTTAGTCTAGGGCACTATCAGCTGGTAATGGTACAGAGCACGTTGTCCACAACACGGTGCATTCTTCAGGTTGATTGGATCCAATACGACCGCATGGTCTAACGACTCAGCCTTCAGTAACGCACTAGTAGCGGACCTTCTAGTGACCCCATCCACATTGGAATGTTACCGCTTTATGCGGCCTCATGTGTCATCATACAATGATTTAATGGTGGTTAGGTTGTGTCCTAGAATTTTATATAGATGTAATCCCCTTCCCCTTCAATGTGAATTAATAAAGTATTAGTTTTAGCAGCAATTATAGCGTTCCGAACAACAGTGATATAATTTTTGATAGGTGGAACGTATACCCCAGACCAGTTATTATCAGTGACTTGATGAAATAAATCCCATAGACACATTAAGTGCAAAGTGCCACAGTACCAATAAATGCCTGCAGGAGACAGTTGTATAAAGTATACAGACCAATGTAGTTCTAGTCCCGAAACGTGATGTCACAGCCCTATAAATACGGTGGCAATTTTAGTCAGACATTTTCCAGTGTTCTGACTGCAGGGACAGACATGAGAAGGCACTAGGGACAGCAATAGGAAAAACCTCATTGTGAAAAAAAAAATAACTTTCTTAGTGCAGGGAGAGACATCAGAAGGCACTAGGGACAGTGCCAGAAAAGCTATTTACAAGTGAAGGGGAAGGATAGGGAGGAATCATTTCACAGCAACTTAGTGCAGGGAGAGACGTCTGAAGTCGCTAGGGACAGATCCAAAAAGCCATCATACAGTTCTGGCATTCCAGCAATTTGTTCTTGTTATTGGGGTGCAAGTGCTATGTTGAAAAGACTTTAGTGGCTTATATGTGTGGAAAAAGAAAAATATATACGCATTTCACTTATGCAATTATTTGTGATGAAAGAGTTTAGTGGCCTATTTCAGTACAAAACCTAAAAATATATACACATTTCAATTCTGCAGTTATATGTGGTAAAAGCGTTCAGTGTCCTATTTCAGTACAAAAAATAAAAAAATATACGCACGTCACTGTTGCATTTATTTGTGGTGAAAGACTTTAGTGGCCTATTTCAGTACAAAACAAAAAATATATACACGTTTAACTTCCCCAGTTATGGGTGGTAAAAGGGTTCAGTGTCCTATTTCATTGCCAAAAGAAAAAAAATATGCGCACTTCACTGTTGCATTTGTTTGTGGTGAAAGAATTTAGTGGCCTGTTTCAGTTCAAAAACGAAAAATATATACGCATTTCACTTCTGCAGTTATATGTGGTGAAAGTGTTCAGTGTCCTATTTCATTACCAAAAGGAAAAAAATATACGCACTTCACTTTTGCATTAATTTGTGGTGAAAGTCTTTAGTGGCCAATTTCAGTACAGAAAGAAAAAAATATACGCACTTCACTGTTGCACTTATTTGTGGTGAAAGCGTTTAGTGGCCTATTTCAGTACAGAAAGAAAAACATATTAGTTCACTTCGGCGATTATATGTGTTGAAAGCGTTTAGTGGCCTATTTCAGTACAAAAAGAAAAAAATATACCCACATCACTGGTGCATTTATTTTTGCTAAAAGTGTTTAGTGGCCTATTTCAGTACAAAAAGAAAAATATATTCTCAGTTCACTTTAGTGGTTATTTGTGTTGAAAGCGTTTCGAGGCCTATTTCAGTACAAAAAGAAAATAACGTTCTCAGTTCACGTCGGCGGTTATATGTGTTAAAAGCATGGCTGGGAGTCAGCAGATGTGGAGGTTGGGAGCCAAATGTGCCTGGGGTAATCCACCTGCTTCGCAGCAGCCTACCTGCCCGGGAAGTAGTGGTGCAGGAGTTCGCGGAAGCAGCGGTGGTAGCAGTCAGTCAGTGCGGACTGTTGGGGGTAAAATCACCTACTCGCTGTGTGGCAGTTTTTTGTTAAGCCACCAGAGGAGGTTAACATGGCCATATGTAGAATATGTGGCCAGAAGGTGAAACGTGGCCAGGGTGCTAATATTGGCACCACAGCCCTGGGTCTACATATGCAGCACCCCCTTATGTCAATTTGCCACTCTGTGATATCCTCCTGAGGCTGCTGCTGCTACTGCCATCTCGACACTATGTCACCTTGCCACTCTGTGGTATCCTGATGCTGCTGCTACTGCCATCTCCACACTATGTCACCTTGACACTCTGTGGTATCATGATGCTGCTGCCACTGCCATCTCCACACTTGGCCACCTTGCCACTCTGTGGTATCCTCCTAATGCTGCTGCTGCTGCTGACATCTCCACACTATGTCACCTTGCCACTCTGTGGTATCCTGATGCTGCTGATGCTACTGCCATCTCCACACTTGGTCACCTTGCCACTCTGTGGTGTCCTCCTGATGCTGCTACTGCTGCTGCTACTGCCATCTCCACACTATGTCACCTGCTGCTGTCACCACCTCCAGAGTCGGTCATTGTTCCACTCTGTGCCCTCCTCCTGATGCTGCCGCCACCTCCACACTCTGTCATTGGGACACTCTGTGGTCTCCTTATGCTGCCGCAAACTCCAAACTGTCATTGTGCCACTCGGTGATGTCCTCAAACTGCTGCTGCTTCCACCTCCATACTCTGTCATTGGGCTACTCTGTGGTCTTCTCATGCTGCTGCCAACTCCAGACTCTGTCATTGTGCCACTTGGTGGCCACCTGATGCTGCCGCCACCTCCAGACTCTGTCAAGAGGCCACTCTATAGTCTCTTCATGCTGCTTCCACCTCACCACTATGTCATAGGTCCAAGCTGTGGACTTGTCATGTTGCTCTAACCCTCCCCACTTTATGACTGGGCCACTATTTTGCCTTTCGCCTGGCTGACATCATGATTTATTTAACCTTTCTTCTTACCTGTCAGAAGGAAGGAAAAATGAGACTCACAACGGATCCTGTTCGTGTAGCAGCTGTAAGGTCTGTTTGGTCCCATCAGAATTGGCTTATGATTTGGTAGCCAAAGCAGGAGTGGGTCAAATAACACAGAAGACATGCAAATATTCTATTCACGTGTCATCTCTGTTTTAGATCCACTCCTGTTTTTTTTCTGCATTAGCAATACTGATGGATTATTGAGCAAATTCTGACCGAGTGAAGGCATCTGCTCCACACACAGGGTCCGTTTTTTGATGGTTATTGTTCTGACAGATCAGAGGAAGGGCAAATTAATCAGTGACGTCAACACAAACATACTGCTGACACCCTCACCACTTTGTCCGGGGGACTCTACTTGTTTACGTGTTTAATAGAACAGGTTCTGTAGATATCTATGTGGAATCAGCTGGTGACGGTGTAAAAGGAGTGCTCTTCTTCTTGGCACTAATATCGACCTGTATGGCTGATACTTGGAAAAAAAACTAATATACAACCACAACCACAACCACGCTTGGCCCGCTACAGCACCTAGCTTACTGATTCCAAGATTTAAAAAAATGGCCAGCTATTAATACAATAATTCAATACAATCACTGGCGTAGCTATAGGGGTCGTAGCGGTCGCAATTGCAAACGGGCCCCTAAGTCAGGGGGGCCCACAGGGCCCCCTCAAGCCAGGAGAGCCACAGTAAAGCTGTGGCTGTGCGAGTGGCGGTGCGAGTGGTGGTGCGATAGGGCCCCTCCCCCATCATTGGTGGCAGCGGCAGTTCCAATGGGAGTCCCAGCAGTGTAATGCTGGGGCTCCGATCAGTTACCATGGCAGCCAGGACACTACTGAAGTCCTGTCTGCCATGGCCAGTTACTCTGCAGCATATTTACAGGCGCTCCTCCTTCTTGTAACTCGTCACAGGTCTGTGCGGAGCATTGCTCGAAGCATAAGCAATGCGCCGCACAGACCTGTGACGAGTTACAAGAAGGAGCGCCAGGCGGCCACAGCGCATGTAAGTATGCTGCAGAGTAACTGGCCATGGCATACAGGACTCCAGTAGCATCCTGGCTGCCATGGCAACCGATCGGAGCCCCAGCATTACACTGCTGGGACTCCAATCGGAACTGCCGCTGCCACTAATGATGGGGGGGTCTGCACTGCCCACCAATGATTTTAATGCAGAGGAGGGGGGGAGGGCACACTGCCCACCAATGATTTTAATACCTGGGGGGAGGGCACACTGCCCACCAATGATTTTAATACGGGGGGCGGGGGGTCCGCACTGCCCACCAATGATTTTAATACCAAGGGGGAGGGTGCACTGCCCACCAATGATTTTAATACTGAGGGGGGAGGGTGCACTGCCCACTAATGATTTTAATACCAGGGAGGGCACACTGGGGGCTGATGGAGATGGTACTGGTGGCTGGTGAGAGGCACTGGGGGCTGATGGAGAGGCACTGGGGGCTGATGGAGAGGCACTGGGGGCTGATGGAGAGGCACTGGGGGCTAATAGAGAGGGACTGGGAGCTGGTGAGAGGCACTGGGGGCTGATGGAGAGGCACTGGGGGCTGGTGAGAGGCACTAGGAGCTAATGGAGCTGCCACTGGGGGCTGATGGAGAGGCACTGGGGGCTGGTGAGAGGCTACTGAGGGCTGCTATGAGGCATGGGGCTTTTATCTGAAGTCTGATTGGGGGTCATTCATATTGGGGTCTGAGCTGAGGTGTGATCTGAGGTCTTATTGGGGTCTTATTAACATTAGGGATCTTATTGGGGCTGTCAGCTGAGGTCTGATTAACATTGGGGGTCTGATTGGTGGTCTGACCTGAGGTGTAATTGGATTTTTTTTTTCCAGAGCGGCTTGCAGAAAAAAGGCCTCACACTCCTTCTGCCCGGCCAAGCCTGTCAGCACCCCTGAGGCCAAGCCTGTCAGCACCCCTGAGGCCAAGCCTGTCAGCACCCCTGAGGCCAAGCCAGCCAGCACCCCTGAGTTTTCAGAACTGTAAGTAAATTATATATAAGGGGAGCTTATAATATGATAGAGACGAATTATGTCAGAGCGGATCTTCACCTACACGTGTATCAGCACTAGATATATACCCCTTACTCTCCCTAATACACAAGATACATATCCCTACCTTCTGTCTAATACACATACACACCTCAGACCTCACGATATGTACTTTCACCTTCTTGTGTTACAGACCCCTGTACAATTTAACAATCTTCTTTAATACACAGACATTTAGATTCATACATTTCCTACACTGGCACAAATGCGTTGCCAGTGACCAACTGTCTGTGCTCAGTCCTACGCGTAACCGTCGCAAGTGCATGAAGAGCTGCGGATGTGGCCTGTACCTTGAGTCTCAGACTGGACTATCTAGAATGCACACAGATGGTCAGACCATGTGTTTTTTGCTTAAATACTAAAAACAATTACTACTCATCCATGGTATATACCTACTTAATCTACTATATTCACACTTGTGATGAGTACTAATGTATGTACAGTATGTGAAGGCGTCTGCTCCACAGACAGAATCTGTTTTTGGTGGGTTATTGCTCTGACGGATCAGAGGAAGGGCAAATTAATCAGTGACGTCAACACAAACTTACTGTTGACACCCTCTCCACTCTGGTTACGAATAGTCGGGCGGCACTGTGTGAAGGTATGGGTGCGCGGTTAGCGGGTGTCACTCCGGATGCTTGAATGAAGGAAGGAACCGGCACTCCTTTTACTGCAATTATATAAAGTTTATTCGCCACTCATAGAAGAGGTGACGCTTGTTTCGGCACATGCAAGTGCCTTTATCAGAACAATGTGAGCCGCAGGATAGATCAGCATTTGTGGATCCGCAATACACAGGTGCCGTTCCATGGGCATTCTGCATCATGGATGCGGACCCATTAACTTGAATTTGTTACAAGTACTCAATCACTTTATACGATATTTATGAATATCTGCTACAAATATATGAGTGATTTTTAAGATGGTATAGAAGAAATTATTAATACAGTATTTATCTTAACCCTCTATACCTCATCTCTACTGTATATCTCATTTATATATACACCAACGGATTTCATCTACAATAGAAGAAACAGTCACTTCTCATGATATGTTTTATTTAGTAAATTCATAAATTCTCCATAATATGACTATCTTGCCTATTATCCTATTATTCTCATAATATCTGTTATTATCATGACCAGATTATCAGTGGTGGAATTGGAGCACTTCAGGGGTAAAGCATGGGACATAGCTTTATGAAAATAATTATACTGTGAAGTTCAGTGGCCTGGGAAAGGAAATTAATTAAAACCAAACATTATGCACCAATAAAGACCCAACTATTGGTGCTTGATGGCCTTTTAGGATTATTGGGTTTATATCTTTATTTAGCGCATAGTGTAGAGCTTTTGTATTCAGGCAGCACTATATGTTACTTTAAAGTACATAGTGTGTGGATGTGCTGCAAAAAAGTGTAACAGAAGATATTTAGCAAGCAAACTACAGAAGCAATTCATGAATGGGAGAAGTTGTCATGGTGACCTGGACCAAATGGAGAAGAAAAGAAAGAGAATGACTCAAATCAGCGGAAACATCGCATAAATGTGCTGTAAATATTTATTCAACCACTGTGTGCTACTGATTAGTACTGTAGTGACTTGTATGGTCAGATGATGAGTGATAACATTCTTGTTTGTAAAATAACTCTCAGCAGATCTTCACCATTATTAAGGCCATAGTGAGAGGTGTAGTTTCATATGGCAAAAAGATATGTGGGTTAACCTGATTCTGCAATTTATCTCTGTACTGTAATGGGTGGTATTTATGCTACATGCTTTTTTCTGGTGCTGTATTTGTGTTATACGATTGGTTCTGGTGCTGTATGAATAGAATAAACTTGGTCCTAGGTCTGTTTTATTTCATAAGATTGGTTCTGGTGCTGTATTTGCAATATAAACTTGGTTCTGGTGCTGGGGTTTGTGTCATAAACTTGATATTAGTGCTCTATTTATGTAGTGATATGGTTCTAGAACTTTGTCTGTTAAACTTGTTTCAGAAACCATATCTTTATGCTTAACAGTAGTGATGAGCGGCAGGGGCAATATTCGAATTCGCAATATTTTGCGAATATTTTGTAGAATATTCGTCATATATTCGTGAATTTGAGAATTCACTATTATATTCTTGATTGCGAAAATTGGCAATGTAATATTCATGTAAAGCGCGCGCGATACAGGCGTGGATCACTTTTGCTATATTTTTTCTAAGCTGCTAGAAGTTTTCTGAGACTAGAGATAATGGTTGGCACGGCAGAACATTGTGCTCCAATATATTCATGATTGCACCAATCAGCAATTAATGATGCGCATATTTTGGCGCAATACGTAAAACTTCACATTTAAGCAGGTCTGATTGGTGCACTAAGTATTGTTGTGAACTTGTGACATCACAGCACAATGTCTGTAGCATGTATGTATGGACAGCAGAACCTATCACACTACCTAACACCCTGCACTGCAACAGCTACACTATATCAGGATATAACCTACACGGACTATCTCCCACTAACTATCTGTATTATATATATATATATATATGAGGTATCTAACTATCTATCTAATGTAATGAGTGGAAAGCACAGAGCACAGCAATGACACTGCTGTGTCTCTCAGAACTTTCAAATATTGCATACAATCGCTGCTGGGGAGGTTCTTATATAGTAAGGGGTAGGCAACTTTCCTATTGGTTGCTAGGGATGTTGCTAATCTCAGACAAAGACATTGCAGCCTTCTCATTGGCCCACAAGCAAGAAGCAGGGAGGGATCATGAGTTCAGATGAAAAAAAATCTAGAATATTCGAAAATACGAATATATGTCACTATTTTCTAAATATTAGCGAATTCTCGAAGTGCCGATATTCGCGATTAATATTCGCTATTCAAATATTCGCGCCCAACACTACTTAACAGTAAACCTTTATTTAGGTTTATTAACAAGAACTTTGCTGTGCATGCTATACTGTACATCTCTACCCCCCATTTTAGCAGTGCATAGTCTAAGTAAATGGGCTATCTATGTCTATGATGCACATATACAGTAGGCCTATCAGTAAGTAATGAATGAGTGTAATATAGTGAGTGTTTGTGAGTAGGTAATATGTATGTATATATTATTATAGCTATAGTACATTCTTGCTAACTCTCCCATAACATCTCTGAGGCTTCTGGAAAAAGGAGAGACCTCACAGAGAAACCATCAAACCTCCTGCACAAAATATGGAGGACTGTTTTCTTACAGCTAATGTGTAGTGATGAGCGGCAGGGGTCATATTCGAATTCGCGATATTTCGCGAATATTTTTTAGAATTTTACTAGAAAAATCGACATGGTAATGATTGTGTAATATGCGAATTTTCAGATTCGAATTTTCGGATTCGATTTTTTATTGCGCATTTTTCAACTTACAACTATTAGACAAAGAAGATTATAGCACTATATTAGCTAAATTGCTCTATATTCGATTTTTTTTGAATATTCACTATATTGCTATAACAGTTTTTTCGAATATTTGTAATATTCTAAAACAAGAATATATAGCAATATAGCGAATATTCGAAAAAAACAAATATAGAGCAATTTAGCTAATATAGTGCTAGAATCTTTTTTTTTATAGTTGTAATTTTTTTCCAATCTGAACTTCAGATGAGAAAAAAAATTACAACTATTAGAGAAAGAAGATTATAGCACTATATTAGCTAAATTGCTCTATATCAGTTTTTTTCGAATATTCGCTATATTGCTATAACTTCGTTTTTTCGAATATTCGTAATATTCTAATACAAGAATATATAGCAATATGGCGAATATTCAAAAAAACTAATATAGAGCAAAATTCGCAAACACTACTACTCCTAATGTCAAGTATATTGCAGCCTTCTTATTGGCCCACAAGCTAGAAGCAGGAAGGGATCATGTGTACTGATAAAAAATAAATAAAAAAATCAGAAAAAATTCAAATATTCGAATTTTACGAATATATATAACTATTCGAAATATTCGTGAATTTTCGAAGTACCTATATTCGCGATAAAAATTCGAAATTCAAATATTCGTGATCAACACTACTAATGTGGTGCTGGGATGCTGTATCAGCCTTGGGGCCCATAGCTGCCCATACAAGTGAAACATCATGAAAATGGGGTGTGATTCATCATGAAAGGGATGATAACTACACAGAAGGAATGGAGTCTTGAGTAAAAGAAAATCAGCACCTTCGCTCAAGCCAACTTCTAAATCTTGGCAAGTATATTATAGTATGATGAATTGAACATTCCTCATGGTATATTCCAAATCAGTGTACAAGTCTAAATATATGTCCCCCAATATGTATTTAAGTTTGGTAGGGGCCCCCAATCGATGGACTGCTCCATACTCCTCAAAACCTAATTCTGGTCCTGGCTATTCTTTATTATTCCCAAATAACCTTCGCTATGGCTCTCTTGTATACAGTAATTGAAATAACCGGTTGGCTTTCTAGCATCCATATAATTTATTTACCAAATTCCAGTGCATACAGATCCGCATGTCCAGTAACCTTTTCAAGACTCCAGGAAGAAGCCACACAAGATGCTGCAGCCCTAAGACAACCCTGAAGCAAGGAGGACTGTGACACAAGTTGAAAAGGACCTGGGATCAGTAGTACAACTGAGACAATGGCGTTGTGGTGAAAAGTGCTATGGCACTGACATACTTATATGATCTATTTGTTTAAAGAGTACCTAAACTCTTATTCAACTTTTTTTTTAACTGTCCCAAATGCACTTAAAATATTTTTGATGATATACTTTATTCAATGATTTTGACTTTTTACTAAAGAAATTTGCACCTAAAGTCCTGATTTCAACCACGCTTTAAATTCACTATTCTCGCACATTGCTGACTTGTCAGTAATGTACGGAGTCGCAACAAATGGTGTACGAGCAGAAGAACACATTGCTGCTCCTGCCTGTGCCTCCTGAAGTTGGCTAAATGCTGGCATAGCACATCAGTACCCTGTAACAATCTGCTGTGCCAGGATTAGCTGAGCGGAGCTGGCTCCTGCCTGTGCCCACTTAGATAAGCTAAAACTCCTGCATGTAAGCTTTTTTTTTTAAGTTGAATAAAAGTTTAGTTACTCTTTAAAGCGGCACATGTGTTCAACTATTAACTGATATATACTACATTATAATACAGAAAGTTGGTACAATAGGAAATAGAAGATCTTATAGTTCATTATCAGGAAGATATTGGTATCTAGTGTGATCTGCAGCATTGATGACCACGAGGACCCTTTGACCAGAATTGTGTTATTGGTTGTATGTTGGTTGGTTTTTAATTTGGTTTTATAATATTTTATACATACTTATCCACCATATTGGTAAATAAATTATTTGTATGCTAGATAGTAGAGATGAGCAAACCTGCGGAAATTCGGGTTCGCCAAGTTTGCCGAACTTCAGGTCAAAGTTTGGGTTCGGGACCCGAACTTGACGCGAACTCGAACCAGAACTCAAACCCCATTGAAGTCAATAGGGACTCAAACTTCACTTTATTATTTTCCGTTATAACATGGAATAATAACGGATTCGTTATGCTGCCTATAGACTTCTATTATGACGGAATGCAAAATGGAATGCCAGTAAAGGTGTCGCTTTTGCATTCTGTCTTAATAATTATGAAATAAACAAGTTATAATGGAAAATAATAAAATTATATATAAATCGCCCAAAACCCGAACCTGAACCCAGACTTCAGTGAAAAAATACAGGTTTGGGTCCAGGTACCTGAACTCGCAAAGTTCGGTACGAACCCGTACTTTGCAGTTCAGGTTCGCTCATCCCTACTAGATAGGCTATTGGTTTGTTTGATTACTGTATACTAGAGAGCCATTAAAGTTATTTATACATCATTTTGAAGGGTTTTGGGTACCGATAAGCTTCGTGCTCACGTATCCAGTTCATATTTTAAAGTAAGCTCCCTTATTTTTGTTTTGTTCTATTACTTCTGTCGTTGTCTCCCAAACAATCCCTCGTTAAGTAGGATGGCAATGCCCAGTAGTCAAATTATTATTATATTTCCAGGAAGAATAAAATGGGGACAGCACAATGCAGACTTGAAAGATTAGATGTGCCACAATTGTTACTTTATGGGGATTGGAAGCATTTAGCTGTCAGGAGAGCGGACAGGTCATCTTCAACCAAAATGACTATATAAAATGATTCTGAAACTCATTCACATGCAACAGGAAATGACGTGCAGATTTTAGAGTTGACTGTGGAAATTCAAACCAACAGGCTGTCCTTTTTATTACAGATTCAATTTAGAAATTGCATGAAATTTCACCCATTGTATTAAGATTTTCCTTTGAAAAACAATCCATGGTGTATGAATATAACACTTGATGTAGAACAATTTAGATAATAAAGGAAAGATGGTTAAGATATTTTCCAACAATACTTATGTGCTAACATTTGTTGTTATCATATTTGTTATTATTACATTATATTTACCAGTAACAGCCCCAGTACTTAGAATCTTACAGGTAAGAACATTATAAGTGCTAATCCTATCCTTTTATTTTTATAAATGTATGTACACATGTATGTATATACATGCATGTGTGTGTTTTATATAGATGAACAGATACAGGATAGATAGACACAGAGATAGATAAAATAGATAGATAGATAGTTAGATAGTTAGATAGTTAGAAGATAGATATAGGATAGATGTGAGAGATAGATAGTCAAATAGATGATAGATATAAGATAAGATGTAGATTAGACAGAGAGATAGGTAGATAGAGATAGAATTATAAAATCAATAAAATTACAATGTTACTAATTTAATGGATATGAAAGCACATTGTACATGATATTTAGAAAACAAGCCATAAACAGCACAATAAATTGTTTTGAAATCCAGCATAATAAATGTTGAAGTGGAAGAAACATAACATTTATTAATAAACTATTACATTTATTAAGAAACTAGAATGTAAACAGGACATCAGATTGAACAGATCCTCTGGGCTCAGGATTTCAATAAGGGCAAGTATTAAACAGCGTAAAATACGATGTGGATGCTACACAAAGAAGGACTGCAAGCATGACATATGAAATGATCATTAAATCAGGGGGGTCCATTAGATGTTCCTGTACGTCACAACACCTGCCAGCTGTTTGTCCCCAGAATTGAGGACATCATGTTTTCAATTTCCTTCAATAAAACTCTGAATCTGGTAATTTGCTGGCCTGCTTCAGCTAAACAGAGAGGACAATTTGTTGGAGGAAAAAAAAAAAAGATCATAGTTCAGGCTTAGTCAGATGGAAACGATTGAAAACAGAGAGCTGGCCGCTATGTTTCCCTCAATGCAGCTTTGCTGTCGCAGTTTGACTGACAAACTGACTTTTTGAGGTGCTCATGCCCATTCCAGTCAGAGTTTATTGAAGGTGATTTTGTTCTTCTCTGTAAGGCCACAGCAGTGTCCATGCCATCTGTCACCTTGATTGCATCGTGGATTCTCTGGAGGGTGTTCTATGGCTCCTGATCATTTACAGATTGTGCCGCTTTCGCCTCCATAAGGACCACATGCACAGAGCCAGATGGTGAACATACACGCTTATTATAAGTCTTTATCTCTGTGCAGGAAGGAGAGGAACCATTAGATCTCCCCCAGGAGCCCGGCTCCTCTCTACCATCATGCTGCTCTTCAGAAAATACAGACTTCTTCAGCTGTCACCAACCTTGCTCTAGAAATTAAAAAAAATAATAATAAAAAAATAAGCATGTGATGCAAACGAGACACCACATAGGAAACTCCCACCCTCTCAGCCAGTGTTAGAGGAAGACGATTTGTTTGCAAATACATCATTAATTGTACCGCGTTCTCCTAGATGTCAGACGAGAAAGGCAGCAGATTCCAAACACGTTACCCCAAACGTAAAAACATTATTTCCATTGACTGCTATGCAAACCGAGATTATCGATCTCGCATCATTTCCTGCTAAATATATATTAGATTTGCACTTGCGGCACAAGTTCTGACAGTGCAAGTGATCGGGGAAGGGCTGGGGGGGGGGGGGGAGACAACAGCATGCAGTAGGCAGATGTCTGCATTCAATTGCTTTCAGTTACAAGAAAAAAAAATGCTAACACAGTGATGGCAAAACAAAATTAGTTTCTTTGAATAACACCATTTGTCTCCAGGGAACGGAACAACAGGAGGGAGGTCAGAGTTCTTTGTAGAGCTGGGAAAGCACTATCTGATTATCAAAATTTCACTGTCTGTGCGTTATATTCTGCCACTGGTACATGTGTATTCTTCTGTGATCAGACGGTAATAGGAAAAGATTGGATCTGTCTCCTGCCGTTTTGACATAGTTTACAATAATCAGGAAAATCAAACGTTTATCATAAACAGGGAACGTAATATAAGAATTATTTTTTTATCATTCATTTCCCCAAAAATCAGATAGCAAGAATGACTGATGATTGGGTATCATGTGAAAAAGGAAGGATGGAACTATGGAACTACTGCTTAAAAAGCATTGCTGGGGTTCGTTTTTTTTAAAGATTGATTAATATTTGTCCAAATAATAATAATGCCATATAATGCCCAAATAATACTACTACAATAATACTAGTATAATAATACCAGTATCAGCCATTATATCAATACCAACAGTACGAAGATAATAGTGCCCAAATAATTCTAGTCCCAGCATCACTGAGTTGTACAGTATGTAGATAATAGTGCCCAAAAAATACTAGAACCAGCCATTATACCAACACCACTGAGTTTTACAGTATGCAGATAATAATGCCATATAGTGCCCGAATAATACTAGAACCAGCCATTATATCAACACTACTGAGTTATACAGTACGCAGATAATAATGCTATATTGTGCCCAAATAATATTAGTACCAGTCAATATATCCACAGCAGAGTCATATAGTATCAAATAATAATGTCATATAGTGCCTAACTAATACTAGAGCCAGCCATTTTACCAACACCACTGAGTTATACAGTACACAGATAATAATGCCATATAGTGCCCAAATAATACAATAATACTAGTACTGGCCATTATACCCATAGCACAGAGATACACAGTATGCAGATAATAATGCCCTAAAGGCCACAAATGATACAGCATCCTGATACTAACAGCATAAAATGGTAAGTGCTAATAAAGTGTTGGAGTTTCCCCTAGAAACCAGAAAGCTGATTGGTGCCCCATTTTTTAAAGTCATCACATAGAAGGTGTAAAGTTAGGGGGTAATGTACAGTATGTAAGGCTTTGTGCAAGAAAAGTGGAGGGTTTTGTTGGATGAGTAACTCTGGCAACAAATTAAAGTTTGCAACATTTTTTATGTTGTTTGCCCCCTGCCCAGCATTTTACATTTAAAAAAGGGCGCACAGTTGTTTTCTGGGTGGTGTTAAATTTTTTGCCAAATTTGTCACTTGTGACATTTTAAAAAGTCACAAAAATAGTCACAAGTCAGTTAAAACTGACAGCACAATTATAATGAACATTAAACAAAAAAATAGTTTTTGCAACAAATTTAACACATTGCGTGTAATAGATGATAAACAGCAGACACTAAAAAAGTGACTTCAAATATGGATGGCTCTACTTAGACTAGACAGTCTATAGGCGCATCAGGCATTGTTAGAAATCTGATGCACGTTTATGACATTTTGCTCTAAGGTGGCAATTTTTGAAGTCATTTTAATAAAGTATCTGCTGTTGTCTATGTCAGTTTTTCTGCACCTAATGTATCCCCTTATTGATCAACACTATGGGGGACATTTATCAATAAAGGTGTAATTTGCATAAAAAAAAAATACTAAAGTTACAAATCAAAAGTGGTGATTTGTTTCACCTCATATATCAAAAGGCACGCACCACTTTTAACACCAGTAGCACTAAAATGCGACTTTTTTTTTAACTGAAATGAGCCATTTCAGCCAACCCCTGCCCAGACCACACTTGCGACTTTTGAAGTATATTTGCGACATTTCCAGTAGTAAATTGCGACTTTTGTCTCGGGACGCTTTTGTCATTGTTTTGTTTTTGTTGAATGACAATTTACTGACAAAACCCAGTTTTTTTTAGCTAGTTTATATTAGATACAAATAAATGCCTCCTGTTTTATTACTTACCCATTACTTGTTCACACAAGTTGTTTTTTATTTTCATAAATGCGACTTTTTGACAAAAAGTCAAATCTTTCTGCTATAAATGCTACTTTTTACACAAAACACCACCACGTAAGCTGGCTTAATAGTCTGCAACAATTTGAGCCATTTCTACCTATAAGAGGATGATAAATGAGGCGTAATATGCCCCAATTTGATAGCTCCACACACTTTGACACTTATAACTAATTTCTGGCGTGAGGCATTCTTTGTGGTCAAAATTCTGGAGAAAACATTTGACGCAAATCAAAATGCCATTCTTTTTGGTGCATTTTACGCCATAATTCTGGTGCAACATGCTTAGTAAATGTCCGCCTATGCCTCTTTACAGCAGTCCCTAAGGGGCCTTAGGCTAGGCTGCTGCCTTTTTAAGATGCACTATTCTAAGCGCTACACAGTACTCGTATGCAGGTGAGAGCAGGAATTCAGCTATTTTATGACAGCCAAGCCCCTGCTGTAACAGCGCGGGTCAGAGAAACCACATCTAAGAGAGGGGGCTCACTCTGTCAGCTGAGAATGACAACGCAGGGTGCCAATGTCTTCACATGTTACCTGGGGGTCCAATGAAGGCTTCTCGGTCTGTCCACTGTGTATGCCTATTACGCTGTGCCAAATACACACCCTAATAGATTGCCTGTCAGTTTCCGAATTAAATCATAATACACTGTAGTACATAAGTAGTACAGTGTATTATGTGTGATTAAAGGATCGCCTGTCAAAGTCCCCTTAAGGCACTAATAAGTGGTAAAATGAAGAGTTAAAGTTTTATTTTAAAAAATCACCAAGTTACAAAACACAAATACCTTTTCCCATGAAAACAATGCTTCCCCTATGTCCTTAGGCTACTTTCAAATTAGCGGCAGCCTTCTCCGGCAGGCTGTTCTGGCGGGGAAACAGCCTGCCGGATCTGTGCTGCCGCTAGTGCACCGTGCATCCATGCATCCGGAAGTCCACTCCGGCCCCATTTACTATAATGGGGGCGGGCCGGAGGTCCGGCCGCAGCACAGCAAACATGCCGAGAGGCGGCTGGAATAAAACTACATGTTGTAGCCTTACAGCAGCACAACATATGGAGAATTCTCCACCCTGCGGGCTGATAGGACATATGGAACTTTTAATTGAAACCTGAACAATGTATATAAGAAACCTCAAACTGTCACCCTTTGTGTTTTTTTCTGTCCAGGTGGAACATGCAGACTATCAAAGTTTTTCTAGACTTTAGATCTCATTATACCAGACTGTCAGACATAATCTTAATTATTATTTTATTTGGTGTTTATTTACTGTTATATATCCTCATAGCAATGAGGTTTGTGTTACTCTGATTGCATGTGCTTTGTCTACAGCAGCCATCTTACTGGAACATGTGCTCCACTATGCATATCTACTCTGAAGTGTGTCTTTTTGGTTGAGTTTTTATTTATAGCCACTTGTGGGCTACAGTTTTATTTATTGCATAGTAGCATGTTTTATATAGTTACCTATAGTTTAGTGTGCTATTGTCTCTGTTATCAACTCTCAGGTTCCTGTATTATTAGAGCAGTAGTGAATCCCTTGTGCTGTTGCCATCTGCTGAACAGTTTTTTAAACTACAATTTTAAATGTATTTTTCATTTTAAATATTCACTAAGTGAATAATTATGTGGCTAATCATATCTTTTCAGATATCCAGCATGTATTTGATATAGGAATGCATGAAAAGCACAGTGATTAGTGTTGCTGCCTTGGAGTACAAAAGTTGTGTAGTCAAATCCCATGTAAGCCTTAATGCAAAGGGTTCCTTCCTACACATTTAGGGGGTCATTTATTAAGACCAGCAATTTATACGCCAGTCTTAATCCCCATGTGCTGGCCAGCAAAACCACACTGGCGTAGTTTAAGACTATTTTCCACGCCATAAACTGGCATAGAAAACGATTAATCGCACTCTTGTTCGCCCACGCCCCCTTTTTCCGCCACCTCAGACAATTGCCATGAGTGGGGAAAAAAATTGCAGATTTTGCCGCAAAACCCCTTTGCGGCAACATCTTCACCTTTAATACGCCTGTGGCGAATATTTCTTAATAAATGACCCCTTAGGGTATCTGTAGGAACAGCAGAAGCTGATTTAGGCCCCATGCACACATGTCCATACCAGCCATGTGCATGCCGCCATTTTTGCACCTCCTGTAGAAATGTCCTAATCTAGTCCCCATTGATAAGAATAGGATATGTTCTATCTTTATTACTGAGATCCGGAACGGACAGCACTCGGTGTGCATTTTTTGCATCCCTAATGAAATGAATGGGTCTGCATCCAATGCAGATCAGATGTGGACTGAACACATGGTCATGTGTATGTGGCCTTATCCAGCAGGTGCTGTAATGTCCCTCTTCTGTATGGCTAATAACTCCTTCACTGCAGATAATTTCAACTTGAGAGCCCCTCTGCTAATACCAAGTCAGCATTTAACATTTGGGGACAGCGATCATTATAAGCTAATGTACCAGCCTTTTCTTATGTTTTTGTGGCATGGCTTTTGGCCTGGCAAATTCAAACAGGGGAGACTGGTTGAGTTCAAATATCTTATTTCTCCTTCTTTAGAGCACTTAAAGGAGCTACTCTTCAACAGATGCCATCAGTCTCTCCATCCAGAAGGTGACTCACTCATGTTAAGCAGTGTTTAGTTGTGTTCTGTCTGTGATGGAAGACTTATGCATGCCCGCAATGAAGAATGAGCTGCTGTCTACTTTTTCGAAAAGAGGAGCATCATAGGAAGAAGATAGTCACTAAATCTTTTTGATGCAGAGAAAATAGCTAAACTCATCAAGACAATCTGGTCAGAGGACCAGGAGACTGCACAGAGGAAGAATAGTTACCACCTTTAGGGGTCATAGTATTCAAATTGGGAGATACCTTTTTGTGCTAAAGTTTAACAGTGTACTGCAATCCAAGATAGGGATTTCAGAATTTCTGTGACAGCCTTTCACAGAAAGAGCATGGTTAAAAGCTAATATTTGCAATTCAGAGAAAGCTGCTAAGATCTTTCATGCAGTCTTGTCAGAGGACCAGGAGATTTCACAGAGAGAGAATAAAGTCTGTACCTTTAGGAGTCCAAGAACCTTTAAAGTGGATGATATCCTCTGAGCTATGATATTAAGTAATAAAGTGCATCCTCTCATTGGCAGAATACTTCCCAGAGTTTCAAATAATCAATATTATCCCTCTTCAGAGGGATAGAATGGTCAAGAGCAAAACCTCTTCTGTGCATAGAAAACTGCTAAGCTCATCGGGGCAATCTGGTTAAAGGACCAGGAGAATACCCAACGTTAAAATAGATACACTGCTATTAAGGACTAGTGGCCTGCAAAGTGGTTGACACTCTCAACTCTGCTGTCTATTAAATAGTTAAGGATTTTTCTGGCTAGTGCCTCACAGTATATAGAGTATATAGGGCCATAGCCAAAATTGCTCATACAGATCACTGTACTATCAGAGGATAGTTCTAAACGAAAAGTCTTCATGGAAAGACATTAGGTCTTCAGTAGACTAGGTCCCCGTACATGAAAGTGCTTTTTCCTAGATTAAAGTGAGATTAGTTTCTCATTTGACAAGCATCCTGAGAGCTTACCTCACAAAAGAGTTAATATCTAGTCCAGGAGGAGTGAGGCTACCATTGTCAGCTGCTTAGACAATGGGCATTTCAGAAACATTCTGGAAGCTTATGATGGCCAATTCAGAAAGTGTCATCCAGAGTTAGTTACATCAGACTCTGAGCTTCCTCTGGGAATCATGGTGGCTCATAAACTGGGAGAGAAAGCACAGTTTGTTCAGGCAATCCGGTCGAGGACCAGGAGAATGCTCAGATGGAGAATAGAGACACCACCTCAAGGGGCTCAAGGGTCTTCCAAGCGGAAGATCCCTTCTTAGTTCTGATGCCATCCTAATCCATTCAGAGGACTTGGAGACAATCAGGATGGTAAACAGAGACGTAACAAAAAAACTTTAATCAACTCAAAGTATTCATCAACATCCATTATCTTTCAATCCTTCTACTCAGGATCCATTCAGTTAGAACCTTATACAAGTACAAAAGGGATACTAAGGGACATGAAGGCCCTAACCTGGTGGAAAGACCACCCGAGAGTATGTCACAACAGGCAACTTCCACTCCCAGCTAGGTTGGACACCATTCCTGCTCTAAGTTCATCCCATGAATAGATTGATCTCTTCTGATCATAAGAAACTGAGGGTAATCTGTTTAGCTTTCTGCCTTCTTATTCTGTTGATATGTGACATGATAAAGTTGCTTGCTAAGAACAGACCCAGGGTCTCTTTTATAAAAGAGAACCCAGACCCTTTTTTATATATTCTCAGGGACTTTAATATCCTGAGTGGAGGCTAACCAGAAAATGTTCCAAGGGCACTCAAAAGTGGGGTCTAGTAAGCTTCCAGTATATGACTCTTTATAAAGAGGATAGTTTTATGCTGCTGGATATTATGTCAATGCAAGGGAGGATCAGTCTGGTGACTCTTTTTCCTCTAGTAGTAGTGAAAATACAGCAGCATTACACTCTCATAGCCATAATTTCATGTTGATCCAGTCGTATGTGGTTCAACATACTTATCTTATAGAAGTTATGGGAGAATCTGTTTCATGAAACCAATCTTTTCAAACTCTGCAGATTATTCATATTGCTACTGTCACCAGAGGGACTGTCTCATATTGGCTAAAAACCTCAAAGCATAACTAACCTTTCAACAAACTCTGCATTATTCAGTAGTACAGTGTCTGTACCTGAGGAATAATGTTATTTCTGGCCATTATATGACTTATATCTGGCATTTATAACAGTTTTAATTTGTGTATGGTGAGTGTCTAATTTGTAGTTCTTTTTACTGCCTAAATAAAGTACGCTAAAATTATATTTATTAAGTAGAATATTAAAATTGTCTGCAACAAATTAGGCTTGGTAGGGTGAGAGGGGATATCTCAGACTAATGATGCTGATCCCTAAAATCATCCCTACCACTAGAACTCCAAGGTATAAGGAGTCAATAGTATGTGGTGTGTACCACTATCAGTTTGGGGCATCCATACATAGGTACCTGATTGAAACAGTGAGTAATGTGACAGGTCTCCTTAAAAAGAGACACTGCACACCACACAGTGTCAGGTAACACTACTAGGATAGTCCAATCCCCAGCCGATAATTAAACATAGGAACAAGCCACTAGGCTCCTCCAGTCAGCAAGTCAGTCTGTAGCTGTTTCAACAGAAATAGTTTGCTCGACGCGTTTCTCTTGTCCAACTTGTTTGTTGGTTCATCAGGAGCAGGTTACTAAAACCACTGTTGTCACTGTATGTCACCCCCTCACACCGGGTGCATCACAGAGCCACAGGAAGTTTTAGAAAGTATCTGACTAAATATAAGCTGCATGCAGTTGATATCATGCATGTAACCCTGTTTTGAACACCAAGCTCACTGTCACCGTTTAGATATTATCCCCTTACACTGAGGATGACGGTTGACATAGAGCTCAGGAGCATTTTACATTTTCACATAAGGTAAGCTGAACGCCACTGATGACGTGCGTGCAGCAGAGAGCCTTCGGCAATGTGGCCGTACCTCGCGCGTAGCGCAGACTTGTTTAAATGGAGGAGACACCTCCCATCTATGAGGCCACCTCACCAGATGCCCAATCCGGAGCAGGACACGTCATCCGACTGCGCATCATTACTCCCGTCGCAGCCGGATGACGCGCGTTCCATCCTGTCATCACTAAGGGACTTAGGAAATTATCGCTCCACCCACCCATAAACGTCATCCATAGGGGAGGGGGAGAGATCGATGACGGATGCCTTCTCCCTTTACTGCATCTATTGTGGTAAGAGGGAGGAAATATGTCAGATTTGTAATGATTGCTAGAATTTCACATATTTATAGGACATTACTAATAACGAGATGCATAGCCAGCAAGATGAACATTTCCAGCATTATAGTTATAAAAGGAGGATAATTATGGATAATTACATCCCTCCCATACTAGGTTACAATGAAGTGACAATAATAATGGAAAAGAAATATACAGGAATGAGCACCAGAAATATCCAAATTAGTAGATCCAGTATCTATATAGGATATAACGGATCCCAAGGAAGCCAGTATTGTATTACTCCACAAATGTCATATCATAGAGAAAAATGATTTCATGGCATAATGGAGAGTGATAGCAACTAGAGGTTATTCAATAAAACAGGCAAAAGAAATCGCGTCATTTAGGCCATTGGGTTTCACAGTGTTAAGAGTGAATGTCCACTGTGCCTCTTTTTTAAGAAGCAGCGTGTCGATGTCACCTCCCCTGGGTGGTGGCCTAACATGTTCTATACCTTGGAATTTAAAACAATCCAAATTGCCAGGGTGGCAAGTGGCCACATGTTGTGCCACCGGGGTATCTCCAGAATTTTTAATTTTTAGGAGATGCTCACCAACACGCCTCCTAAATTCGCGTTTCGTTTTGCCTGTATATTGAATACCACAGATACAAGTGGCCAAGTACACCACTCCAACTGTTCTACAATTAATGAAGGACTTGATAGAATATCCGTGTCCTGTAGTGGAGCTCTTAAATTTAGTACTTTTCAAGATAGCTCTGCAAGCAACGCAGTTACCACACTGGTAGGTACCATTGGGTCTGTTGGTTCCCAGCCACGTGGTATCCCTGGGGGTGATAAAAGCACTGTGAACCAGTTTGTCCCTGATATTACCCCCTCGTCTGTATGTGATCATGGGGCTACTGCCTACCAAGTGACCAACATCCGGATCAGCTTTAAGAATGTCCCAATTTTCAGTGAGTAACCTGCGTATCTCGCTGCTTGCTGTATCGAAAGTGCCAATAATTCGTATCTGTGCTTCTTCAGATGTTCTGTTCCTAGTATGCAAAAGTTCTTCTCTATTGCATGCTGCTGCATGTTGATATGCTTCCTTAAGGATAGGTTTCGGATAACCTTTATCTGCAAACCGTTCTTTAAGGTCATCAGCCGAGGCCTTAAAGTCAGACCACTGGGAGCAATTACGTCTCATCCTGAGATATTGCCCCTTTGGAATGCCTCTCTTGAGCGGGTAAGGATGTCCACTCTCCCATCTCAAGAGGGCATTCGTGGCCGTCGGTTTACGGAACACCTTCGTTGCAATATGACCCGAAGGGTCAATCTCAATCATAAGATCCAGAAAGGTGAGTCGTTTTTCATCGATTTCTGATGTGAAAAATAGACCCAGAGAGTTGATGTTTAGTCTTGAAACAAAATTAAAGAACCCTTCTTTCGTGCCTCTCCACAAAATGAAAATATCATCAATGAACCTCATCCATAAAAGTATGGATGAGGTCCACTGCTCCATTTCCTCGTTAAAGACAACCTTCCTCTCCCACCAGCCCAGGTAGAGGTTAGCAAAAGTGGGAGCACAAGGGCTCCCCATTGCCACCCCCCTGAGCTGGCGGTAGAGGGAACGGTCAAACAAGAAAATGTTGTGATGCAGAATGAAATCCAATAAAGTGATCACAAAATCATTGTGCTCACAAAATTGCGACCCTCTTTCCAATAAAAAAGCATTAGCTGCCTAATGCAGTAGCCCCATGATCACATACAGACGAGAGGGTAATATCAGGGACAAACTGGTTCACAGTGCTTTTGTCACCCCCAGGGATACCACGTGGCTGGGAACCAACAGACCCAATGGTACCTACCAGTGTGGTAACTGCGTTGCTTGCAGAGCTATCTTGAAAAGTACTAAATTTAAGAGCTCCACTACAGGACACGGATATTCTATCAAGTCCTTCATTAATTGTAGAACAGTTGGAGTGGTGTACTTGGCCACTTGTATCTGTGGTATTCAATATACAGGCAAAACGAAACGCGAATTTAGGAGGCGTGTTGGTGAGCATCTCCTAAAAATTAAAAATTCTGGAGATACCCCGGTGGCACAACATGTGGCCACTTGCCACCCTGGCAATTTGGATTGTTTTAAATTCCAAGGTATAGAACATGTTAGGCCACCACCCAGGGGAGGTGACATCGACACGCTGCTTCTTAAAAAAGAGGCACAGTGGACATTCACTCTTAACACTGTGAAACCCAATGGCCTAAATGACGCGATTTCTTTTGCCTGTTTTATTGAATAACCTCTAGTTGCTATCACTCTCCATTATGCCATGAAATCATTTTTCTCTATGATATGACATTTGTGGAGTAATACAATACTGGCTTCCTTGGGATCCGTTATATCCTATATAGATACTGGATCTACTAATTTGGATATTTCTGGTGCTCATTCCTGTATATTTCTTTTCCATTATTATTGTCACTTCATTGTAACCTAGTATGGGAGGGATGTAATTATCCATAATTATCCTCCTTTTATAACTATAATGCTGGAAATGTTCATCTTGCTGGCTATGCATCTCGTTATTAGTAATGTCCTATAAATATGTGAAATTCTAGCAATCATTACAAATCTGACATATTTCCTCCCTCTTACCACAATAGATGCAGTAAAGGGAGAAGGCATCCGTCATCGATCTCTCCCCCTCCCCTATGGATGACGTTTATGGGTGGGTGGAGCGATAATTTCCTAAGTCCCTTAGTGATGACAGGATGGAACGCACGTCATCCGGCTGCGACGGGAGTAATGATGCGCAGTCGGATGACGTGTCCTGCTCCAGGTTGGGCATCTGGTGAGGTGGCCTCATGGATGGGAGGTGTTTTCCTCCATTTAAACAAGTCCGCGCTACGCGCGGGGTACGGCCACATTGCCGAAGGCTCTTTGCTGCACGCACGTCATCAGTGGCGTTCAGCTTACCTTATGTGAAAATGTAAAATGCTCCTGAGCTCTATGTCAACCGTCATCCTCAGTGTAAGGGGATAATATCTAAACGGTGACAGTGAGCTTGGTGTTCAAAACAGGGTTACATGCATGATATCAACTGCATGCAGCTTATATTTAGTCAGATACTTTCTAAAACTCCCTGTGGCTCTGTGATGCACCCGGTGTGAGGGGGTGACATACAGTGACAACAGTGGTTTTAGTAACCTGCTCCTGATGAACCAACAAACAAGTTGGACAAGAGAAACGCGTCGAGCAAACTATTTCTGTTGAAACAGCTACAGACTGACTTGCTGACTGGAGGAGCCTAGTGGCTTGTTCCTATGTTTAATTATCGGCTGGGGATTGGACTATCCTAGTAGTGTTACCTGACACTGTGTGGTGTGCAGTGTCTCTTTTTAAGGAGACCTGTCACATTACTCACTGTTTCAATCAGGTACCTATGTATGGATGCCCCAAACTGATAGTGGTACACGCCACATACTATTGACTCCTTATACCTTGGAGTTCTAGTGGTAGGGATGATTTTAGGGATCAGCATCATTAGTCTAAGATATCCCCTCTCACCCTACCAAGCCTAATTTGTTGCAGACAATTTTAATATTCTACTTAATAAATATAATTTTAGCGTACTTTATTTAGGCAATAAAAAGATACACATTGAGTTAGTACGTAAACGCTACTGTGAATAATTAGTTAATTTAATTTGTAGTTCTGCCAAAGATAGTGGGTGGAGAGTAACCACCATCCACTGCAAACAGAAAGTATAGGCAAATCTGCTTCCTAACCTTTTCTTACTCGCTCAGAAGCAACTTCGGGATCAAGGAGGACATTATAGAGATATACTGACCTGTATGGTTGTGAAAAAGCACTTGGGCTCAGATATAAACTACTTTATTTAGCTGCGGCAGCAGTTTGTTTTTGCTTTTGGAGTCTTGCCTTACTCTGCTCCTGCTCACTCCTCCTCCTCCTTTCGCCACAGACTTATATTACAATGTGTAATACGAACCTTCTGTGAGTTGCTCCCTCCTGGATGGATTCAAAGCATATGTCAAAGAGAAAAGCATTTATCAAGGGAAGGGAGGGTTGCTGTCACCACCAGACAGCTGAGAAGCTCTGACAGATGCCTTTCATAACCTCCTCCTTGAGCTTCCTTTGTTTTGGTTTTCAGTTCCTCATCTCGTTAGCCTCTCTCAGCTGTCATGTAGTTGGACTGATTGCATCCCTTTAAATTCCTCCCCATAATGCATTAGTGTGCGGTTTATACAACTTCCTGGAGTGTGTGTGCATGCTGATCCTATTTCACAGTCTTCTACAAGATAAGTGTTGTACATTAATTTGTGATTTTCTGTTTGCTGGATCCCAGGTGACCCTGACTCCCTCCGTGTCTAGTGTAGGGAGCCGGTGGTCGTGTCCCCTCACTATTATAGGGTGATCAGGTGTTATACAGTCGAGGTACGAGGATATGCGATCATCCACCATTGGGATGTTCGCATAGGCTGAGCAGTCAGGGAGAGTGCCAGGTCTTATGCAGGGGTCTCCCTTTTTGTTCCTTAGTTTTGGATCCAGTGAGTCTTATATTCATTTTGTATTGTCTTGTTTCCTGTACACCTTCCGTGACAGTTGCTTGATAATATGAAAACTAGAAATCTCTCCCTGATACGATAAATTGCAAAGTTTCTTATGGTCATTTGTACTATCAATTTATGTCAAGTTGTATAAAAAGGTATTGACAAGCAAGAGGGTCTGCTAATAATAGGATTTCCTTCAGAAAGAAAGGATTTTCTGGATTACGTATGTCTCACAATTGATATTATGTTTGAGAATGTTGCTAGCCCTTCTACATTCAAGATGAGATTGCTGCATAATCAGTTTTTTCACCAGTATATTCTATTGAGTTATTAGAATATAGACCAACTTGTTAATTTGTGGGATCACATTAGACTTTGTGATCTTCCTTTTGAGGCCTTGAAAGAAACTACTAGGCAAATCTCTGCAATGTGGTAAAATAGCAAATATGCTCTGGACTATTAAGATCCTCCAATTTCTTCAGCAATTGCTTGTATATCATATAAGGCAATATGGCCACCGTAGGTCGTGGATACAAATGGTGTAGGACCATGCAACCAAAATGAAAAATAGGATAGTTAGGAGAATAGAGCCAAACAAGAGTACCCTGAAGTCTAAAACTTCAAGTCTAAAACAACACAATAAATCAAAACAACTTAGATGCATCAAAGGGCCAGTGCATATAAAATAAAGAACAGTCTTATAATACTTCTCTTATTTGTTTAAGGAGAAGGGAAGGCAAGGTCAGCAATGTGGTTCTGGGCAGACCTGGATTGATTTCCCTAAAGTGCCCCTACTTGACCTGGACTAATCTCCTTGTCCAGTTAGTCAGAACACCTCCCCTAATATAAAAATAAAAGTTATGGGTCTTTTTTTTATTATGCAAAAGTAGTAAAATGTAAAAAAAAATATATATATAGATAGAGAGATAGATATGGTATCGCTGTAATTGTAATTGCGCTGACCCAGAAAATAAAGTTATTATGTTATGTAAAAAAATTAACTTCCCAAAATTTATAATGTAAAAAATCAGTGGTGGTATTGCTGCTTCCATCCCCCCAAAAAGAGTTAATCAAAGTTAATTAGTAAGCTATGTGTACCTCAAAATGGTGCCATTAAAAACATCAAACTGTCCTGCAAAAAATAAGCCCTCATACGACTACATCAATGGAAAAGTCAAAAAGTTATAGCTCTTGGAATGTGGTGATGAAAAAATGAAAAAAAAAAATGCTTAGTCAGTAAGGTTCAAAAGAGGCTGGTCACTAAGGGGTTAAGTAAGTGTGGCCAATTTGCACTACACCAACATTCACAGGCTTAACATATGCAAAAAGGATAGTTTGGCTAGTAGGATTCTATGGGCATATTAGATGTATTAGTTTCGAGCTGCGACCATAGTCAGTCCCTAAAAATGAGAAGTTTTTTCAGGCTCCAGATACTGATGACCTGTTAGGTCATATATAGAGATGAGCAAATCGAAATTGACGAAGTGGAATTCGATCCGAATTTCAGGAAAAATTTGATTTGCACCGAATCCAATTTTCCTCAAGCTTCGTAGTAAAAAATCAATTTTTTTCCTAAAATGGCTGCTGCACCTGTTTGGACATGGAGCAAGGAACTCTGGGAAGGCGGGATCACCCATAATGCCATGCATGCAGCCAATCGTCATGCACAAGCCCTGTAATGTCTCAGCCCTATAAATAGCCTCAGCCATTTTGGATTCTGCCATTTTCCAGTGTACTTAGTGCAGGGAGAGACGTCAGCAGGCGCTAGGGACACTGCTAGAAAAAACTTCATTGTGCTAAAAAAAAACAATTTACAAGTGCAGGGAAAGATTATTCATGGTGTAGGGAAAGGATATGGAGGAATTATTCCACAGCATTTATGTTAAACAGTGTTCAGTAGGGTAGGTTACAGCCTGGGAAATGGGAGCAATCCTATTACACCTTGCTGCACTGATTGGGAACTCAAATTTCCATTATACAGCTCTGTAATTCCAGCAAACCGTTCTTGTTATTGGGGTGTTACAGCCATTAACAGGGTTTATTACAAGGAAATATTTCTACTTCTTATTTGCCCTTTTGCAGTGCAGTTATAGGTTCTAAAACATTTTTTTTGCTTGTATTAGTGGGGGGAAAAGGGCTTATTTGCCATTGTGTGGTGAAGTGCAAAAATTACAGCCTTTTTGTTGTGTATTAGTGGCAAAAAATAAATATATTTGCTGTTCAGCGGTGCAGTTGTATGTTCTAAATCTTTCTGTGGCATGTATAAGTGGAAAAGAATAAGGGCCTATTTGTCATTCAGCGGTGCAGTTATATATTCTAAAGTCCTTTTTGTCATGCATTAGTGGCAAAAGTTAAATATATTTGCCGTTCAGTGGTGCAGTTATATGTTCTAAAGCCATTTTTTGTGTGTATTAGTGGGGGGGAAAAGAACTTTTTAGCTGTTGTGTGGTTAAGTGAGAAAATTACAGACTTTTTTGGGGTGTTTTAATTTATTTCCTATTTATTTATTTTTTTGATCTAACAGTATGTCAGACAGAGAAGTGCCAGGCCCTGCACAGGGGAGTGGCAGAGGCCCAAATATTTCTGGCGTACACAGAGGTCACAGCAGAGTAAGGGGCTGTAGCAGCAGGGGTCGCAGCGAGAGGCGTCAGCTATTGGTCGTGTCTTGACCAGCAACCCAGCGGTTATTGAATTGTTGACTCGATCTTCGACTTCATCGCAAGTAACATCAGACACCCCCAGCCAAGAGTCGGTGGGTTTGTCAGACACAACCCTTAGTTGGCATGGCCAGGGAGCAGGCCCTGTGCCCTCACCTGTCCTCAACCTGCCTCTGTCCTTTTCTATTCCCTCAACCAGAGAGGTATTGTATACTGTAAGCTCAGCTCCACTATATAGTGAGGACGAGCTACTAGAAGACAGTGAGCAGCTACTTGCAAGCCAAGATGTGGAGAAGACATCAGTTGCTTCCTCCACTAGGCGGGCAAATAGTGATGAGGAGAGTGGCGTGGTAGCTGGTGTTGCGAGCGGTCAGGCTCCTGATCCAGAGATGGTTGAGGATGACATCAGTGACGTGCAGCCAATACTCGATGATGATGATGTAGCTGATCACACTTTGGAGCCGGGTGACGAAGGGGCTTCATAATCGGGAGAAGAGTGTGGCAGCTTGCCCGTGAGGCAGCGGGGGAGCCAGCAAGTCGCTAGCGTGGTCGGGAGCCAGCAGGGTGGCAGCAGCAGTGGGAGGTCTGTAGCCAAACGTGCCCAGGATAGACCACCCGCTTTGAAGGAGCCTACCTGCCGGGAAGTAGCAAAGGCAGCGGTGGTAGCAGTCAGTTAGTGTGTAGTGTTGGGGGTGAAATAACCTTCTCGGCAGTGTGGCAGTTTTTTGTTAAGCTGTCGGAGAAGGTGAACAAGGCCATATGTAGAATCTGTGGGCAGAAGGTGAAGCGTGGCCAGGATTCCAATGTTGGCATCACGGTCCTGCGTCAATGCAGCATCAACATAAAGTAGCCTGGGAGAACCGTGGCTCTGATGTGGTGAACCAGCCTGCTGTAGCAACCACTGCATCACTCAGTGGCACGCACCCGGTTTCAGGCAGTCAAGGCTCCACCACCTAAGCACAAGGGAGCTGTCTGTCCTTCCCATCATTTACTGGTCCTTATGCTCCTGCTCCTCGTTCCTCATCCTCCTACTCCTCGTCACTCATTCAGTCAGCAATCCATCACCAAAGCGATTGCCAAGAGACAACAATGTGCATGCACTCATCCAAAAGCGCAGAAGCTCAACGTGCGTCTGTCCAAGTTTCTGGTGCTGCAGTCCCCCTGTTTCCAAGTGGTGGATTCTGCACATTTTTGAGAACTGATGGCTTGTGCCGAGCCGAGGTGGAGAGTCCCAAGCCATCATTTCTTTGCCAAAAAGGCAGTACCAGCCCTGCACACACATGTAGAACAGAAGGTGGGCCATTTCTTGTGCCTGTCGGCATCTGCCAAAGTGCACGGCAGTGCTGATGTGTGGAGCTGTAACTACGGTCAGGGACAATACATGTCCTTTACGGCCCACTGGGTGAATGTGGTTCCTGCACAGCCACACCAGCAACTTCGCCAGGTGACGCCACTTCTGCCTTCACGTCACGCCGTTGGTCCTGCAACAATTTCAGCCTCCGCCTCCTCATCCTCCACCGTGTCCTCAGCCTCCACTGCAGGAACAATTCACAGTGCCCCTCCAGCATACCACATGTAAAGGGCACGGTGGAGTCATGCTGTTCTGCACCTCGTTTGCCTGGGCGAACGGAGTCAAACAGGGGAGGAACTGCTCTATGTCCTTCATCAAGAAATTTAATCCTGGCTTTCTCCGCGAAAACCTAAAATCGGAACCATGGTGACCAACAATGGGAAGAACATGGTTTTGATGCTGCATAAAGGATGGATGAGACACACGCCCTGCATGGCACACATCTTCATACTGGTTGTCAAGCGGTTCCTGAAGTCTTCCACCCATCTGCAAGACATCCTAAAAATGGCCAGGAAATTTTGCATGTACTTCATTCAATCGTACACTGCAAAACACACCCTTCTTTAGCTGCAGCGGAAGAGCGGCATCCCCCAACATAGGCTGATATGCTGAGGAGACAAAAGCAACAGGAAAACAGCAGCACTGCTCCTTTAAAAAAGTCACCCACGCCTCCTTGAACTCCGAAACTCCTAGACCTTGCGGCTGCACAAGCGGACCCAGACAGTGTGGTGCTCAGCGTGATGAAAGTGATACTTGGCATAGAAGGTAGGTAAAAGATACGCGGCACTCAACAGGGTCGACTCTTCAAAAGAGCTTTATTGCTGACAAGCAGGATAGCATCAGCTGCACCGGCTGGGGAGCGGGACGGCCGTTTCGCGCTGAATCGCGCTTCCTCGGACCGCTACTGACGTGCAGGCGCACGGACGTGCATTTAAGGGCGACCATAGGTCATCACCATGACGACCATAGGCGCTCCCCAGGTGCGCGCTGTGAAAGATACCGAAAGGGAACATAGCAACATTACATACACGCCGCAGATCACTACAGCAAACATGAAGCAACACTTTATCAATAAATGGAGGAGACAAGGTACAATAACGTACAGAGAAATGCTGAAAAACAAAGAAAGATACAATGAAGTTGATAAATCAGTGCTGTTTCTCTTACATTATATGCAGCTAAAGGCAATGCCCCCATCAAGGGGTGGGGGGACAGGGAAAAAAGTTCCCTTAATGCCCTGCTGCATTCAGGAAATAAAGCACATGGAGGAAAGTGGAAAACAGTCACTAAGGGCAACAGATAAGAGTGTTATGGCATGAACAGTGAGAACTGGCAAAATCCCATGGTATCCTAAAAGTGAGAGCGAAGGGGCCTTAAAGAAAGACAGCCATGTCATTTTTATCGTTCAGGCCATGGGGTCCCATGGCACCCGTTCTGATGATCCATCGAGCCTCCCGCTGCAACAAAAGGCGGTGGCGGTCCCCACCCCGTGGGATGGGTCCCGCCGCCTCAATCCTAGCAAAAGAGAGGCTGGATGGATCACCATTGTGGGTCAAATGGACATGGTCAATCAGGCAGGGCGAGCCTCGCCCCGTCCTTATTGAACTAAAATGCTCCCGTATTCGCTCAAACAGGGGCCTGATGGTTTTGCCAATATAAAACCTGTTGCAGGTACATGATACGACATAGACCACATGAGAGGTGCGACAAGTAATGAAGTCATTGACCCTATGTGTAATTCCCCCTAAAGACAGAAACTTCCCCTGCGAGTTATGGGAACAAAAAGAGCACGTCCCACATTTAAAATTGCCCCTAGGTCTCCTACTCTGGAGCCAGTTCGGCTGTTTAGTCTGCCTTAGCACACTATGAACTAATCTGTCTTTTAAGGTGTGACATTTTTTAAAGGTGACCAAGGGTCGCCGAGAAACCAGCTCCCCCAAAGCTGAATCACCTTTCAAAAGGTCCCAGTTATTGAGCACTGCTCGTTTCACAATGTCTGCAGCTGGACTAAATTTAAAAATGAAAGTGAACCTGTCTTGGTTGTCATTCTGAACCTGATCACAGAGGAGACTATGCCGGGGACGAAGAACTGCTCGATGTAACGCATCGATCATGTCCCTTCTAGGATAACCCCTTTCGAGTAGTCTGTCTTTAAGTTGGTGGGCCTGCCTAAAATAGTTTTCATCGGTACTATTGATCCTACGAAGGCGTATGAACTGCCTGAAGGGAATGGCCTCCTTAACGGTAGGGAGATGGAAACTGGTCTGGTGGAGCAGCGAATTGGTTGCGGTGGGCTTGCGAAAATCTGTGATTTACAGGGTACCATCAACCACGGTGACCTTCACGTCCAGAAAATCTAGACTATTGCCACCAAAATTGAGGGTGAACTTCATGTTCATTTTGTTTGTTTTGTTCATGTATTGCACAAATTGCCTACACAGACCTTCGCTGCCCGACCAGACCAGGAACACATCATCCAAATACCGCAGATAGAGATGGACATACCTAAGGAAGGGGTTCTGCATGGAAAAGACCTATGACTCCTCGAATACCACCAGATACAGGTTAGCGAAGGTGCATGACACAGGTGTGCCCATCGCTGTACCTAGTATCTGGCGGTACCACTGACCACCAAACTGAAAAACTTTATTTGTCAGTATCAAGTCTAGGGACTCCTGTATAAACTGTGAAAAGACAGTGCGCTTGTTGGAGCTACTGAGAACTGATGCTACGGCTTTCAGCCCTGCATCATGTGGAATCCTGGTATACAGACTCTCCACGTCTAAGGACACAAGGTGGAATTCCTCCTGCCACTCAACCGAGTTGAGGGCACGGAGGAAGTCCCCGGTGTCCTTTAGATACGTGGGGGTGCCTTGTAATAGGGGCCTAAGTAGCCAATCTACATACCTGGAGAGTGGTTCAGTCGCTGACCCCATACCGGAGACGATGGGTCGTCCCGGTGGATGGGAAGAATTCCTCCTCTTACTCAACCTTTTCTCAACATTCGCATGCTGTAACTCTGTCATGCTCACTTTTAGCTCTGCTTGCGCCTTTTCCAGATCAAGACTGACCTGCTTGTATTCTTTATCATTGCGTGCTAATACTAAATTGAGTATTCGTAGGGAGAAATCAGCATGCATTTGTTTCCATGCCTCCACAAAATCTTCATCATCTTCATACTGATGTATCTCCTTGTATATTCTTAACCCGCGAGGAACGCGGTTGCTCTCTTTATAAGAGGTGAGGGACTTAATGGTCCAGAACAAGCACACCTCTCTGTCGGCTAATTGAAAAATCTTCGCCTCCAGTGATCGAGTGCTCATGGAGAGGACGTGATCCCTTATGTTGCACATCGTAAAAAAGGCCTCCGCCCCCTCTCTGCCTTTGTGCAAAATGTAAGCCGTATCCTCGGTCTGGCTACCCGGTGGGGCTGGTGAGGATGAGAGTTCATCCAGAACGTGCTCTGCTGTGGCGGTCATATTCGAATGAATGGTGGGGAGACAAAAGCAACAGGAAAACAGCGGCACTGCTCCTTTAAGAAAGTCACCCACGCCTCCTTGAACTCCGAAAATCCTAGACCTTGCAGCTGCACAAGCGGACCCAGAATTTTGAGAAAAGGTTGAGTAAGAGGCTGACCGTAACTCAAATTGAAATAAAAGAAAGGAAGAGAGACAAGTTTCTCCGCGACAAAAATGATTATGAGAGTGATGGAGTCTTCGATTGGAACAAGAACCGGGGCCGCCCTCGCCGAAATCCACGCAGTGCCCGCAGCGACTTCTGGACGACCAACTCTGACTCCAGCCAATCCGAAAATGGAGCAGCCGCTGCTCCTCCTTTAGGAAAAGAACCAGAAGGGGCCGAGGACGGCGTAAGAGGAGGAAATACCCAGGTCCGCAAGTCCATGAGGAGATGGCGACAAGTCACTTGGAAACAGTAGAAGTATACCAACCATCCCCGTCCACACAGACTCTCCCAGCATTGTATATCAATTTGACTGCCATGTGTTGCCCCCGAGCTGTATCTCACTCCTCCAATGAGGATTGGGATGCAGCTTAGTGGAACAATTTAATCTTGTCGATTTTGAGGTGGATTTATATAAGGCCATACGCAAATTGTTTTTTAGAAAAATTTTTGCAGAACGTAGCCCTACTTGCCCCTAATTGTTATCGGGCGAGATCCCAGCACAGATGACATGCACTGATTTTATCTCCAGCACCGCTTTGACACTGAGGAGATTTTATGTATTCAGTTTCTAGCGGATCTTGATAGTGACAGTGCCCATGTCTTGGAGCCTTCAGCATCCTTTTCAGGTGGCATCAGGTCCACCTTTCTTCCCCCTATGCTGGCGGGCTCGGCCATCGACCTCTTTCATAAAAGAGTACTTAGGGACGTACGTGCACTGATTTACCCGGTTGCACCACCTAACATCACTCGAGAGGAGAAGGCAGCGTTACGTTGGCTCACTGTTGATGTCGTAATCAAGCCCGCCGACAAGGGGGGAAACGTGGTCCTGATGACCAAGGCCTTTTACTTGGAAGAAGCTTCCAGGCAGTTGGGAGACACTGATGTATATGAGAAGCTGGGTGACAACCCTGTCCCGTTGATACTAATCAGGGTGCGGTCACTTCTTTCCAAATATGTAGATATACAGTTTCTCCCCAGGAGCATCCTGGACAAACTAATCCCCAAGTTCCCCAAGAACCCAGCCTGGTACTTTGTGCCCAAGGTGCACAAATCACTATCCCATCCATCGGGACGACCCATCGTCTCCGGTATGGGGTCAACGACTGAACCACTCCAAGTATGTAGATTGGCTACTTAGGCCCCTATTACAAGGCACCCCCACGTATCTAAAGGACACCGGGGACTTCCTCTGTGCCCTCAACTCGGTTGAGTGGCAGGAGGAATTCCACCTTGTGTCCTTAGACGTGGAGAGTCTGTATACCAGGATTCCACATAATGCAGGACTGAAAGCCGTAGCATCAGTTCTCAGTAGCTCCAACAAAGGCACTGTCTTTTCACAGTTTATACAGGAGTCCCTAGACTTGATACTGACAAATAAAGTTTTTCAGTTTGGTGGTCAGTGGTACCGCCAGATACTAGGTACAGCGATGGGCACTACCTGTGTCATGCACCTTCGCTAACCTGTATCTGGCGGTCTTTGAGGAGTCATATGTCTTTTCCATGCAGAACCCCTTCCTTAGGTATGTCCATCTCTATCTGCGGTATGTGGACGATGTGTTCCTGGTCTGGTCGTGCAGCGAAGGTCTGTGTAGGCAATTTGTGCAATACATGAACGAAACAAACAAAATGAACATGAAGTTCACCCTCAATTTTGGTGGCAATAGTCTAGATTTTCTGGACGTGAAGGTCACCGTGGTTGATGGTACCCTGTAAACCACAGATTTTCGCAAGCCCATCGCAACCAATTCGCTGCTCCACCAGACCAGTTTCCATCCCCCTACCGTTAAGGAGGCCATTCCCTTCGGGCCGTTCATACGCCTTCATAGGATCAATAGTACTGATGAAAACTATTTTAGGCAGGCCCACCAACTTAAAGACAGACTACTCGAAAGGGGTTATCCTAGAAGAGACATGATCGATGCGTTACATCGAGCAGTTCTTCGTCCCCGGCATAGTCTCCTCTGTGATCAGGTTCAGAATGACAACCAAGACAGGTTCACTTTCATTTTTAAATTTAGTCCAGCTGCAGACATTGTGAAACGAGCAGTGCTCAATAACTGGGACCTTTTGAAAGGTGATTCAGCTTTGGGGGAGCTGGTTTCTTGGCGACCCTTGGTCACCTTTAAAAAATGTCACACCTTAAAAGACAGATTAGTTCAAAGTGTGCTAAGGCAGACTAAACAGCCGAACTGGCTCCAGAGTAGGAGACCTAGGGACAATTTTAAATGTGGGATGTGCTCTTTTTGTTCCCATAACTCGCAGGGGAAGTTTCTGTCTTTAGGGGGCAGTACACATAGGGTCAATGACTTCATTACGTGTCGCACCTCTCATGTGGTCTATGTTGTATCATGTACCTGCAACAGGTTTTATATTGGCAAAACCATCAGGCCCCTGTTTGAGCGAATACGGGAGCATTTTAGTTCAATAAGGACAGGACGAGGCTCGCCCCGTCTGATTGACCATGTCCGTTTGACCCACAATGGTGATCCATCCAGCCTCTCTTTTGCTAGGATTGAGGCGGTGGGACCCATCCCACGGGGTGGGGACCGCCACCGCCTTTTGTTGCAGCGGGAGGCTCGATGGATCATCAGAACGGGTGCCATGGGACCCCATGGCCTGAACGATAAAAATGACATGGCTGTCTTTCTTTAAGGTCCCTTTGCTCTCCCGTTTTAGGATACCCAGGGATTTTGCCAGTTCTGACTGTTCATCCCATAACACTCTTATCTGTTGCCCTTAGTGACTGTTTTCCACTTTCCTCCATGTGCTTTATTTCCCGAATGCAGCAGGGCTTTAAGGGAACTTTTTTCCCTGTCCCCCCACCCTTTGATGGGGGCATTGCCTTTAGGTGCATATAATGTAAGAGAAACAGCACTGATATATCAACTTCATTGTATCTTCCTTTGTTTTTCAGCATTTCTCTGTCTGTTATTGTACCTTGTCTCCTCCATTAATTGATAAAGTGTTGCTTCATGTTTGCTGTAGTAATGTTGCTATGTTCCCTTTCTGTATCTTTCACAGCGCGCACCTAGGGGCCGCCTATGGTCGTCATGGTGATGACCTATGGTCGCCCTTAAATGCACGTCCGTGCGCCTGCACGTCAGTAGCGGTCCGAGGACACACGATTCAGTGCGAAACGGCCGTCACCGCCTATCCACACCTGGGCCGTCCCGCTCCCCAGCCTGTGCAGCTGATGCTATCCTGCTATTCAGCAATAAAGCACTTTTGAAGATTCGACCCTGGTGAGTGCCGCGTATCTTTTACCTACCTTCCATGCCATAGGCTGATATGCGACATTTCCACCCTTTGCAATTCTACCCTCTATATGTTGGACTGACTATACGAACAGAGAAAGACCATAAACGATTTCTTGATTATCCAAGGGGGCAGTTCATGCGAGACACTTGCCGTTTGCTCAGGCTCTTTGAGGATGCCACTTTATTTGTCAGTCGCCAGGACTACGGGATGAACAATGTCATTCCACTGCCTTATATCCTGGAACAGATGCTGGTAAATCTGGCTGGTCAGGGGACTAGAGATGTAGCGCCGACATCTCACAGCCACATGAGCCCTGTGGGGGCTGAACTGGAGGAGGAGGATATTGGAGTACAAGCAATGTGCAGCAAAATGGGTGTTTTTTCTACCCAGATGGTGACTGGAGAAGCAGGAGCAGCCAGAAGAGCGAGAGGGAGATGAGGAAGACGAGGCAGATGACCCAGGCACACTGTGGCAGTATGTAGTGGAGATGGAGGCAGGGAGTCCCTCCAAGTCACTTGCACAAATGTCCTGCTGCATGCTCACTTGCTTGGGTAGTGACAGCCGAATTGTTCATTCGATAGAGAGATGACTTCTAGCTTTCCACCTTGTTGGACCCTCGTTGCCGGTCCAAAATGGGGGCATTTTTTACACCCGCTGAAAAGGAGGACAAACTGAACTACTATAGACATCCTATGTAGTGAGTTGGCCGCTGCCTATCTGCGCCATCATCCATCCTCTCGCCATGGCTGCTTGCGAGGGTTGGGGTGGCAGGAGCAGTACCAGCTCCATCAGCAGCCTGAGTCTAGAGTCGCTGATGAGCAGCTTTCTTCACCCACCTAGTGTAGAAACTACTCACCACCAGCAGCATCTAGACCTGGAGCAGAACCTGAACCAGCAGGTAGTGGCATACTTGGACAGCACCCTGCCACCTCACATTGAAGATCCGCTGGACTATTGGGCAGCCAAACTGGATTTGTGGCCGCAACTGTCTGAATTTGCCCTGGAAAAGATGTCCTGCCCGGCCAGTAGTGTGGCACCAGAGTGGGTGTTTAGTGCGGCGAGGGCCATAGTTTCCCCAATTAGAACTTGTCTGTCCACCCAAAATGTGGAGAGACTGACCTTTGTCAAGATGAATCAGGCGTGGATTAGCCACCAATGCCTAATGCATCAGACTAGATCATCCATGGTGCCACACCAACACTTTGACAAAAGAGACCAGTTTCTTCTCTCTACCTGCCTCAGCTACTATTCTGATGCTGACACCCACCTGATGCCACACATCTTATGCCAAGTGCTCCTTCTTTCACCCACCATCTTCAGCTGGTACTGGCATTGCCACCAACCTCCTTACTCTATTCCGGGTCACTCTGTGGTCTCCTGATGCTGCTGCCATCTTCACACTATGTCACCTTGCCACTCTGTGGTCTCCTGATGCTGATGCCACCTCCAACCTATGCCACCTTGCCACTATGTGGTCTCCTGATGCTGCTGCTACCTCCACACTCTGTCACTGCTGCTACCTACCACACTCTATGACCTCCTCATGCTGTTTCCACCTCACCACTATGTCATGGGGCTACTCTGTGGACTTCTCATGCTGTTCCCACTCTCCCCACTTCATGACTGGGCCACTATTTTGCCGTTCGGCCTGGCTGACAATCATCATTTTTTTGACCCTTCTTCTGATTTGTGAGAAGGAAAGAAAAATGAGACGTACAACGGATCCTGTCTGTGTAGCATAAGAATTGTCTTGTAATTTGGTAGCCAAAAGCAGGAGTGGATACAAAACACAAAAGACATGCAAATATTCCATTCACGTATCATCTCTGTTTTGGATCCACTCCTGTTTTTTTGTTTTTTTACATTAGCAATACTGATGGATTACTGACCAAATGCTGACCAAGTGAAGGCGGCTTCTCAACAGACAGGATCCGTTTTTTTTTTAGAACAGGTTCTGTAGACATCTATGTGGAATCAGCTGATGATGGTGTAAAAGGAGTGTGCTTCTTCTTTGCGCTAACAACGACCTGTAAGGCTGAGTTCATACTTGAGTTATTTGGTCAGTTTTGGCCCGTGACTGCCCAAATAAGTGAATTGTGCAGTGATTCGAAGAGCGACACCTGTCATCTGAATGTCATACTGACTCACAGTTTTATTTCACTACCACAGCAGACTCCCTATGCATGTTACTGCAGGGCACAGTGTTCTATACCACTATAAAGGCTCTCTGCAGCCAGGAAATAGCCGTTTTTTAAAGTTATTCGCCATGAATAAATTTGGATCAAACCATATTTTTTCAAATTGTAATGCATTTTGCACTCGCTTGAGAAAAATCGCGTGTGTTTGGTACCCAAACCCGAACTTCTTCACAGAAGTTCGGGCTTGGGATCGGTGTTCTGTAGATTGTATTATTTTCCCTTATAACATGGTTATAAGGGAAAATAATAGCATTCTGAATACAGAATGCATAGTAAAATAGCACTGGAGGGGTTAAAAAAATAAAAATAAATTTTTAACTCACCTTAGTCCACTTGCTCGCGTAGCCGGCATCTCCTTCTGTCTTCATCTTAGCTTTGTATAGCAACAGGACCTGTGATGACGTCACTCCAGTCATCACATGATCCATCACCATGGTAAAAGATCATGTGATGGATCATGTGATGACTGTGACGTCACCAAAGGTCCTTGTTGCTACACAGAGCTAAGATCAAGACAGAAGGAGAATATTCTAAAAAACAAATATATAGCACTATATTGAATATAGTGTTATATATTCGTTTTTTAGAATATTCATCATTTTTTTCCATCTGAAGTCATGATTCCTCCCTGCCTAAGTTATTTGTGGGCCAATGACTCATTGGCCCACAAGAAAGAAGCAGGGAGGAATCATGACTTCAGATGAAAATAAATGACGAATATTCGAAAAAACAAATATATAGCACTATATTCGAAATATTCGCAAATTCTCGAAGTTGCGATATTTGAGATAAAAATTTGCTTTTCGAATATTCGCGTTCAACACTAATTACCAGCATTTACTGTGAGCTTTAAAATGATGATAATTACCACCCAAATAAATCAGTCAAGGATCTCCAGCCTCAAAAAAAAATTGTGGACACAGGGAAAAAGTCACCTATTTTTACAGACTGTTCAGAAATTTCTGATCCGATCAACTTTATTCGGACCGAATCGAATATAACAGCCAATATGACAGAATTGGACCTGAAACTAATTTTTAGGAAACTCAGATGCATGAGGTCCCTGTCACAAATACAACATGCTAGTACACTCTTCTACTGTTATTCCATGTTGAAAATATTTTATGCTATTGTCTATTCTAGTACAAAGACACATTACACGTTCCTTTGATTTTTTTTTTAAATGATGTGCTAAATACTATTAGTAAACCACAAAAATCATTCTCAGATTTTGTAAGGCTTTGTGATGCTTAATGAGCATCTGGCTTTCAGGTGGTACATTAAGTTGTGTTAAAAAGCACAGCTAAATAATTACACTAATTGACTTTATTTCTAATTAAGGTTTATGAGTGGAGCTTGTTAGGATAACTTATGGTTACGGATGAGCTTCACTTTTTATGACCAGCATTTTTCATAGGGACATATCTGACTTTATATATAACATAAAACGGAAACTATTTGTCTGTCATCTATAGTGGAATTACTACTATTACATAAGGTAACCCAGCATCTTCTTTCTAAAGGTAAGTAATAATTAAAAGTTTTAGTTTCCCAGTTTGGCATTTAGATTTTTGACATTTAGAGTTTTTTATATTATTTTTGAGTCTATAAGAGGAGTTTCAGATATACGGGCAGATTTTTCAAAGCCTTTGCATCCCTTTTTATGGCATGAAAAGTCACAAGTTATTGTGTACGCTATAATATATTTACCATAATTCAAACCAGAAACTAGTGTAAATTACAGCTTGAAAACTACACCAGCTCATCGCTGACGAAGCTGTTTTGTTGGAGTACGGACTACCAGAAGGTGTACCTGCTCATCTTGATAAATGCTGTGCATTTCATTTTACTGCATTCAAGACTAAGGCTAGTTCCACACCTGCATTAAAGCTATTTGGTAGGCGGTTTCCACAGAGAAACAGTTTGTCGAAGTTTACCACAACCTAGCCGGATACTGCTGTCCATTGACTATAATAGGATCTGGCAGGGATTCGGCAGTTTCTGTCATAAGCGCCAGGTTTTGGCAGATTTTTCAAAGCCTTTGCATCACTTTTATGGCATAAAAAGTCACAAGTTATTGTGTACGCTATAATATATTTCCCATAATTCAAACCAGAAACTGGTGTAAATTACAGCTTGAAAACTACACCAGCTCATCGCTGACGAAGCTGTTTTGTTGGAGTACGGACTACCAGAAGGTGTACCTGCTCATCTTGATAAATTCAATGCATTTCATTTTACTGCAGTTAAGACTAAGGCTAGTTCCACACCTGCATTAAAGCTATTCGGTAGGCTGTTTCCACAGAGAAACAGCCTGTCGAAGTTTACCACAACCTAGCCGGATACTAACGTCCACACTGACTATAATGGGATCTGGCAGGGATTCGGCAGTTTCTGTCATAAGTGCCAGGTTTTGGCCGAACAAAAACTGGTGCACGTCAATGGGGTCTGGAGGTAAAAGACAGTATCGGGCTACGAAAAAAAACGCCTGCCAAATAGCTTTAAAGCAGGTGTGGAACTAACCTAAGACTGCCATATTATTTTGTGACACCATTATCAAAATACTACTTCCATAAACTTTTACCTCCACCTTTAAGTGTACGCATTGTTTTTAGTTTATTTTTTATATAGTGTAGGGACAGGGAGGTTAAACATTTTTATAATACACTTTTTTAGGGAAAGGTGTTTTGTTTTACTAGAAACCAGTAAAAAGTATCCTTAGCAACCCTCTAACTGAGCGTTGCAAAGAGACTCTGTCTTCAGTGATCTAATGCCCGCTGAAGACAACTATTGGGAAGCTTAGAGAGGCAGGCTTCCAGCGTGATCCCTGCCAAGGCTGAATATCCTGTTTGCCTTCTCCACTCCTACCACACTTGGTGATTTGAGGTGTATATTATAATAATAATAATAAAAAAAAGTATTTATATAGCGCCACAATATTCCGCAGCGCTTTACAAGTTCACAGGGTTCATATACAAAACGAAAGTAACTGGCTAATATGCAACTAAAACACTAGGAGTCAAGGCCCTGCTCGCACAAGCTTACAATCTATGAGGAATTGGGGGGGGACACATAAGGTAGTTGATTGTGATAAGTAGGATTTGAGCCATTATTGAACTGACAGGAGTGGTGCCGGCTGATCTGCTTCGGGTTTGGGACTACTAGAGCATCGAGTTTAGGCCAGAGGAGTTGGTGGGGGAGAGGTTTAGTCGGGGAATAGTCAGTTTAGGTAGCTTGATAAGCCTGCCTAAAAAGATGTGTTTTTAAGGCACGTTTGAAAGTGGAGAAGTTGTGGATTGACCTAGTATTCCGGGGCAAAGTATTCCAGAGAGTAGGTTCAGGTCGAGAGAAGTCTTGAAGTCTTGAAGACGGGAGTGAGAGGTACGAAGTATATGCCCCAGCTTCATCAATTCACTGCCCATGTCAAGAGAAACATAGTGTATGGCATATGTGCAAAATTTCAGATGTTCCAGGGATGAGGTGAAGCAAGCAGGGATGCCAATCAAAGTAAGATGGGCAGCCTTGTGGTGGTGACTCCATGACTTGGCCAATGAAAGGAGAAGCCCTGATGACGCCACGCCCCCTCATTTACATATGTAAAGGTATTATTTTAAAGTGTAATTATATAAAAACGGCAAAGCAGAGGGTTTTGTAGAAGACAGCATTGATTTTCCTGCTATGTGATTGCCAGAGCAATATAATAAGTTTGGCAAACTGTCCAGGGGGGTTCCCTTTAAACAGAATGTATCACTTTTTTCATAATGAAAAGCATAATTTCAAATTTTCTGAATGTACTTTTATATTCTTTTTCTTAACACAATTTTAGTAATGCTATTTTGCCATCAAGAAACCATTGATTACTATATGAGAGTGTTGTGGACATGGTCAGTGATGTGCAGACCTAGATTTTGTTTACATTCTGATTAACCAGTTCAAGACCGAACCATTTACCCCCCCCCCCCCCCCACCAGATGCATTTTCTGTTTTTCATTATATGAATCCTTGAAAGCCAGAACTTTTTTCCGCTCAGTTATGTAAAAAAAAAATCGGTAATATATGGAACTTTTTATTGATGTCGTTTTGACTTGGTGTTTTTTTATTTAGACCCTAGAAAAATATTTAGAAAAGGGAAAGTAGTCTGTTTTTCCCTTTGTTTTCCCCATTTTTTGTTAATAGCACAACATACATCTAAAATATTTTTTTAAATGATGTCCCCTTTCCATAATGGTTGTTTTGATAGATTATATGGAATGCACAGATTATGGTTTCTATGGGCAGAGGTGGCATTTTTTATTATTCTCTTTATTTTGTCTTTATTTTTTTTATTTTATTTTTAACTTTGTGCCCCCCTTAAGATTATACAAGATGCCAATTGTTGATTTCTACTGTAACTGGGTCTGACGTAATATCCGCAGTCACAGGGGCAATACAACCCACAGATAGGTTGTACAGCCTCACTGCAGAGCTTATCTGAGTCTGCTAAGACCTAGTTGCTCACGCAGACACCTAGCCCCCTACGATAACATGTGCTGTTTCCTGATCTCTATCTCAGTGTTTGGGAAGCAAGGACAGTAAAATAAAGTCCCTGCCTTCTCTAAGGGGAGCCCTGCTGTCACTGACAGTGGGACCCCCACTCAGCAGCTGCTCGGTAAGCACACAGCTGCGATCTCTGCAGGTATGTTTAGAAATATCTCTCTGGAAATAAGAGCCAACTGCCCGAATGTATACAGTCAATGGTTGGTCGGCAAGCAGTTAAACTGCACAAAATGTTTGTGACAGATACACCAAATGTATAGTCCTGACATACTGTGTGCCACTCAATGGCATCTCATGGTATATAGTTTTGTCTTTATGCTGAAACGCTCAATTGACTACACTTTTCAATACAGTAAAAAAAAAAAAAAAAAGGTATGCTGATGTAGATCAGCTAAATGTATACCAAAATGACTCTCATTTAGCATATGTTAGACCAATTATAGCCTATGAACCAAATCAAGGTGCGAACATAGCCTAAATTAAAATCTTTACTCATGCTTTTATATACCCCACATTACCCAGTTATATTTACATAGGAGAACATCAGATTATTTTAATTTACTGCACTTTCATGTCCTGTAAATCGATATAATCCCTCCATGTAATATTATATTGTAATCTTGCACCATGTGTATCCGTATTGAGTTGACTACAGTCCCAGGAGTTAAACATCTGTTGTCAAGGGACTTGTACAGAGCACTGGTCATTTGTGTTTCATAATTATCTTGAATAAACACAATTAGTTCCACATTCTGCTGTTTTTCCAAAGGCATCTGTAAACATTCTGTACAACTCGAGTTGCTGCTTTTGGCAATCATTATAAATCCCATTCCACGCTTTGAGGAGAGCATTCAAATATTTTCCCAGGGAAAAAAAAGCCCAAAGGAAATATGAAGCTTAATAACACAGGGTATATATCTGTTAATTGTGATCTGGGGGTCAGCTACTGTCATGATATGTCTAAGCACATTACAATGCCTTTAATCTGGCATCCAAGGTAGTCATACAGATTTATATGAGTCTCATTTATCAGATATGGGCTCATTCGGAAAAAAACAAGGGGTTTCAGCTAAATAGGCCCATTGTTCTAGTAGCAGAACAATAAAATTGACGGAAATACTGGATCTTTCAGATGACGGATGGCGACGGTGCCTCACAGACTCCGTTGACTATAACGGAGTCCATAGTGGTGTCTCTAATTATATCAGAGAAAATGACACAGCATATTAATCCATTTTCTCATTTTTTTTTTTCTAACAGAGCCTCCTACACAGATGTAACCGTTCCTTAGAAGGAAGTCCAAAATAAAATGTGGTGATAAAACCATGTATCGTGTTCTCATGGATATCCTAATTGGTTCTCTCTTCTAAGAAATCTTTCAGACATCAGTAAATCATGTTCTCCTTGGATGGCCCACATATCAATTGATTTTAAAGGGGTTGGGTCACCTCAGCAAATAGCATTTATTATGTAGAGAAAGTTAATACAAGGCACTTACTAATGTATTGTGATTGTCCATATTGCTTCCATTGCTGACTGGATTCATTTTTCCATCACATTATACACTGCTTGTTTCCTTGGTTACGACCCCCCTGCAATCCAGCAGCGGTGGCCGTGCTTGCACACTGTAGAAAAAAGCACCAGCCTATGTGCACTCCCACGGTCCCAAGCCACCAAAGAGGCCAGCACTTTTTCCTATAGTGTGCAAGCACGGCCACCGTTGATGGATTGTGGGGTGGTCGTATCCCCTGGATATGAGCAGTGTGTAATGTGATGGAAAAATGAATCAAGCCAGCAAAGGAGGCAATATGTACAATCACAATACATTAGTAGGTGCTTTGTAATAACTTTCTCTACATGAGAAATGCCATCTGCTGAAGTGAGACAACTCTTTTAGTGTTTGTTCACACATCCTTATTCTTTCACTTACTGTGGCTCAGTGGAAAAACAACAGAGACATGCACATTGAAGTCTATAGGTCATTGAAAACCACTAACAGACCTTGGATGGCATCCATATTCTGTCAGTGGTTTTCAATGAGCATTGGTAGGGAAATTCTCTTTTCAGCCTAACAATGCATGAGGTATACAGATGACACATGGAAGAAATATACTGGACAGATAGACCAACATCGGACCCTTTACATGATTGGCAGCAATGGCATGCCAAAACTATTACATAGTTAATACGGTTAAAAAAATACATAAGTCCATCAAGTTCAACCAAGGGATAGGTGGGGACGCAAATCCCAGAAGGAAATGAGACTCCGATTTCTGCACGTTTTCATAAGCATTAATGTTGTTTACTTTTAAGAATTAATCTAAACTCTTTTTAAAACTGTCCACTGTTCCTGCTGTGACCACGTCCTGAGGAAGTCTATTCCACAGATTCACAGTTCTTACAGTAAAGAAGCTTTGACGCTTCCAGAGACTGAACTTTTTCCTCTCCAATTGGAGGCAGGGCCCCCTTGTCTTTTGAGCACATTTTACATGGAACAGTATTTCACCGTATTTTTTGTATGGCCCATTTATATACTTGTATAGGTTAATCATGTCCCCCCTTAGACGTCTCTTCTCAAGACTAAAGAAATTCAATTATTTTAATCTTTCTTCATAACTAAGACCCTCCGTGCCTCTTACCAGTTTAGTCGCTCTCCTCTGCACTTTTTCCAGCTGCAGTGCGTCTTTTCTATGGACTGGTGCCCAGAACTGAATGGCATATTCCAGATGAGGCCGCACCAATGCTGTGTAAAGTGGTAGTATTACATCCCTGCCCCGCGAGTCCATGCCTCGTTTAATGCATGACAATATCCTGGTGGCCTTAGAAGCAGCTGATTGACATTGTATGCTGTAATTTAATCTACCATCCACAAGGACACCCAAATCTTTCTCTATAAGTGACTCCCCAGTGTTACATCACCTAGGAAATATGAAGCACAGATATTATTACTACCAAGATGCATAACTTTACATTTATCCACATTGAACCTCATTTGACAAGTTGCTTGCCCAATCAGTGTTCAAGTCAGCTTGTAGTGTGTGGACATCTTCCATAGACTGTACAGTACTACATAGCTTAGTGTCATCTGCAAAAATAGAAATGGTGATATTAATCCAGTCCTCGATATCATTAATACATAAATTAAATAATAAAGAGCCCAGCACTGAACCTTGGGGTACACCACTTATAACCCGGGACCATTCTGAAGAGGAATCATTGACCACAACTCTCTAGACACGGTCCTTCAGACAGTTTTCAATCCAATTACAAAAGTATGTTTCCATAAATATTTTTTCTAAATGCAAGGTAAAAGTTACAGTATGTTATTAGCATTGAAAACAAGAAAAGTAAGTTTAAAAAGAAATGTGTAGAGATGAATCATTGAAAACGTCATCTTTAAGTTAGTTAGACCAAGAATAAGGAATGCTAATTTCTATGGTGGTTTGTATAATTGCATTTCTTAGCAGCACAATGTCCAATACGACGTTGCCATAAATATATCCTAGAAATAAACAGCAGCTTGGCAAATTGACAGCAATTAGCAGTTCCTTTAAAATCTACCATGTGTTTAAAAAGTCCCTCATAAAACTGTAAGAGATAAGAGAAGTAAAAAATAAATAATAAAATAAATAAAAATCTGATTTATTCACTAATGTTACACGATGAAAAGGGAACAAAATATATAAATAATACAAATATGGATGGGCTAATACTGGAATTTTTAAAGTTATTAACATTAGATACATCAACACTGTATGGAAAAATAGTGTTAAAATTGGGAGAATTAAGGTTAGTTTCATACTAGCATTAAAACTATCCTGCAAGCTGTTCCGGTAGAGGAGTTTGTTGTATTTGGCATAGCCGGATACTGTCTTTCCCTGCCTGAGCCCATTGACTATAATGGGACCCAGAGAGGATCCAGCCAGTTTTCCAGGATTCAGACTGTCAAAAAACAATGCTTGCTGAATCCCAGCAATCATAACGGAAACCAGCCGGATGACCGCTGGGTCCCATTATAGTCAATGTAATTCAAATTGACCCTGATAAATGGTGGGTTATGGTTAACCTATATTTTTAAAAGGCCATTTGGCCACTAAAACTCTTTTTACATTTATCAGTAAGTGAACCGTTCCGTACTTACAGTATCTTTATTCCCACATTGCTCAAATATACTCTGAAACTAATTATTAAAAGTCCCTATCACTGCTGCTGCTTTGTTTTGCTAGCACATCTATCAGCTTGGGATGTGATTGGTGCCCACAACCTATCTATCCTTATAAGGTTGTCAGATACTGTGGTCCAATGAGAGCCCTAAACACCTGAAGACACCAGGGCTCTGGTGAAACATGTTGGGGGCAGTGTCTAAGACTTGTAATCTGTCACTAGCTGCAAGCTTGTTACACAGGATTATAGTCAATGGGCTCCAACAGGGAAAGGCAGTATACGGCTATGCTGGATACGATGAACTCCAGCAGGCTGTTCCAGTACAACCTGCTGGACAGTTTTAATGCTAGTGTGAAATTAGCCTTTGGACTGTAAATATATTTACAACACCTTCGAAGATGGCTCTAACACCTTCTTAAAAGAGCAGGGGCCCACTATTTCCATGCACTAAAACATCAACAATCAAGAGAGTTGGTAATTGGCTAGGTTACAGTCCCTTTCTATCCTTTTAAAGCTTATGAGGAAGATGACAAACATGGTTCCTCCTTTTTCTGGATAGCAAGTTGTAATGGCATGAAAAAAAAACATTAAAGGTGTTATCCCATGACTAATGTAAAAAATGAAAATCGGTCATCATATAGTCCATGACAATCTCTTTCTAACAAAGCTAGAACCAGCCCTGTACCTCAAATAGTTACATAGTTAATACGGTTGACAAAAGACAAACGTCTATCAAGTTCAACCAAGGGATAGGTGGGGACGCAAATCCCAGAAGGAAGTGAGACTCAGATTTCTACACATTTTCATAAGCATTAATGTTTTTTTACTTTTAAGAATTTGTCTAAACCCTTTTTGAAACTGTCCACTGTTCCTGCTGTGACCACGTCCTGAGGAAGTCTATTCCACAGATTCACAGTTCTTACAGTAAAGAAGCTTTGACGCTTCTGTAGACTGAACTTTTTCCTCTCCAGTCGGAGGCAGTGCCCCCTTGTCTTTTGAGCACATTTTACATGGAACAGCTTTTCGCCGTATTTTTTGTATGGCCCATTTATATACTTGTATAGGTTAATCATGTCCCCCCTTAGATGTCTCTTCTCAAGACTAAATAAATTCAATTCTTTTAATCTTTCTTCATAACTAAGACCCTCCATGCCCCTTATCATTTTAGTCGCTCTCCTCTGTACTTTTTCTAGCTGCAGTGCATCCTTTCTATGTACTGGTGCCCAGAACTGGACTGCGTATTCCAGATGAGGCCACACCATGAATCCAGAGATCTTCCCATTCATTGCTCTGCTAGATTTGTATCAAGCTGACAGCTCAAGGGGAGTGTCTTTCCTGCTGCAGCTCAGGGGGCGTGTCTCAGCTCTGCCTCTCACAGCTCAGGGGGCGTGTCTCAGCTCTCCCTTTCACAGCTCAGGGGGTGTGTCTCAGCTCTCCCTATCACAGCTCAGGAGGCAGTTGAAGGATGAAACTGAGCAGGTCAAAGAAATGAAAAAAAACTGCAAGTGGCGCTGTACAGATATATTTTATTGAATAACTCAGTAGCTAGGCTAAAAAATATTAAGATATGATTAGATATTATATAAATTTTTCTCACAAACTTATGTAAAACGGCATCATTTCCAATTTGATCATTTTTATAGAACCTCTCAATTGTATTTTTTTTTCTTGTTTTTTCCCTATGAACATATTTTTAAATTTGTGATTGACTTAAAGTGTATCAGTCAAAATAATACCAGTGCAGTCATGGTTATGATATTGCTTTCTGAAATTATGTGGCCAAATTGAATTCACTTTCAAGATTGTGATGCAAGTCTATGACACAGAACTGATCAAGAACCTGGATGCTGTTGTGCCACCACCACTTTGACGCTAACTAATCAAGAAGTGGCATTTAAGGGACTCTTCATATCTTTACCTTTAATACCCTCATAGAAATATGCACTTACTTGGTCAGATACCAGGTAACAGTTCCCAGAGTAGTCTTGGATTAGTTCCAGATGTACTGCTAAATATATCAATGATGTGGTGATGATACAAAGCAGCAGGTCAGGATAACCAAGGGTGCAGTCAGGACATTTTTTAGGCTCAGGCAATGTCTGAAAAGACAATTCCACTTTAATGTAAAGTTTTTTTCCTAACTTCTTAAAAAAACAAAAATAACTATTAAAGAGAAGAAGGAACAGTACTCACCTCTTTTTTCTCCTAGAAATCCAGCCTTGATGGTCCAGTGGTCTTCTGCTGCCAATCAGTGGATGCAGCGTTCACTTCCCATACTTTACTGGCAAGTTTGCACTGCAACTTACCATAAAACCAGTAGTATAGCACGTGACTGCAATGACCACTGATTGGCTGCAGTGGTCACATACTAACCATTGTAAACACGGACAGGAAGGACCACTGGAGAGCCAGAGTTGCAAGCACTTTTTAATTTTTGATGTTTTTTTCCGCCTTTTTTTTTTCATTTTTCTTAGTTTTTGGTTAACCCTTTTAAATTGCATGTGGCGACATTATCATCCCACTCTTATTGCCAAGTATGGTGTCATGAACCAGCGGGTGTGAACCCCCTGTGCCACGTGTCTTACCTCCTCTAAGGGCATTGTCTAAGTGAACACCTCGATCTTCACAACATCCCTCATGGCGGGGATAGACTTTCCCGAGAGGAACACCAGGTTGCTACCTCTTGAGGAGGATAGGCACACCAGGCAGCTGGTCCAGGTGGACCAGAGGTACAGGCATTGCCAGCAGGCTGAGTCGTTACCAGGAGCAACAGTGCAGGACCGAAGGATGAGGCAGAGGCGAAGTCAGACAGGCCATAGGTCAGGGCAGGCGGCACAGGTACAGGTCAGGCAATACGGATCAGCAACAGGAGAGTCAAGGGAAGCAGGCAGGGATCAAACAGGTAGCAGAGTCCAGGAACACAAGTACGAGTCAGGAACACAGGAACACAAGCGGATATCAGGAACCTTAACAGGACGCAAGGAATTTGACACTGAGACATCTGGGAAGGGGGCTGAGCCACTTATATAGGGTTGGTTGGCGAGGTCACCTGACCCAACCCATAAAACACAGGAAGTGACGCACGCCGGCCCTGAATAAAATGCTGCAAAAAAAAGCAGCAAGCATGCTGTGGCCAGGTATGAAAGGAAACACTGGCAGGGGGTCACAGCTGAACACGGCACCCGGGGCTGTGGCAGTAAGCAGGGGAACAGGGGGTTGTCCCATTAAAAATATTCTATAGCAACTGGATCTGAATTATTTTGTAATTGCATGTAATTAAAAATTAACGAAAAAGTGAGAACCTTGTAGAATTACATTGCGAAATGAAAATCGTTTTATAGTAAGCAAAGAATATTCTTCAGCTATGAGCTTATAAAGACTTCTGATTCATTTTTAAGTAGATTTTAACTTTAATTGAAGGTATTTGTAGATTTTTAATAGTCGGTTTATCCATCCTTATCTGCTCTTTTTTCATGCTGGATGTCCACCTCTAAACCTTCAAATGTGTTTTCTTAAGACAACATTGAATGGAATGTCTCTTGCTCTGGTGTACCTGTCCCATTTACAATATTTATTCCATAAATGGCCATGTGTCTGCAAGAAAAATGTATGACTGGCCACCAGTTTCCTAATCAAAACAAGAGATCATTAGGAGTTTTAAAAGCCTGATGTACAGCAAAAAGCTCATTGCCAGGATGACCTCATTCTTGATTAGATACTTTTCCCACAGTTCTGGGTTATTTTTAAATAAATAAAATAATTCCATTGAAAGAACAGACATGAACTACAAGTGCATAAGAATTCTCAAAATGTAGATATACAGGGTGGGCCATTTATATGGATACACCTTAATAAAATGGGAATGGTTGGTGATATTAACTTCCTGTTTGTGGCACATTAGTATATGTAAGGGGGGAAACTTTTCAAGATGGGTGGTGACCATGGCGGCCATTTTGAAGTCAGCCATTTTGAATCCAACTTTTTTTTTTCAATAGGAAGAGGGTCATGTGACACGTCAAACTTATTGGGAATTTCACAAGAAAAACAATGGTGTGCTTGGCTTTATTCTTTCATGAGTTATTTGCAAGTTTCTGACCACTTATAAAATGTGTTCAATGTGCTGCCCATTGTGTTGGATTGTCAATGCAACCCTCTTCTCCCACTCTTCACACACTGATAGCAACACCGCAGGAGAAATGCTAGCACATGCTTCCAGTATCCGTAGTTTCAGGTGCTGCACATCTCGTATCTTCACAGCATATGAAACTACAGACACTCTTAACTCAAATTTCTTAACTCATTGCGTTATCTTGAAACAAAAGCCATTGAAAAGCAATTGCTTAACAAATTTAGTCTCATAAAGCATGTGTGTTAACCCTGCTACAGCCGTATATATGTATATATATATATATATATATATATATAGAGAGAGAGAGAGAGACCGAAAAGCGGGCAGCACTTGAAAATAATGGTGAAAATATGCAAAGCTTTATTCACCCATGTGACAAGGCAACGTTTCAGCTCAGTGTGAGCCTTTCTCAATATATATTCGTAGATATAAGAGTTGGTCTAAGGCAGTGGTGGACCCTAGACCATGCCTTTGACTCCATACAAGGCTGCACATTACGTGCAATGTGCACTGTTTGCAACAACAAGGCCACATGGTCATTTTCCATTATTGCTGACAGAATAAAAGGTGAGTGAATTCAGTCAGTTGTTTCAGCATTTCTAACTAATATGCCACCATGTAGCCACCTCTTTGCTATACTCAGGTTACCTTAGGGTCCCAGCTTTTGGACTACCACTGATGGTACCATAACAATAACTTTTTTTGCAAATGTGAACAAATTAAATTACTTTGCCATAGAGTTGAGCGAACACCTGGATGTTCGGGTTCGAGAAGTTCGGCCGAACATCCCGGAAATGTTCGGGTTCGGGATCCGAACCCGATCCGAACTTCGTCCCGAACCCGAACCCCATTGAAGTCAATGGGGACCCGAACTTTTCGGCACTAAAAAGGCTGTAAAACAGCCCAGGAAAGAGCTAGAGGGCTGCAAAAGGCAGCAACATGTAGGTAAATCCCCTGCAAACAAATGTGGATAGGGAAATGAATTAAAATAAAAATTAAATAAATAAAAATTAACCAAAATCAATTGGAGAGAGGTTCCATAGCAGAGAATCTGGCTTCCCGTCACCCACCACTGGAACAGTCCATTCTCAGATATTTAGGCCCCGGCACCCAGGCAGAGGAGAGAGGTCCCGTAACAGAGAATCTGTCTTCATGTCAGCAGAGAATTAGTCTGCATGTCATAGCAGAGAATGAGGCTTCACGTCAGCCACCACTGCAACAGTCCATTGGCATATATTTAGGCCCAGCACACACACAGGCAGAGGAGAGAGGTCCCGTAACAGAGAATCTGGCTTCATGTCAGCAGAGAATCAGTCTGCATGTCATAGCAGAGAATCAGGCTTCACGTCAGCCACCACTGCAACAGTCCATTGTCATAAATTTAGGCCCAGCACCCAGGCAGAGGAGAGAGGTCCCGTAACAGAGAATCTGGCTTCATGTCAGCAGAGAATCAGTCTTCATATCATAGCAGAGAATCAGGCTTCACGTCACCCACCACTGTAAGAGTCAATTTTCATAAATTTAGGCCCAGAACCCAGGCAGAGGAGAAAGGTCCCGTAACAGACAATCTGGCTTCATGTCAGCAGAGAATCAGTCTTCATATCATAGCAGAGAATCAGGCTTCACGTCACCCACCACTGTAAGAGTCAATTTTCATAAATTTAGGCCCAGAACCCAGGCAGAGGAGAAAGGTCCCGTAACAGACAATCTGGCTTCATGTCAGCAGAGAATCAGTCTTCATATCATAGCAGAGAATCAGGCTTCACGTCACCCACCACTGTAAGAGTCAATTTTCATAAATTTAGGCCCAGAACCCAGGTAGAGGAGAAAGGTCCCGTAACAGACAATCTGGCTTCATGACAGCAGAGAATCAGTCTGCATGTCATAGCAGAGAATCAGGCTTCACGTCAGCCACCACTGCAACAGTCCATTGTCATAAATTTAGGCCCAGCACCCAGGCAGAGGAGAGAGGTCCCGTAAAAGAGGATCTGGCTTCATGTCAGCAGAGAATCAGTCTGCATGTCATAGCAGAGAATCAGGCTTCACGTCAGCCACCACTGCAACAGTCCATTGTCATAAATTTAGGCCCAGCACCCAGGCAGAGGAGAGAGGTCCCGTAACAGAGGATCTGGCTTCATGTCAGCAGAGAATCAGTCTGCATGTCATAGCAGAGAATCAGGCTTCACGTCAGCCACCACTGCAACAGTCCATTGTCATAAATTTAGGCCCAGCACCCAGGCAGAGGAGAGAGGTCCCGTAACAGACAATCTGGCTTCATGTCAGCAGAGAATTAGTCTGCATGTCATAGCAGAGAATCAGGCTTCATGTCAGCCACCACTGCAACAGTCCATTGGCATATATTTAGGCCTAGCACACAGGCAGAGGAGAGGTTCATTCAACTTTGGGTAGCATCGCAATATAATGGTAAAATGAAAATAAAAATAGGATTGAATGAGGAAGTGCCCTGGAGTCCAATAATATATGGTTATGGGGAGGTAGTTAATGTCTAATCTGGACAAGGGACGGACAGGTCCTGTGGGATCCATGCCTGGTTCATTTTTATGAACGTCAGCTTGTCCACATTGGCTGTAGACAGGCGGCTGCGTTTGTCTGTAATGACGCCCCCTGCCGTGCTGAATACACGTTCAGACAAAACGCTGGCTGCCGGGCAGGCCAGCACCTCCAAGGCATAAAAGGCTAGCTCTGGCCACGTGGACAATTTAGAGACCCAGAAGTTGAATGGGGCCGAACCATCAGTCAGTACGTGGAGGGGTGTGCACACGTACTGTTCCACCATGTTAGTGAAATGTTGCCTCCTGCTAACACGTTGCGTATCAGGTGGTGGTGCAGTTAGCTGTGGCGTGTTGACAAAAGTTTTCCACATCTCTGCCATGCTAACCCTGCCCTCAGAGGAGCTGGCCGTGACACAGCTGCCTTGGCGACCTCTTGCTCCTCCTCTGCCTTGGCCTTGGGCTTCCACTTGTTCCCCTGTGACATTTGGGAATGCTCTCAGTAGCGCGTCTACCAACGTGCGCTTGTACTCGCGCATCTTCCTATCACGCTCCAGTGCAGGAAGTAAGGTGGGCACATTGTCTTTGTAGCGTGGATCCAGCAGGGTGGCAACCCAGTAGTCCGCACAGGTTAAAATGTGGGCAACTCTGCTGTCGTTGCGCAGGCACTGCAGCATGTAGTCGCTCATGTGTGCCAGGCTGCCCAGGGGTAAGGACAAGCTGTCCTCTGTGGGAGGCGTATCGTCATCGTCCTGCCTTTCCCCCCAGCCACGCACCAGTGATGGACCCGAGCTGCGTTGGGTGCCACCCCGCTGTGACCATGCTTCATCCTCATCCTCCTCCACCTCCTCCTCATCCTCGTCCTCCTCGTCCTCCAGTAGTGGGCCCTGGCTGGCCACATTTGTACCTGGCCTCTGCTGTTGCAAAAAACCTCCCTCTGAGTCACTTCGAAGAGACTGGCCTGAAAGTGCTAAAAATGACCCCTCTTCCTCATCCTCCTCCTCCTCCTCCTGGGCCACCTCCTGTTCCATCATCGCCCTAAGTGTTTTCTCAAGGAGACATAGAAGTGGTATTGTAACGCTGATAACGGTGTCATCGCCACTGGCCATGTTGGTGGAGTACTCGAAACAGCGCAACAGGGCACACAGGTCTCGCATGGAGGCCCAGTCATTGGTGGTGAAGTGGTGCTGTTCTGTAGTGCGACTGACCCGTGCGTGCTGCAGCTGAAACTCCACTATGGCCTGCTGCTGCTCGCACAGTCTGTCCAGCATGTGCAAGGTGGAGTTCCACCTGGTGGGCACGTCGCATATGAGGCGGTGAGCGGGAAGGCCGAAGTTACGCTGTAGCGCAGACAGGCGAGCAGCGGCAGGATGTGAACGCCGGAAGCGCGAACAGACGGCCCGCACTTTATGCAGCAGCTCTGACATGTCGGGGTAGTTGTGAATGAACTTCTGCACCACCAAATTCAGCACATGCGCCAAGCAAGGGATGTGCGTCAAATTGGCTAGTCCCAGAGCTGCAACGAGATTTCGCCCATTATCACACACCACCAGGCCGGGCTTGAGGCTCACCGGCAGCAACCACTCGTCGGTCTGTTGTTCAATACCCCGCCACAACTCCTGTGCGGTGTGGGGCCTGTCCCCCAAACATATGAGTTTCAGAATGGCCTGCTGACGTTTACCCCGGGCTGTGCTGAAGTTGGTGGTGAAGGTGTGTGGCTGACTGGATGAGCAGGTGGAAGAAGAGGAGGAGGAAGCCGAGAAGGAGGAGGTGGCAACAGGAGGCAAAGAATGTTGCCCTGCGATCCTTGGCGGCGGCAGGACGTGCGCCAAACAGCTCTCCGCCTGGGGCCCAGCTGCCACTACATTTACCCAGTGTGCAGTTAGGGAGATATAGCGTCCCTGGCCGTGCTTACTGGTCCACGTATCTGTGGTTAGGTGGACCTTGCTACAGATGGCGTTGCGCAGTGCACACTTGATTTTATCGGATACTTGGTTGTGCAGGGAAGGCACGGCTCTCTTGGAGAAGTAGTGCCGGCTGGGAACAACATACTGTGGGACAGCAAGCGACATGAGCTGTTTGAAGCTGTCTGTGTCCACCAGCCTAAATGACAGCATTTCATAGGCCAGTAGTTTAGAAATGCTGGCATTCAGGGCCAGGGATCGAGGGTGGCTAGGTGGGAATTTACGCTTTCTATCAAATGTTTGTGAGATGGAGAGCTGAACGCTGGCGTGTGACATGGTTGAGACGCTTGGTGACGGAGGTGGTGGTGGTGGTGTTGGTGGTACATCCCCTGTTTGCTGGGCGGCAGGTGCCAACGTTCCTCCAGAGGCGGAGGAAGAGGCCGAGGCGGCAGCAGCAGAATAGGCCGAGGCGGCAGCAGCAGAAGAGGTAGCAGGGGGAGCCTGAGTGACTTCCTTGGTTTTAAGGTGTTTACTCCACTGCAGTTCATGCTTTGCATGCAGGTGCCTGGTCATGCAGGTTGTGCTCAGGTTCAGAACGTTAATGCCTCGCTTCAGGCTCTGATGGCACAGCGTGCAAACCACTCGGGTCTTGTCGTCAGCACATTGTTTGAAGAAGTGCCATGCCAGGGAACTCCTTGAAGCTGCCTTTGGGGTGCTCGGTCCCAGATGGCGGCGGTCAGTAGCAGGCGGAGTCTCTTGGCGGCGGGTGTTCTGCTTTTGCCCACTGCTCCCTCTTTTGCTACGCTGTTGGCTCGGTCTCACCACTGCCTCTTCCTCCGAACTGTGAAAGTCAGTGGCACGACCTTCATTCCATGTGGGGTCTAGGACCTCATCGTCCCCTGCATCGTCTTCCACCCAGTCTTGATCCCTGACCTCCTGTTCAGTCTGCACACTGCAGAAAGACGCAGCAGTTGGCACCTGTGTTTCGTCATCATCAGAGACATGCTGAGGTGGTATTCCCATGTCCTCATCATCAGGAAACATAAGTGGTTGTGCGTCAGTGCATTCTATGTCTTTCACCGCTGGGGAAGGGCTAGGTGGATGCCCTTGGGAAACCCTGCCAGCGGAGTCTTCAAACAGCATAAGAGACTGCTGCATAACTTGAGGCTGAGACAGTTTCCCTGGTATGCATGGGGGTGATGTGACAGACTGATGGGGTTGGTTTTCAGGCGCCATCTGTGCGCTTTCTGCAGAAGACTGGGTGGGAGATAATGTGAACGTGCTGGATCCACTGTCGGCCACCCAATTGACTAATGCCTGTACCTGCTCAGGCCTTACCATCCTTAGAACGGCATTGGGCCCCACCATATATCGCTGTAAATTCTGGCGGCTACTGGGACCTGAGGTAGTTGGTACACTAGGACGTGTGGATGTGGCAGAACGGCCACGTCCTCTCCCAGCACCAGAGGGTCCACTAACACCACCACGACCATGTCCACGTCCGCGTCCCTTACTAGATGTTTTTCTCATTGTTATGGTTCACCACAACAACAAATATATTATTTGGCCCAATGTATTGTATTCAAATTCAGCGGGATATAAATTTGAGGCCTAGTATTTAGGCGCTGGGTGACCGGTATGGATTTAGTGACAGAATTAGACTTGGAAATGCACAGAAGCGTGTGTGTGAAGTTATTCTGAATGACCCAATGTGCACCTTGAATATTATATACCCTTTTTGGGATAGATTTCAAATAGCTCTGATATAGCAGGAACCACTAAATTATGAAATTGCTAAATTGGGAATTGTACTTCAACCCAGAACAAAAAATGTGCTTTGACGGGCACTAAATAACTTTCCCAGCTACAACAGGACAGCGGTAACGAGAGATTTAGAGGGATTTAAATTTGAGGCCTAGTATTTAGGCGCTGGGTGACAGGTATGGGTTTAGTGACAGAATTAGACTTGGAAATACACAGTAGCGGGTGTGTGTGAAGTTATTCTGAATGACCCAATGTGCACCTTCAATATTATATACCCTTTTGGGATAGATTTCAAATAGCTCTGATATAGCAGGAACCACTAAATTATGAAATTGCTAAATTGGGAATTGTACTTCAACCCAGAACAAAAAATGTGCTTTGACGGACACTAAATATCTTGCCCAGCAACAACAGTACAGCGGTGGGTAACGAGAGATTTAGAGGGATTTAAATTTGAGGCCTAGTATTTAGGCGCTGGGTCACCGGTATGGATTTAGTGACAGAATTAGACTTGGAAATGCACAGAAGCGTGTGTGTGAAGTTATTCTGAATGACCCTATGTGCACCTTCAATATTATATACCCTTTTAGGGATAGATTTCAAATAGCTCTGATATAGCAGAAACCACTAAATTATGAAATTGCTAAATTGGGAATTGTACTTCAACCCAGAACAAAAAATGTGCTTTGACGGACACTAAATATCTTGCCCAGCAACAACAGTACAGCGGTGGGTAACGAGAGATTTAGAGGGATTTAAATTTGAGGCCTAGTATTTAGGCGCTGGGTCACCGGTATGGATTTAGTGACAGAATTAGACTTGGAAATGCACAGAAGCGTGTGTGTGAAGTTATTCTGAATGACCCTATGTGCACCTTCAATATTATATACCCTTTTAGGGATAGATTTCAAATAGCTCTGATATAGCAGAAACCACTAAATTATGAAATTGCTAAATTGGGAATTGTACTTCAACCCAGAACAAAAAATGTGCTTTGACGGACACTAAATATCTTGCCCAGCAACAACAGTACAGCGGTGGGTAACGAGAGATTTAGAGGGATTTAAATTTGAGGCCTAGTATTTAGGCGCTGGGTCACCGGTATGGATTTAGTGACAGAATTAGACTTGGAAATGCACAGAAGCGTGTGTGTGAAGTTATTCTGAATGACCCTATGTGCACCTTCAATATTATATACCCTTTTAGGGATAGATTTCAAATAGCTCTGATATAGCAGAAACCACTAAATTATGAAATTGCTAAATTGGGAATTGTACTTCAACCCAGAACAAAAAATGTGCTTTGACGGACACTAAATATCTTGCCCAGCAACAACAGTACAGCGGTAACGAGAGATTTAGAGGGATTTAAATTTGAGGCCTAGTATTTAGGCGCTGGGTGACAGGTATGGGTTTAGTGACAGAATTAGACTTGGAAATACACAGTAGCGGGTGTGTGTGAAGTTATTCTGAATGACCCAATGTGCACCTTCAATATTATATACCCTTTTAGGGATAGATTTCAAATAGCTCTGATATAGCAGGAACCACTAAATTATGAAATTGCTAAATTGGGAATTGTACTTCAACCCAGAACAAAAAATGTGCTTTGACGGACACTAAATATCTTGCCCAGCAACAACAGTACAGCGGTAACGAGAGATTTAGAGGGATTTAAATTTGAGGCCTAGTATTTAGGCGCTGGGTGACAGGTATGGGTTTAGTGACAGAATTAGACTTGGAAATACACAGTAGCGGGTGTGTGTGAAGTTATTCTGAATGACCCAATGTGCACCTTCAATATTATATACCCTTTTAGGGATAGATTCCAAATAGCTCTGATATAGCAGGAACCACTAAATTATGAAATTGCTAAATTGGGAATTGTACTTCAACCCAGAACAAAAAATGTGCTTTGACGGACACTAAATATCTTGCCCAGCAACAACAGTACAGCGGTAACGAGAGATTTAGAGGGATTTAAATTTGAGGCCTAGTATTTAGGCGCTGGGTGACAGGTATGGATTTAGTGACAGAATTAGACTTGGAAATACACAGTAGCGGGTGTGTGTGAAGTTATTCTGAATGACCCAATGTGCACCTTCAATATTATATACCCTTTTTGGGATAGATTTCAAATAGCTCTGATATAGCAGGAACCACTAAATTATGAAATTGCTAAATTGGGAATTGTATTTCAACCCAGAACAAGAAATGTGCTTGAACGGACACTAAATAACTCGCCCAGCTACAGCACTAGGGACAGATTTAGCTGGATATAAATTTGAGGCCTAGTATTTAGGCGCTGGGTGACCGGTATGGATTTAGTGACAGAATTAGACTGGGATATGGCCAAAAAATAAACAGACTATTGCTGGTTAAATGCACTTGGTGTGACAGCTTCACCCTGATGTAGGCTTTAGCCAAAAAACAACCACACCATTGAGGGTTAAATGCACTTGGTGACAGGCGCAGCTTGCCCCTGATTTTGTATATGGCCAAAAAATGAACAGACTATTGCTGGTTAAATGCACTTGGTGTGACAGCTTCACCCTGATGTAGGCTTTAGCCAAAAAACAACCACACCATTGAGGGTTAAATGCACTTGGTGACAGGCGCAGCTTGCCCCTGATTTTGTATATGGCCAAAAAATGAACAGACTATTGCTGGTTAAATGCACTTGGTGTCACAGCTTCACCCTGATGTAGGCTTTAGCCAAAAAACAACCACACCATTGAGGGTTAAATGCACTTGGTGACAGGCGCAGCTTGCCCCTGATTTTGTATATGGCCAAAAAATGAACAGACTATTGCTGGTTAAATGCACTTGGTGTGACAGCTTCACCCTGATGTAGGCTTTAGCCAAAAAACAACCACACCATTGAGGGTTAAATGCACTTGGTCGCAGCTTGTGCTGGCGCACCACAAGACACAAAATGGCCGCCGATCACCCCAGAAAAATGAGACTGACAAACGGTCTGTGCAGCCTAAAAACAGTGAGCAATTGAGGATCAGCAGCTCAATGATCCACAGCTGCAGATCGATCAGTTAATCAAGTCCTTTGGAGGAGTTAATCTGCCTAATCTCGCCCTACTGTCGCAGCCGCAACCTCTCCCTACGCTAATCAGAGCAGAGTGACGGGCGGCGCTATGTGACTCCAGCTTAAATAGAGGCTGGGTCACATGGTGCTCTGGCCAATCACAGCCATGCCAATAGTAGGCATGGCTGTGATGGCCTCTTGGGGCAAGTAGTATGACGCTTGTTGATTGGCTGCTTTGCAGCCTTTCAAAAAGCGCCAAGAAAGCGTCACAAAAGCGCCAAGAAAGCGACGAACACCGAACCCGAACCCGGACTTTTACGAAAATGTCCGGGTTCGGGTCCGTGTCACGGACACCCCAAAATTCGGTACGAACCCGAACTATACAGTTCGAGTTCGCTCATCCCTACTTTGCCATCTATATATAAATCAACATCTCAATAATCATAACTTACAAGTGTCTAGGTCACTATTTTAAGCTTTAAAACCAATTTCCCAATTGAATTTGATCTATTTACCTCTTTTAGAAGTATTCACACTAATTAACATGCCAGGCCAGAGCTCTTTGCTATATTTTTAGTAACAATTTATTTTAAGAGTAATTTGGAAACATCCCGAGCCTCTGAAATGTTGTGTCCATTCAATGAGTAGCTTCCCACAGTATTTAACGACCAAAGACAAAGTGCCATTCTTCTCTAACCTAGGAATGTGTGGCTGGCACAGTCTACGTGTTACGTCTCTGCTCTTCAACGGATGTAAGCCCGGGTGCTGTCTATAGAATACCAATTAGCCATTATAAAAGAGATCACATTGTTCCAGCAATGTACTTTCTGTTTAAATTAAAAGAATTGCCAAAAGTAGCAGACTTTATGTTCCAAACATTTGTTGTGTTCGAAAAAAAAGGAAACTGTGGATATCTATGTTTCCCGCTGACTTTCCTTTTTTTTTCCATGTGTGTGTATGTGAAATGTCACTTCAACGACTTACTAAAATCTGTTTTCTTTCAAATCCTGTTTTTGTGCAATTGTTATTTTTTTCTGCTTTTGTCCTTATGTACAAGGGTAAATACTATTCTTCTGGATCCAACCACAGCGTGCTAAAGGGACTATAAACAGTGGGGAGCCCTGACAGTGCCACTGTCCTTAGCCTGTTCCTGATTCTATGGCCCGAGGCAGTGGTTTGCATTTTTAGGACAACAGCCGGCTATCTGCAAGCAGGAGACCACTCGTCAGGCTTCATTACTGCACACAAAATGACACAAGTGAGCCTGTGGTCACAACTGTGCTTATGGTGTGTCAAAAAGCCATTACGTCTTATGGTGGAAAAATATAATAAAGAGAGTCGCTTTGCTTGCTCACTGCTGAACAATTTGAATAATGTCCATAAAATAATTGCTTTATCACATACAGCCTATAACGCGGGACTCCACTCCACAATGCATTATCATTAATAGGTAATTAACATTTTAGGCTTATATTCTATAGAAATCAAACATTATCTGGCAGCATTCTTTTCCCATTTAACAGTCCATTGTTCTAAAATAGGGAAAAATCTTTTATTTTCTACAAATGTCAACATATTGCTGCAAATTTAAACCATATGATGGCTGACTTATACCATTCATACGTTACCTCCTCTCATTTACCAAATTTGCATATAGAGCTGAATGCATATTTCGAATCCACAAACAAACATATGATTAAAATGTGAACGTCTTCTTTTTTTTTCTTCTTTTCCCTGTAAGTCTTCGCACGATGGTATGCGTACTTCCCACTGTTCACTATTTTTAGACGTCTTTACAATCTGAAAGATGACAAAACTGCTATAATTTTATTGTCTACGAGCAGAACACAATGTCTGAAAATACTGTATCTCGAAAATATGCTACACATAAATGTAAAAAATGTAACAGACTCATCAAACACAGCCATCTGGCTTTAATAAAATATGTACTAAACACACCATCTTACATTAGTCATTTGTTTTACATGCTTATGATGACTATATAAAAATCTCTTGAATGAGAAGTGACTACGGGAAGGAAAGTGATTTTTAACCACACATATACTAACATTGGTATTTTTTAATGGAAAATTGCAAGTAACAAAACTTCAATACCAAATGTTGTTGCAGATGTTCGGTGGATTCCAAGGGAACAACAATTGAGTATTGAATATGATACATCAGGATAAAGCCCCTACTAGACAGTAATGACAGAGTGCTATCTTTAACATACAAGGAAACTATGAATATATCTGAGGAACGATATTTAGGGACAGTATGTACATGACATTTTTTTGCTCAATTCAATGTCAATTCTAATAATACCTAGCCCCAAAAGGTGAGATGGTGTTATAATATGTTGGGTACAGAAATTGCCCTGTTGAGGATGGAACAGCAGAAATTTATGGACTAGGCCAGTCCGCCTCAGGCTACTTTCACACCAGCGTTTTTGCTGGATCCGGCAGGGTTCAGCAAAAACGCTTCTGTTACTGATAATACAACCATCTGCATCCGTTATGAACGGTTCCGTTTGTATTATCTTTAACATTGCCAAGACAGATCAGTCATGAACTCCATTGAAAGTCAATGGGGGACGGATCCGTTTTCTATTGTGGCAGATTGTGGCAGAGAAAATGGATCCGTCCCCATTGACTTGCATTGGGGGGGTCATGCCGGATCCGTCTTGCTCCGCATCCCAGGAGGGAAAGAAAACTGCAGCATGTTGCGGTTTGCTCTCCGGTCTGGGAACGCAACTAAATGTAACGGAATGCATTATGGTGCACTCCGTTCTGTTCAGTTCAGTTTTGTCCTCATTGACAATAAATGGGGACAAAACTGAAGCTTTCTTTCCGGTATTGAGCCTCTATGACGGAACTAAATACCGGAAAACTTAAACGCTAGTGTGAGAGTAGTCTTATAGAGATTAAAGAAAGAGAAGATATCCATTGTTACTACTAACTCCTGAAATAGATGGTAAGGTACTGAATGCTGTTTGACAAATAGGACATAAGTATTGACAGGGTTAAAATTGTTAATGGTGATAGGATATATGATCTATAATATATTATATATATATATATATGACCTGACTCAACTAGTTTAAAGGGCATCTGTCAGCAGATTTGTACCTATGAAACTGTCTGACCTGTTACGTGTGCACTTGGTAGCTGAAAATACCGCAATGCCAGATCCGTCCTTCCGCAATGCCGGATTCATCCTTCCGCAATGCTGGATCTGTCCTTCCGGTAAAAATTTGAAAAAAATATATAACGGATCCACATCTGGAGAGACTGATCCATTCTTACAATGCATCCGGATCCATCTACAAATGCTGTCCGTTTGCATGCAGATTGACGGAACTGCTTGCCGGATCACTCTGCCGCAAGTGTGAAAGAAGCCTAAACAGAACTAAAACTTGTGAACCCAATGTTATATTAACCCTCTTTAAATCTCCTGTAAGGGTCACATTTTGAATATGGGATTCAGTTCTGGTCTCCACAACATAAAAAGGATATACCATAGGACAGCTGGATTCCCTCAGGTGAATACTAATGAGCGCTTCCATTATGGAAGCGCTCATTAGTACCGAAGGACTAGGAAGAGGTGAAGGGTCTGTACTCACCACTTCCTGGTTCTCGGCTGTCGGCTGTGCGCGCCAGTTTAGAGCACGGTCGACTGAGGAGGGGTGAAAATTGCAGGCGGCGTCCGTCCAGGAGCAGGAGAGGTAAGTGTTTTTTTATTTTATAAAAAATGTGGCTACTGGGAGCATTATGGGGGCTAATTGGAGGCATATGGGGGCTAATTGGAGGCATATGGGGGCTAATTGGAGGCATATGGGGGCTAATCGGAGGCATATGGGGGCTAATTGGAGGCATATGGGGCTAATTGGAGGCATATGGGGGCTAATTGGAGGCATATGGGGGCTAATAGGAGGCATATGGGGCTAATTGGAGGCATATGGGGGCTAATTGGAGGCATATGGGGCTAATTGGAGGCATATGGGGGCTAATTGGAAGCATATGGGGGCTATGGGGGCTAATTGGAGGCATATGGGGGCTATAGGGGATAATTGGAGGCATATGGGGGCTAGTGAGGCATATGGGGCTAATAAGAGGCATAATGAGGGCTAATTAGGCATAATGGGGGCTAATAAGAGGCATAATCTGGGCTAATAAGAGGCATAATCTGGGCTAATGAGGCATAATGGCTTATAATAAGTGCTAATGAGGCATAATGGGGGCTAATAAGAGGAATAATGGTGGCTAATGAGGCATAAGGGCTTAAAATGGGGGCTAAAGATGCATAATAGCTGATATGGGGGCTAATGAGGCATAAGGGCTGATATGGGGGTGATAAGAGGCATAATGGAGGCTAATAAGAGGAATAATGGGGGCTAATGAGGCATAAGGGCTGATATGAGAGGCATAATGAAGGCTAATGAGAGGCATAATGTGTCATCCACAGATGCCCCTATAACAGTGTGTCTTCCACAGATCCACCATAACAGTGCGCCTGCGCACTGACGAGAGACAGAAAGAAGGGGAAAGAAACCGCGGAAGCAAGCAGAGGACGGCAGAGCAGACGACTAAATAGCTTCTTTTGTAAGTAAATTGCTTTATTATAAATGTATCCCTGCATACCGCAATTCTCTCGTATTTTGTAATCTTATTTATATATACTTATTTTGTTTTTGCCCCCCCATTTTTGTGGTATCTTTGTGCCCCCCCTATATATTGTTCCTAGAGTCGCCACTGCAACTAGGTTATTAAATGGGATAACAGGTCTCACTTAGGCTCATGCACACAAATGTATTTTCTTTCCATGTCCGTTTGGTCTTTTTGCAGACCATGCACGGAACCATTCATTTCAATGGGTGCATAAAAAAAACTTAATTTACTCCGTGTGCATTCCGTTTCCTTATGTCCGTATTTCCGTTCCGCAGAAAAATAGAACATGTCCTATTATTGTCCGCATTACAGACAAGTATAGTACTGTTTTATTAGGGGCCAGCTGTTCCGTTGGCCCCATTTTTTGCAGACCGCAAAATACATATGGTCATGTGCATAAGGCCTTAAAAATTGGTCTTAAAGGTAATCTCAGTGCCTCAACACCAACATGGAAAATTTGTAGAATTATGGAAATTACAAGATTGATAGACATGTTAATGATATGCAAATGATAAAAAATGGAAACAAAATATTCTAAACATTGACTTTCTGAGTATTGAGTATGAGAACCATGTGCAGAAATATGCACACTTACACGCCATGGCATGCTATTAACGAGGTTATTAATCGTTGTCTAAGGTTGTCTAAGAAAGCACATTTAGGCCATGCAGGCTACTCACAGTAACTTGAGTAACATGCGGCTTGGTCTTCTCCTGTTGAAAACGGCTCTTGGAACACTTTGGAGAAATGGCTGTATCACTGGTTCCTTGACCATTGTGACATTCCCTTGTGAAAGTCTCTTTATGGCAGGGTTCCTCAACTCCAGTCCTCAGGGCCCACCCGCCAGTCATGTTTTCAGGATTTCCTTAGCATTCAGCAGGTGAAATAATTAGTGTCAATGCATCAGGACTTACCACAGATATTCATTCTGTGGGATATTCTCAAATCATGACCAGTAGGTGGGCCCTGAGGACTGGAGTTGAGGAACACTGCTTTATGGCATTGCCCACATGGTCTTAAGACCAATCTTTTTCTATCATTGCTTTTGACACAAAACTCATTGCCAAAGAGGATGGACCTCCATTCCAGCCTCCACTGCTGTCTTGCTGTGCACCATGATAGCCTTTGAGAGCGGTGGTGTGAGATCAATGGAACACCTGTAGCTGGGCATTTGGCTCATAGTCCAATGTAATGTAAATGCCTTCTAATGTTTTATGTAGACACTGTTTGCCACCTTAGGCTTGGGATGTTATGTCCAATTTCACTTACAGTACAAAATGGATCCCTACACACCATTCTTCTAATCGGACAATAATCTGTGCAGAGTTTCACACAACATTGGACAGTGCTGACATCTCGGCTTAGGCGTGTAGTGATCTGCTGGAATGATAAACCAAAGTCTCTCAGTGCAAGAATTCTGTTCCTCACAGTTTACAATAAGTGGTAACAACTGGCACGTCCAAAAACAGTAGGCATCGCACAATCATCTCAGACAACTTCATCCAATTTTTTAGATTCCATGTGGCTAAAAAACTTTGCTTTAAATCTGGCTTTATGTCCCTCCAACTTGTCACAGATTGGTGCTAGGTAGAGTTGAGCGAACCCGAACTGTAAAGTTCGGGTTCGTACCAAACTTTAGGGCTTTCGGCACTTGGACCCGAACTCAAACATTTAAGTAAAAGTTCTGGTTCGGGTTCGGTGTTCGACGATTTTTATGGCGCTTTTTGAAAGGTTTTAAAGCAGCCAATCAACAAGCATAATACTACTTGCCCCAAAAGGCCATCACAGCCATGCCTACTATTGGCATGGCTGTGATTGGCCAACTGCAGCATGTGACCCAGCCTCTATTTAAGCTGGAGTCACGTAGTGCCGCTCGTCACTCTGCTCGGATTAGTGTAGGGAGAGGCTGCAGCTGCTGTGAGGGAGAGATCAGGGAGAAATCTTATCAAGAACTGGTTTATGTACTCAGCGATCTACAGAAAAAGTGTTTTGTGGGTGCAGTGCACAATTTTTTTTAAGCCTGCCCTGAGCCAACTACTGCTGAAAACAAACTTTTTTTTCTTCAGTTAGTCAATATCAATACATGATCGGCAGCCATTTTATGCAATGATAGTGCGCCAGCATAGGCTATCTGCAAGTCCAGAAATACAGCTTTGGCATACTGGGGTGAAAAAAGTATACTGCACATCTGGGATAACACATGCATAAGTGACTGTCACATTTAGGCCATAAATACGGCTTTAGAATACTGGGGTGAAAAAAGCCTCTCATATACTGCACATCTGGGATTACACATGCATAAGTGACTGTCACATTTAGGACAGAAATACAGATTTTTGGTGAGGGTGAAAAAACCCTCTAATATACTGCACATCTGGGATTACACGTGCATAAGTGACTGTCACATTTAGGCTATAAATATGGCTTTGGCATACTGGGGTGAAAAAAGCCTCTCATATACTGCACATCTGGGATTACACGTGCATAAGTGACTGTCACATTTAGGACAGAAATACAGATTTTTGGTTAGGGTGAAAAAACCCTCTAATATACTGCACATCTGGGATTAGACAAGCATAAGTGACTGTCACATTTAGGCCATAAATACAGATTTTTGGTTACTGGGGTGAAAAAAGCCTCTAATATATTGCACATCTGGGATTGCACATGAATAAGTGACTGTCACATTTAGGCCATAAATATGGCTTTGGCATACTGGGGTGAAAAAAGCCTCTCATATACTGCACACGTGGGATTACACATGCATAAGTGACTGTCACATTTAGGACAGAAATACAGCTTTTTGGTTAGGGTGAAAAAAACCTCTAATATACTGTACATCTGGGATTAGACAAGCATAAATGGCTGTCACATTTAGGCCATAAATACAGATTTTTGGTTACTGGGGTGAAAAAAGCCTCTAATATATTGCACATCTGGGATTACACATGCATAAGTGACTGTCACATTTAGGCCAGAAATACGGATTTTTGGTTACTGGGGTGAAAAAAGCCTCTGTTATATTGCACATCTAGGATTAGACATGCATAAGTGACTGTCACATTTAGGCCAGAAATACGGCTTTTTGGTTACTGGGATGAAAAAAGCCTCTGATATACTGCACATCTAGGATTAGACATGCATAAGTGACTGTCACATTTAGGCCAGAAATACAGCTTTTTGGTTACTGGGGTAAAAAAAAAGCCTCTAATATACTGCACATCTGGGATTAGACAAGCATAAGTGACTGTCACATTTAGGCCAGAAATACGGCTTTTTGGTTACTGGGGTGAAAAACGCCTCTGATATACTGCACATCTAGAATTACACGCGCATAAGTGATTGTCACATTTAGGCCAGAAATACAGCTTTTTGGTTACTGGGGTAAAAAAAAAGCCTCTAATATACTGCACATCTGGGATTAGACAAGCATAAGTGACTGTCACATTTAGGCCAGAAATATGGCTTTTTGGTTACTGGGGTGAAAAACGCCTCTGATATACTGCACATCTAGAATTACACGCGCATAAGTGATTGTCACATTTAGGCCAGAAATATGGCTTTTTGGTTAATGGGGTAAAAAAACCTGTAATATACTGCACATCTGGGATTAGACATGCATAAGTGACTGTCACATTTAGGCCAGAAATATGGCTTTTTGGTTACTGGGGTGAAAAAACCCTCTGATATACTGCACATCTGGGATAAGACATGCATAAGTGAGTGTCACATTTAGGCCACAAATACCGCTGTCATATAGAGTTAAAAAAATAATAATTTGTGCAATACCCTACATCAGGGTTTATATTGGCGGTTAATTATTTTTAACATACTTAACCACTTTTTACTTTGCTTTGTGAAAGCTAACTATGAGGCAAACATCTAATAAGGGACACTGGTCATGGTCGTGGTGGTGGTGTTGGTGGAGCCTCTGGTGCAGGGAGAGGACGTGGCCATTCTGCCAAAGCTACACGTCCTACTGAACCTACTACCTCAGGTCCCAGTAGCTGCCAGAATCTACAGCGATATTTGGTCGGGCCTAATGCCGTTCTAAGGATGGTAAGGTCTGAGCAAGTACAGGCGCTAGTCAATTGGGTGGCCGACAGTGGATCCAGCACGTTCACATTATCTCCCGCCCAGTCTTCTGCAGAAAGCGCACAGGTGGCGCCTGAAACCCATGCCCATCAGTCTGTCAAATCACCCCCGTGCATATGGGGGAACCTGTCTGAGCCTCAAGTCATGCAGCAGTCTCTTATGCTGTTTGAAGACTCTGCTGGCAGGGTTTCCCAAGGGCATCCACCTAGCCCTTCCCCAGGGGTGGAAGACATAGAATGCACTGACACACAACCACTTATGTTTCCTGATGAGGACATGGGAATACCACCTCAGCCTGTCTCTGATGATGACGAAAAACAGGTGCCAACTGCTGCGTAGTTCTGCAGAGTGCAGACCGAAAAGGAGGTCAGGGAGGAAGACTGGGTGGAAGACGATGCAGGGGATGATGAGTCCCTAGACCCCACATGGAATGAAGGTTGTGCCACTGACTTTCAGAGTTTGGAGGAAGAGGCAGTGGCGAGACCGAGCCAACAGCGTAGCAAAAGCGGGAGCAGGGTGCACACCAAAGGCAGCTTCAAGGTGTTCCCTGGCATGGCACTTCTTCACACAATGTGCTAATGACAAGACCCGAGTGATTTGCACGCTGAAGCGAGGCATTAACATTCTGAACCTTAGCACAACCTGCATGACCAGGTATCTACATGCGAGACACGGGCTGCAGTGGAGTAAGCTCCTTCAAAACCAAGAAAGGGCTCAGGCCCCTCCTGCTCCCTCTTCTGCTGCTGCCTCGGCCTCTTCTTCAGTCTCTGGAGGAACGTTGGCACTTGCCGCCCAGCAAACAGAGGATGTGCCACCAACAACACCACCTCCGTCACCCAGCTCTCCATCTCACAAACCTTTGAGAGAAAGCATAAATTCCCACCGAGCCACCCTCGATCGATGGCCCTGAATGCCAGCATTTCTAAACTGCTGGCCTTTGAAATGCTGTCATTCAGGCTGGTGGAGACGGACAGCTTCAAACAGCTCATGTCGCTTGCTGTCCCACACTACGTCGTTCCCAGCCGCCACTACTTCTCCAGGAGAGCCGTGCCCTCTCTGCACAACCAAGTATCGGATAAAATCAAGTGTGCACTGCGCAACGCCATCTGTGGCAAGGTCCACCTAACCACAGATACGTGGACCAGTAAGCACAGCCAGGGACGCTATATCTCCCTAACTGCACACTGGGTAAATGTAGTGGCGGCAGGGCCCCAGGCAGAGAGCTGTTTGGCGCACGTCCTTCCTCCGCCAAGGATCGCAGGGCATCATTCTTTGCCTCCTGTTGCCTCCTCCTTCCTACTCGGCTTCCTCCTCCTCTTCTACCACCTCCTCATCCGGTCAGCGACAGACCTTCACCACCAACTTCAGCACAGCCAGGGGTAAACGTCAGCAGGCCATTCTGAAACTAATGTGTTTGGGGGACAGGCCCCACACCGCGCAGGAATTGTGGCGGGGTATAGAACACCAGACTGATGAGTGGTTGCTGCCAGTCGCCCTCAAGCCCGGCCTGGTGGTGTGCGATAATGGGCTCTGGGACTAGCCGGTTTGATGCACATCCCTTGCCTGGCGCATGTGCTGAATTTGGTGGTGCAGAAATTTATTCACAACTACCCCGACATGTCAGAGGCTGCTGCATAAAGTGTGGGCCGTCTGTGCGCGCTTCCGGCGTTCTCATCCTGCCGCCGCTCGGCTGTCTGCTCTACAGTGTAACTTCGGCCTTCCCGCTCACCGCCTCATATGCGACGTGCCCACCAGGTGGAACTCCACCTTGCACATGCTGGAGAGACTGTGCGAGCAGCAGCAGGCCATAGTGGAGTTTCAGCTGCAGCACACACGGGTCAGTCGCACTGCAAAACAGCACCACTTCACCACTAATGAATGGGCCTCCATGTGAGACCTGTGTGCCCTGTTGCACTGTTTCGAGTACTCCACCAACATGGCCAGTGGCGATGATGCCGTTATCAGCGTTACAATACCACTTCTATGTCTCCTTGAGAAAACACTTAGGGCGATGATGGAAGAGGATGTGGCCTAGGACGAGGAGGAGGAAGAGGGGTAATCTCTAACACTTTCAGGCCAGTCTTTTAGAAGTGGCCCAGAAAGAGGATTTTTGCAACAGCAGAGGCCAGGTACAAATTTGGCCAGCCAGGGCCCACTACTGGAGGACGAGGAGGATGGGGATGAAGCATGTTAACAGCGGGGTGGTATCCAACGCAGCTTGGGCCCTTCACTGGTGCGTGGCTGGGGGGGACGATATGCCTCCCACAGAGGACAGCTTGTCCTTACCTCTGGGCAGCCTGGCACACATGGGCGACTACATGCTGCAGTGCCTGCGCAACGACTGCAGAGTTGCCCACATTTGAACGTGTGCTGACTACTGGGTGGCCACCCGGCTGGATCCCCATTGCAAAGATAATGTGCCGTCCTTAATTCCCTCACTGGAGCGTGATCGGAAGATGCGCGACTACAGGTGCACGCTGGTAGATGCGCTCCTGAGAGCATTCCCGACTGACGCCGGGGGACAAGTGGAAGCACAAGGCGAAGGCAGGGGAGGAGGAAGAGGTCGCCAACGCAGCTGTGTCAGCGCCAGCACCTCAGAAGGCAGGGTTAGCATGGCCGACATGTGGAAAAGCTTTGTCACCTCGCCGCAACAACCGGCCCCAACTGCTGATATGGAATGTGTTAGCAGGAGGCAGCATTTGAACAACATGGTGGAACAGTACCTGTACACACGCCTACACGTACTGACTGATGGTTCTGCCCCATTCAACTTCTGGGTCTCCAAATTGTCCACATGGCTAGAGCTTGCCCTGTATGCCTTGGAGGTGCTGGCCTGCCCTGCAGCCAGTGTACTCTCTGAACGTGTATTTAGCACGGCAGGAGACGTCATTACAGACAGACGCAGCCGCCTGTCCACAGCAGGAGTAGAGCAGTCAGGGGCAATCCAGGCCTTGTTCATTTTTATAAGAGTCAAATGGTCAGCATTTTCAGTTGACAGGCGGATGCGCTTATCAGTTATTATGCCCCCAGCAGCACTAAATACCCGCTCTGACAAAACGCTGACGGCGGGGCAGGCTAGCAACTCCAAGGCATAGAGCGCCAGTCTGTGCCACGTGTCCAGCTTAGACACCCAATAGTTGTAAGGCACACAGGGATCACTGAGGACACTGACACAGTCTGCTACGTACTCCTTCACCATCTTCCAAAATGTTTCCCTCCTTGTGATACTAGGCTGCGCATCAGGTTGAGGGTGCTGGCGGGGTGTTATAAAACTGTCCCAGGTCTTGGAGAGTGTTGCCCTGCCTCTGTTAAAAACTCCTGTGTGTTCACCTCATCTCTCCTCCTCGGTTGGCCAAGGAACTACGTATGCAATTTTTCCACAAGGAACTTCTGGTATTGCACCATTTTGCTCGTCCTCTCCACCACAGGAATGAGAGATGAGAAGTTCTCTTTGTAGCGGGGGTCGAGAAGGGTGAACAACCAGTAATCGGTGTTGGCCAAAATTTGTACAACACAAGGTTCACAGGAAAGGCAGCCTAACATAAAGTCAGCCATGTGTGCCAAAGTCCCAACAGACAAGATTTCGCTGTCCTCATCAGGAGGATGACTCTCAATCTCCTAATCGTCTTCCTCCTCTTCTACCCATCCACGCTGAACAGATGGAATAAAACTTCCATGGGTACTAAGCTCTGAAGATGAACTGAGAGTGGTCTGGCTATCACTCTGTGTACTTTCTTCCCCCATTTCTACCTCTTCCACATGCAAAGCGTCAGCCTTAATTGTGAGCAGCGAGCGTTTGAGTAGACACAAAAGTTGGATGTTACGCTGATAATAGCGTTATCGCCGCTCACCATCTGTGTTGATTCCTCAAAGTTGCGTAAAACCTCACAAAGGTCAGACATAAATGCCCACTCGTTGCTTGTGAAGAGCGGAAGCTGACTGGAAAGGCAACGACCATGTTGCAGCTGGTATTCCACTACTGCCCTCTGCTGCTCACAAAGCCTGGCCAACATAAGGAACGTGGAGTTCCAGCACGTGCTCACGTCGCACAACAGTCGATGAGCTGCCAATTGTAAGCGCTGCTGCAGTCTTACCAGACCGGCGGAAGCTATCAATTACTTGCGGAAATGGAACACACATGGCGCACCTTCACCAGTAGCTCAGGCAATTTGGGGTAGGTTTTGAGAAACCGCTGAACCACAAGGTTGAACACGTGGGCGAGGCATGGTATGTGTGTGAGCTCAAAAGCTGCCACCAAGTTACGGCCATTATCAGACACAACCATGCCTGGTTCTAGGTTGAGTGGCGAGAGCCACAGCTCAGTCTGGTCCCTTATCCCCTGCCACAGCTCTGCGGCTGTGTGCTGTTTGTCACCTAAGCAGATCAGATTAAGCACAGCCTGTTGTCGCTTCCCCACTGCAGTGCTACACTGCTTCAAGCTACTGATTGATGTCTAATTGGTAAGAAACCTATATATAGCCCAAAATCAAAATCCCTGACCCACACCTAACCATGTCAAGAGAACCAATCAAAGATAATGGGTCACTTAATATACAAAAACACATGTAGAACCAAAGTAATCACAAAATTCCCAAATTTTTATTGAAAATCACATAAAGACATGATTGACACAAGCCACAACATATAATTGACACAAGCCACAACACATTAAAAAATTTAAAACCAAGAGGAGCGATGGTGGGCTGTCGGTGTGTACTGAAAAAGTGCAAGTGCAATATTAGTGGTTGGCCACTAGTAAAAAAGTTGGTGTAACCAAACAAATGCAGCTCAATCATACATAATATCAAAGTTCATGTTCAAATACATGAAAAAAAGACACATTGCTATGTGGCTGATGTAACACACCACAGAAAATGACTAAGGCATAAGAGCAGCAAAATATCATGAGCACATAACAAATACTGACCAACCTAACTTGAACACCGCACACGACCACCACCAGTCCACTCCCCAACGCACGTTTCGCGTTAGCTTTTTTAAGGGGGTACTGGCTGGTGTGGTAGGAATGACCTTTTAAATAGATGGGAAGGCTACATCGTGTTTGCTGATAGGTTGAGCCTCATTACCTCGGTGCCACTATTGGCTGGCCTGTCACACCTCCGCTGCACCACACCTGAGCCGAATGAAAGTGGTGGATGCTCGTTACATGGCGCCCGGCACTCCATCATGAACACTGAGCTCGTGAGCCCGCCCAGCCGGTTCGGAGGAGGAGGGCATGGCTGTGATTGGCCAGTGCAGCATGTGACCCAGCCTCTATATAAGCTGGAGTCACATAGCGCCGCCCGTCACTCTGCTGTGCTTAGTGTAGGGATAGGATGCTGCTGCTGTGAGGGAGAGAATAGGACAGAATCTTTAATCAGAACGCAAATTGAACTCAGCGATCCACATAGATTTTGTTGTGTGGGTGCAGTGCACAATATTTTACCCTGCCCTGAGCCCAGTGACAGAGAAAAATAACTTTTATCAGTCTATTAGTTAGGTGGGCAGCGGCGGCCATTTTATGCAAGCTCAGTGCACCAGCACTGCATATGTGTTTTTGCGACATTCAAATCCAATGTAATTGAAATACTGCAATAATAATCTGGTTTAAAAAAAAAAACTTTTTGGGAAATATCCTACATCTTGTGCCTTTGCAGCATTAGTCAGTGTGCAATTTAAGCTAGAAATACAGCTATAATTTTATGGGTTTTAAAAAACATCCTTTTTAGGCAAAATACACAATTTTACAGCCCTTGCTGCATCTGTACGTGTGAAATTCAAGCGTTATGTACTGCTGTCATATTCTGTTAGTAAAAAAACACCCTTTTTGGGCAAAATCCACAATTTTACAGCCCTTACTGCATCTGTGATTGCTAAAAACAAGCTTGAAATACTTAAAAAATGTTCTGGCTTTGAAAAAACACCCATTTTTGGCAATACCCTCCATCTGGGGCCTCTGCAACATTAGTCTGTGTGCATTTTAAGCTATAAATACAGCTATAATTTTCTGGGTTTTAAAAAACACCCTTTTTGGGCAAAATACACAATTTTACAGCCCTTGCTGCATCTGCACATGTGAAATTCAAGCGTTATATACAGCTGTCATATTCTGTTAGTAAAAAAAAACACCCTTTTTGGGCAAAATACTTAATATTGCAGCCCTTACTGCATCTGTGATTGTTAAAAACAAGCTTGAAATACTTCAATCATTTTCTGGCTTTGAAAAAAAATTTATTTTTTGGAATATCCTCCATCAGGGGCCTCTGCCGCATTAGTCAGTGTGCAATTTAAGTTAGAAATACAGCTATAATTTTCTGGGTTTTAAAAAACACCCTTCTTGGGCAAAATTCACAATTTTACAGCCCTTGCTGCATCTGCACGTGTGAAATTCAAGCGTTATATACAGCTGTCGTATTCTGTTAGTAAAAAAACACCCTTTTTGGGCAAAATACTTAATATTGCATCCTTTTCTGCAGCTGTGATTGTTAAAAACAAGCTTGAAATACTTCAAAAAATTTCTAGCTTTGAAAAAACACACATTTTTGGCAATAACCTTCATCTTGGGCCTCTGTCGCATTAGTCGGTGTGCAATTTAAGCTAGAAATACAGCTATCATTTTTTGGGTTTTAAGAAAACACCCTTTTTGGGCAAAATATAAAATTTTACAGCTCTTGCTGCATTTGCACATGTGAAATTCAAGCGTTATATACTGCAGTCATATTCTGTTAGTAAAAAAACACCCTTTTTGTGCAAATGCCTTTGCTGCATCTGTCATTTTGAGATACACCCTTTACATACTGTTCTATTCTGCTATAAAAAAAAACACCCATTTTGGGCAAAAATCTTAATTTGCGCCCTAGTCTGCATCTGGACCTGTGAGATACACCTTTTAGATACTGTTGTTCTATTCTGCTATAAAAAAACACTGATTTAGGGGAAAAAACATAATTTTGCAGCCTTTACTGCATATGTCATTGTGAGATACACCATTTATATACTGTTGTTCTATTCTGCGATTAGAAAAACACCCTTTTTGGGCAAAAATCTTAAATTGCGGCCTAGTCTGCATCTGTACGTGTGAGATACACCATTTAGATACTGTTGTTCTATTCTGCTATTAAAAAAACACCCATTTAGGGCAAGATGCTAAATTTTAGAAATATGAGGAGAGCTCCTGTTGCAGGGAGAGGACGTGCTCGATCTGTGCCAGCTACACGCACAAGTGAAACACCTTCCTCAGGTGCAAGTAGGCGACAGAACCTGCAGCGTTATATGGTCGGGCCTAATGCAGCTCTACGAATGGTGACGCCAGAACAAGTACAGGCAATAGTAGATTGGATTGCTGACAGTGCCTCCACAGTTCCTTCTCATTGTCTCCCACCCAGTCTCCTGCTGAAAGATCAGAGTTGGCACCTGCAGTCGATTTCCATCAGTCTTTCACCTCACCCCCTTGCAAATCAACCAAGCAGTCTTAGCCCCAAGTTATGCAGCAGTCTCTTCTGCTTTTTGATGACTCTGTTAGCAGGGTTTCCCAGGGCCATCCACCTAGCCTTGCCCCAGAAGTGAAAGAGATTGAGTGCACCGATGCCCAACCACTTATGTTTCAAGATGAGTACATGGGAGGACCATGGCAGCACGTCTTGGACGATGACGAAACACACCCCGCAAACAGAGGATCTGCCAGCAACACCACCACCTGGGTCACCAAGCATCTCCACAATGTCTCACGGAAGCGTTCAGCTCTCCATCTCCCATACACTGGAGCAGAAGAGGAAGTACCCCCAACCCACCCGCTATCCCTGGCCCTGATTGCCAGCATTTCAAAACTACTGGCCTTTGAAATGCTGTCATTACGTGTGGTGGAGGCTGAGAGCTTTAAAAGCCTTATGGCGGTGGCTGTCCCACAGTATGTCGTGCCCAGCCGCCACTACTTTCCAAGGTGTGCCATCCCTTCCCTTCACAACCAAGTGAGGGACAAAATCAGGTGTGCACTGTGCAACGCCATCTGTGGCAAGGTGCACCTCACTATGGATACGTGGACCAGTAAGCACGGTCAGGGATGTTATATCTCCATAACTGCACACTGGGTAAATGCAGCGGCGGCTGGGCCTGAGGCAGATAGCAGTTTGGCGCAAGTCCTTCCACCATCGAGGATTGCAGGGCGCTTCAGTTTGCCTTCTGTTGCTTCATACTCCTACTCCGCTTCCTCATCCTCTACCGGCTCTTCATCTGGTCAGCATAACACCTTCACCACCAACTTCAGCATAGCCAGGGGTAAACGACAGCAGGCAGTTTTAAAACTTATCTGTTTGGGGGACAAACTCCACACCGTGCAGGAGCTGTGGACGGGCCTTGCACAACAGACCGATGAGTGGTTGGTGCCAGTGAGCCTCAAGTCCGGCCTGGTAATGTGCGATAATGGGCGAAAATTCATAGCAGCTCTGGGACTAGCCGATCTGACGCACAACCCTTGCCTGGCGCATGTGCTGAATTTGCCTTCTATGCCTTCTTGGAAAAACGCTGATGGCAATGATGGAAGATGTGGCACAGGAGGAGGAGGATGAGGAAGAGGGATCATTTCATAGGGTTTCCGGACAGTCATTTACAGGTGGCTTCGAGGGTGGGTTCCTGCACCCACAAACGCCAGGTACACAATTGTCCAGCCAGGTCACAGTTCTGGAGGATGACGAGGTGGAGGATGAGGAGATGGAGGAGGAGGAACCATGTTCACAGCAGGGTGGCACCCAGACCAGCTCATGGCCATCAATGGTGCGTGGATGGGGGGGATACAGAGGACACAGATGATACACCTCCCAGAGAGGACAGCTTTTGGTTGCCTATTGGCAGCCTGGCACACATGAGCGATTACACGCTGCAGTGTCTCCGCAACGACCGCCGAGTTGCCCACATTCTAACTTGTGCTGATTACTGGGTGGCCAAACTGCTGGATCCCCGTTACAAGGACAACGTACCGTCCTTAATTCCGTCACTGGAGCGCGATCGTAAGATGCGCGAGTACAAGCACACGCTGGTAGACGCGCTGCTGGTGGCATTCCCACCAGACAGCGGGGGCACAGAGGAAGCACAAGGCGAAGGCAGAGGATGAGGAAGAGTTCACCAACGCAGCTGGGGCACCGCCTGCACCTCAGAAGGCAGGGTTAGCATGGCCGAAATGTGGAAAAGCTTTGTCAGCATGCCACAACAACCAGCACCACCAGCTGATATGGAGCGTCTTAGCAGGAGGCAGCATTTCACCAACATGGTGGAGCAGTATGTGTGCACACTCCTACACGTACTGAATGACGGGTCTGCCCCCTTCAACTTCTGGGTCTCCAAATTGAGCACATGGCCTGAGCTTGCCCTTTATGCCTTGGAGGTGCTGGCCTGCCCTGCAGCCAGAGTATTATCTGAACGTGTGTTTAGCACGGCAGGGGGCGTTATCACAGACAAGCGCAGCCGTCTGTCCACAGCCAATGTGGACAAGCTCACGTTCATTAAAATGAACCAGGCATGGATCCCACAGGCCTCCTCCGTACCTTGTGCAGAATAGACATGTATACCGGTCTTTACCAGCCATTGTTATACTACAGCGCATTTGCTCATTCTTGTATTTTGGATATTTCACACTCTTTTGGTGTGTACCCTAATAAAAAAATTATAATAATAATAATTAAAACCAAAAACCAGTGTTAGCTACCTCGTCCTCCTCCATCGCTGCTTGCACCTACACTGCTACGTCCACCGCCTCCTCAAACTCCTACTCCATATGGTCCAAAATTGCTGAATTTCACCCAAAAATTAAACCAGACAAATTAGTGAATTTATTTTGTGTCATTTCACTAATTTGTCTGTTAAATTTTTGGGTGAAATTCAGCAATTTTTGGGTGTGATATACCACTGCTATACCGAGTAGACAGGTAAATAAAAATCACTAATTTGTCTGTTACATTTTCGGGTGAAATTCACCAATTTTTGGGTGTGATATACCCATGCTCTACCTAGTAGACAGGTGAAAAAAAATAACTAATTTGTCTGTTACATTTTCAGGTGAAATTCACAAATTTTTGGGTATGATATACCCCTGCTCTACCTAGTTGACAGCTTAAAAAGTTTCACAAATTTTTTGTTACACTTTCGGGTGACATTCAACAATTTTGGGCTGTGATAGACCCCTGCTCTACCGAGTAGACAGGTTAATAAATTTCACAAATTTTTCTGTTACATTCGTGGGTGACATTTTACAATTTTTGCCGTGACTAAACCTGTGCTCTGCATAGGTGACAGGGATTTAAATAAAAATAAAAATAAATTCATCGTCTTTAATTGGCCCTTTCATTCGATCCTTCTGCTTTAATAACTTGTCCCACATTTTCGCTTCATCCCATTGCAGCCATTGACCTCCCTTGGATGAGGTCTCCCTTTCTCTCGCTCCCTCTCCGGCGTGGAACCCTGATTCGCTGATAACCATGATCAACATAGTAGGCTCAGAAAAGAACATCGAAAGTTGATAGAGAAGATATCCAAATGGATGGTGGACGTCACAGGGACGTGCGATCAGGCAGAAGTTATCTAGAGTCAACAAAGCTGCAGCAGGGCCTCTCCTGGCTAACGTTTCCAAATCCAAAATACCCCAGTGTTATTCCCTATAATTTTTTATCAATCATTCCAATAACAGGGCATCTTAAGAGTCCTGTATTGTTATTTATAGTCACTACTTCCCTGAGTCGGGAGTGGGTAATTGCCGCGCGCACCCTCCTTAACTTGGAAGCTTATGCTTCAATACTTTGTCCCATATTTCCACTCGATTACATTTAATTTCATTCATTGACCTCCCTTGGTTGTGGTATCCCTTTCTCAGGCTCCCTCTCCGGCCTGGAACCCTGATTCCCCGCCACCCGTGTTCACCATGGTAGGCGCATACAAGAACATCGAAAGTTGATAGAGAAGATATCCAATTGGATCGTGGACATCACGGGGACGTGTGACATGGTGGAGCAGTATGTGTGCACACGCCTACACGTACTGAATGATGGGTCTGCACACTTCAACTTCTGGGTTTCAAAATTGGGCACATGGCCTGAGCTTGCCCTTTATGCCTTGGAGGTGCTGCCCTGCCCTGCACAACCAAACAAAAGAACTAGACCAATAACCCCAAAGAAGATGAAAAAGGCACATATAAAATATATGTAATTTATTAAGACATAATCAAATAACAAAAAATAGAATGACATAAGGCACAAGGATAGAGGAGGGTGGGGGGTCCCCATGTAGCAGGGTCAAAATCAACCACCCTCACAAAACCCAACTGACAGGGAAAGAGGGGTCACAGCCCTGGGTATGAGACCGCATAGATATGGGTGAACTGTAGGTACACCCAAAGTGACATATAATGGTAACTATGCTGCATGCTTATACAAGGTAAAAAAGGTCACACGTAGCCAAGATTGCCCACCCCAGAATAATAAAAAGGCTGCATCTAATTGCAGGTGGCCAAATCACACAGAATAAGGCAGAGCAAAAGTGCTAGGTCTGATCAGTATCCTTAAGATAACAAACTAACTAACAAGGCATGACAACAGATGCAAAGTTACCCATGGTATGCTGGAACCCAGAGTATGTGACCTGAGCTGCACCTCGACGCACGTTTCGCCTGGAAAGGCTTCGTCAGGAGTTTTTTTTAAATCAGATAATTTTTATTTGATTTTTATAAAAACAATATATTATTACAATAACAACCCCCTACCCCCACCCACCCCTCTCTTCCCTCCCACCCCTTTTTCAGCCCTGCGACCAGTTAAAGTCCAGAATCATCTCCGTGATAGTCTTTGTAATAGTCTTTGTAGTACCATACACCATTAACATACTCTCACCCATATGTCTTCCATGACCACCATGCCATCCACTATCCACAACAGACCCCATGTTCATCTTTCGCCCATACACCATACCAATCATCACCATCCATCCTAGCAGGTAGAAAATAAAATAGACCAACATACACTATTTTGGACACATTCCACCCAATATACTGTTAAGTAATGTTATAATATCTCAACCACGAGAACCATACAGTTTCAAATTTCTTGACCGCTCCTCTCTTCTGATAGACATACCTTTCTAACTTTACCAAGATGTGAACCCTATCTACAAGCTCTTTCAATGTAGGCGATTCCGGATCTATCCAGTGTTGTGCAATACTTTTCCTGGCTTGATATAGGACACGCATAATGGCCGTTTTCTTCTTAGCCATCCCTGGCTGAACTTTAACACATCCTAAAACACACACTAGTGGTGTGACCTCTATATTAGTTTGGAACACAGCATTTATCAAGCCCACAACAGCCATCCAATATCTCCTAAGCTTTGGGCAATTCCACATCAAGTGGATAAGGTCTGCGTTATGCCTATTACACCTTGGGCAACAGTCATCTGCTCTATATCCCATCTTTTTCAGCAGAACCGGAGTTCTATACACCCTGTGCATCAAGTACAATTGTGATACCCGTTGCGCTTCACTCACTGCTATGGTTAGAAAATTCTGCATTACTTCATCCCATAAGTCCTCAGTTAGATCCCCAATGTCAGACTTCCATTTGCCGTATAATCCCAACGGTCTATTTTTATGCTGCATGTCCATCAGAGTCATGTAGTGAAGAGATATTACCCCATTCGTGCTCCCCTGCGTTATGGTAAGGTCTATAATACTATGTTTAGCTGCCTGAGCAATACTTTCTTGTTTTATTTGCGATTGTATAGCATGCCGTAGCTGAAGATAGAGATAAAAAGAGTTATGTGGTATATTAAATTCTAGTTGTAGTTGTGCAAATTCTTTCAGAGTATTATTAGAGAATAACTGACCATTCTATTAAGACCATACCTCTCCCACCCTTTTATTTCTGACACTTTTCCTATTTCTTTATACATATAATTCGGCCATATTGGTGTATATACTGTATACCCCGATATTTTAGCCATAGACCTGGCTTTCCACCATATTTTGTGAATCACCCCTAGTATCTGATATTGCGCGCCTTTATCATAAAAAGTACTCTCCTCCAAGGCTGACAGCAGACATGTTTTCCCTATAAGGTGGCTCACTATTTTCCCCGTCTTGTTCAGATTTTCACTATCTCCCCAACCCCTGACATGTTGCAATTGGGCTGCAACATAATATACCCAAGGGTCTGGTATAGCTAGTCCCCCATGTGTTTTAGGCCTCTGCAACGTACTTAATTTTATGCGCGGAACACCCCTTTTCCATATAAGATCCCTAAAGATCGTATTAATCTTATGGAAAAAACGGATTGGAATCCATGTTGGAGCATTATGGACAAGGTATAACAGTTGGGGCATAAGGATCATTTTAATAAGATTGGCTCTGCCAATCAGTGTAAGGGGTAACTTAGTCCATGCTTGCATTTTACTCCTGAACTTTTCAAGTAGGGGTACTAGATTCAAATCACTGTATTCTCGAGTATCAGTAGATATTTTCACCCCTAAGTACGTAAAGGATGAAACAACTTTAAGATCCGAAGACACTAGCAAAGATGAGCTCGCCGCTTTAGATAAAGGCATTACATTAGATTTTGACCAATTAATAGTTAATCCTGATAACTGACCAAAGTCATTTATAACCTGAATCGCTTCTGAAAGGGACGTCTCCCAATCTTCCAAAAATAACAATAAGTCATCTGCATACAGTGCGACTTTTTCGGTAAGATTCCCATACTGAAAACCTTTTACTTGGCCTGCACTTCTAAGGGCTTCAGCTAGTGGCTCTATCGCCACCGCAAACAGTAACGGTGACAGAGGGCACCCTTGCCTTGTTCCCCTATAAATATCGAATGGATCTGATACCTTACCATTCACTCTTACGGACGCTCTGGGACTAGCATATAATAACTGTATCCATTTTATGAACTCCGGGCCAAAGCCCATCTTCTGTAGTACAGACCACAAATACCGCCATTCCACACTGTCAAATGCCTTGGCCGCATCAAGAGATGCGACCGCCGCATTCGAGGTATGAACCTGGCCTGCCTGAATATTTAAAAACAGACGTCTAATATTCACCGCTGTGGACATATTTGGCATAAAGCCAGCTTGGTCAGTATGTATGAGAGATGTAATTACCGTATTTAAGCGATTTGCCAGAACTTTAGCTAATATTTTCACGTCCACTGGAAGCAAAGATATAGGTCTATAAGAGTCAGCTTCTAGAACGTCTTTACCTGGTTTTGGTAACAACACAACTATAGCCTCGTTCATGGATAACGGCAAACTACCCAAACCCTTAGCTTCCTCACACACTTCCAACAACTGAGGCAAAAGTGTTGAAGCATAAGACTTGTATATTTCCACCGGTAGCCCATCTTTGCCTGGGGCTTTATTATTGGCCATATCACTGAGGGCTAACTCCATTTCTTTTAATGTTATAGGCCCCTCAAGCATATTCCTCTGATCTTCAGAGAGGACATTTAAATGTAACGGGTGTAAGAAGCCCTGCAAATCCTCATCCGATGCACACATCTTAACCTCATATAAAGAAGAATAAAACGTGCGCATGATTTCCAGTATACGCTCTGGTGCTGTGTGTATGTTCCCCTCCCTATCTCTAAGGGCCGCTATGTATGCTGTTTGATGTTGGGCTTTAGAAATTAGTGCTAACATCCTGCCTGCCTTTTCTCCTTCTTCATAATAGGACTGTTTCTGAAAAAAACTTTTATTTTGTGCAGTCTGTAATAAATTGTCATTCAGTTTTTGTTGTGCCTCCCGCCATCTCTTTTCTATTGTTACGTCAGGAGAAACAATGTATTCTGCTTCCGTTGCTTCCACCTCCGCCATTAGTTTACGTACATTAAGCCTGGACTCATTTTTCTTTTTATTGATGTCAGCTATCAATAACCCCCTCAGGAAAGCTTTCATTGTGTCCCATACTATTAATTTGGGAGCTGATGGAGCATTAAATACGAAAAACTCCTTTAGTTTCTCCCCAATCCCACCAATATCCGGAAGTATATGTAACCAGTACGGGTTGAATTTCCATACCCTAACGCCTTTATGTTGAGAGGAAAGAAAGTCAGCCGTTGCCATTACTGGAGAATGATCTGAGATCCTGCGTGGTAGGTACTCTACCTTTTGGACAAATTGTCCCATGCTCTCATTTCCCAATATCATGTCTATCCTAGACAGGGAACCATATGTTGTAGAATAACATGAATATTGTTTTGTTTGTGGATGTTTCATCCTCCAATAATCCAACAGTGAAACCTCTTGAAGTAGTTTGCCAAACTGAGTGACACCACCCCCCGCAGATTGTGGACCCCCACTCATCCTATCCATATCAGTATGTGTTACCATATTGAAGTCTCCTAACAGTAAAACCGGAACCTCCGGTAAATCCGTCACAAAACCCAAAACAATTCTGAGCACAGTAGGGGAGTACGGTGGTGGCACATACAATCCTATTATAACACACTGCATATTATATATAGTACCATACAAACAAATAAATCTCCCGTCAGCATCTATTTTTTGGGATAGGCATTCAAATGGTATACTCCTATGTATGAGAATGCTCACTCCCCTGGCATACGTGGAGTAGGTAGCATGAAAGCAATGCCCCGCCCATCTAGGACTGAGCAGCGAGGTCTGCTCCTTAGACAAATGTGTTTCTTGTAAGCAACAGATCACGGGGTGGCATTGCTTCATGCCATCCAATATTGCCTTTCTCTTGTTGTTATCTTTTACCCCTCTAACATTCCAGCTAACAAATTTAATTGTTCCTGCCATTTCTACACGCTGCACATATATTTACCAAATTAAACCCTATATAAGTAGAAGACATATCAAGACATTTCTCTGGTGCATGGTATACAAACCGAGCTCTAACATATTTAGACTGAACTATCATGGCCGCAGTATTTGAACAAACAACTGGTAACTTCCCCTTTAACAGTTTTGCCTCCATAAGGGCAAGGTTAGTGCTACAACCTCCTCCACGAGTCCCCACTACAACACCGTTTAATTGGCCCGTGGGATAAAACAACACCCGCTGCTGAGGCCCAGCACTGATCAGCAATTTACCTTTGATAACACAAGGTACAGTAACTGGGCTGACTAGCCCTAAAACTTATCAACACTTAAATTGCTTATGTGATATAGAACCTTCCTTTACCTTAAAGGCCTACTGGCTCCCTCTGCATCTTCATATATATTGATAATAACAACGGGCTACTGAAAACTGCTAAGTACTCTGATGCATATTTTAACCTTATAACAACCGTTATGCAGCCACTTCAGCATTCAGCAGTCATACCCTCCAATCATGCTCACATATACTCATATCGCCAGATGATAGGCCAAAATGAAGCCCACATGGGAGCACATTCACTATCCCCTCGGATAACTTCAGTCGTTATTTTCCGCCAGCTGCCGTTCATGGCGATCCAGCCATCTCATCGCCTCCTTCGGATCCTCATGAAATGTGGTATGTCCCAGTGCGACAATCCTTAGCTTGGCTGGATAGATCATAGAAAAGGACACATTCAACGCCCTAAGGCGACGTTTAATGTCCAGAAATTTAGCTCTTCTTTTTTGCACTTCCTGAGAGAAATCTGGAAAAAGCGCCACCTTCTGTCCGTTAATGGTAAGATCAGCCACATCTCTGGCTTTTCTCAGGAGAATGTCCCGGTCCTTGTAGTGTAGTATCTTCATCAATACTGGTCTCGGGGGTGCGCCCGGAGGTAACGGACGAGTTGGAACTCTATGAGCTCTTTCAACTGCAAATAGTGGTGTCAACACCGCCTCCCCAAATTTTTCTTTCAACCAGGTTTCAAAAAAGTCTGTAGGATTAGCCCCTTCTGTCTTTTCAGGCACTCCCACCAACCTTATATTATTACGGCGCGACCGATTCTCCAGGTCATCTTGTTTAGCCGCAATAACGTCCAGACGCCGCATGTATTCTGTAGCCTCACGCTTCATGGGTGGTATGGCGTCTTCAACTGCTCCCATTCTCTCCTCCAGAGCTGAGGTGCGCTCCGCCAACTTTTTCATGTCATGGCGAACTATAGTGACATCCTCCTTTATAGCACCCACTTGTACAGTAAGGGCATTCAGAGACTTGCCACACTTTGATATAGCATGCATAACATCTTTCAGGGTGGGTTCATCAGAGTCAGAGTCCTGCTCCCCTGTATCAATGTCATCTTCCTCCGCCTGCAGAGCACTGTACCTGCTGTGCTTAGTACTGTGCGCCCCTGCAGCTGCACCCCTTTCAGCCACATCGTCTGCCAGCGATTCTTCTGACATTTGTGCCTGCCGTTTATTCATTCCCCTGGTGCTCTGTGCCGCCGGCGTTCTAGCATATTTCTCCAGCCTCGCCGCTGTATCTCTTTGCACCTCCCCCAAGCGGCTCTGTCTGCCTGGGGTTGCCGCTCCGCCATCTTGAAAATCTCTGTCCCCGCTTTTGGCGTCTTTTTTCACCTTCATGGCCGCGATGTAACAGCCCTGCTGCGCACCGGACAGGTCAGTAGCGGCCCAGAAATAGATTAGGGGTTGTTTGGGAGCTGTAATCGCCCGTTATCAGGATACTATAGCCGATAATGCAGAGGAGCTCAGCAGCCTCACGTCTGCTCACATGCCGTGCTTGGCTCCGCCCCGCTTCGTCAGGAGTTAGTGGTAACAAACAAAGTTCGTCTTTAAATAGTGTGGTCCACAGCTGGCACCTAATCAGCGCATACGCCCAGTGATGCAGGGCGTGACATCATAGAGGCGCGCCACCTAGCCTCCAGAGCAGGGTGAGGCACGCCCACCACACCACATGACCAGAACCAGGAGGAGTGATCCGTCAGCCGGCTCCTAGGAAACCGTGAATAGGAGCGCTCCCATGATGCCGCCCAAACAGCGCACCGGTGCGATGCGCATATGCCAGGTGGAGATGGAACATAGAGAACAGGGAAGCACAAAATAATAAAAGGTAAAAAAATAGCCTAATGCAGAATGTCTACTCCAGGGTACAGCATACCGAGATGGTATTTGGTAAACAATATACTGTCACAGAGGTAGCGTAACCCATTGCACATGCGATATATCATACTCCATTGTAAATGCATGTAAAATCTCTCTATATATATAACCCCATATACCTAGGGAGATAGTATAATACAATAATATAATGTAACTACATCCGCTATAGTGGCACTTTAACAAAAAAGCGAATCCATGCCACCATCTCATAATAAATATAGATGATTGATAGTCGTTCTAGTCGCCTATACCCTAGGAAGACAGGAATGTTGTGAGGGTTGGCACTAAACATGTACAAGAAATAGATAATCAAATAACAGTGATTATATAATATAATATAATAATACTAATTCATGTGAATAAAAAATATATATATCATGTGTAAATAACGACTAAGTAATATAGGGGTATGGATGCCTAGGCATCAAAAAGAGAGATGTCAATATTCTCCCATACCCCCATATCAATACTTCATGTGATCGATAGAACAAACATGATATTTCATGTAGAAACCAATCCTATGCACACAAAAGTAATAAATATATAATAATAATTCATATAAGTAGACAGGTGACGATATATAATATAATAAATAGTGATCATAAGAATAAATATAAATCTAAAATAAAATAAACAATGGAAATAAAAATTGTGAAACCACATAAAGTGCATAGTGCAGTAAGGCCCTGAGTCGCACATCCACAGAGCCAATAAATATACACATAGTAGGGCCCTTAGGCGACTTTGAAAAATATGTGAAACCACATAAAGTGCATAATACAGTAAGGCCCTGAGTTAGTTAACCACAGAGCCAATAAAGCTGTACACATAATAGAGCCCTTAGGCAGCCCACTACACATGGCTGCCCGATTGAACCAACTAAAAGTACAGGACACAGCAGCTATTTCCCATATAATTGGATAGACATTCAGATATTGGTAAACAATAGGTGTCCATTGCTACATAAAGAGATGTTCTCCTCTGGGTCAAAGCGCATGAAAGGTAACCTCCAAAAGGACCACACCATTGCAGCAATCAGATATGCTATGAAAATACAAATGACAACAGTAAATACAAGATAAAAGCAACGAACACATAATGAAATAAAAAGCACGATTAATAGAAAAGACTTGAAGCTGACAGTCTCATTGAGACCATTAGGGATCTCACTCTTAAGCAGAACTATCCACTTGGTCTCCAGTTGCAGGAGGCGCTTCTTGATGTCCCCTCCACGGCAGCCCAGGGAAACCTTATCAATACCCATGCATTGTAGCCCACGAGGGTCCCCCCTATGATGGTCCCTAAAATGCAGGGCTATTGGTTGAAACTGGGTCAGCTCGTCCTGTGCAGTAGTGGCTGCCTGGCAAATTTTACTGGCATGTTCGAATACCCTAACACGCAACTCCCTGGTGGTCATCCCAACATACAGGAGTTTGCAAGGGCAAGAGATCAAATATATCACACCTGCAGTCCTGCATGTAATATGTTGCACGATCTGGTACTCACGTCTGCCCTCAGAGTCCCCAAATGTGGAGGACCGGACCATATATCGGCATGCCTGGCAGTTATTGCACGGGTAGGAGCCCCGTTTTGGTCCCTTACTCCCAAAGATGTATGATGGCGAAGGGGATACATAGTGACTGCTAGTAAGCAAGTCACCAAGATTTTTAGAATGTCGCCATGTCACCTGGGAATATTCTTGAAGCCTCGCCCGCAAGTCATTGTCCGAAAGCAGTATAGGGCAGTGTCTAGTGTGTATTTCACGTATTTTGCGCCATTGCATATTAAAAGGGGTAATAAATCTGCAGCTGGCATTATCAGTCCTTGGTCTGCTACTGGTCAGTCAGGAGAGAGTCCCTATCAGCAGACTTCGCATGTGTGTAGCCCCTCTTGATATCAGCCCCATTATAGGCCCTATTGTGAAACCTCCTATACAGTTCTCCAGACCGCATCTCAAATTTCTGATCACTGGAGCAGACACGTTGAAGATGCAAAAATTGCCCCACCGGAATAGCCTTAACCGTCTGTGGATAGTGTGCGGATTTGGCGTGTAACAAGGTGTTGGTGGAGGTGGGCTTTCTATAGAGATCCGTGGAGACCCGGCCGTCCGTCTCCCTACTGATAAGTATGTCTAGGAACTCCATCCTGTACTGGCTGTAGTGCCAAGTCAGCCTAATGTTAAGGGTATTATTGTTAAGTCGCTGGAGAAAGGACAGAAGCCGGCACTCGTGCCCTGCCAGATAAAGAGGACATCGTCGATATACCGCGCCCACGAGACCACAGAGCCATATTCCGGGAGATTCTGGACAATCTCTCTTTCCCACAGTCCGAGGAACATATTAGCATAAGAGGGCGCACAAGTCGCCCCTATCGCTGTTCCCCGCAGCTGTAGGAAGAGGCGGTCCTTGAATGTGAAATAGTTGTGCTTCAGGATAAAGTCCAGAAGCTCAATTACAAACCCAATAACGTCCGGATCTAAATTTGCCATACGCATGAAGTACTGTGGTTGTGGCATATCGACGTGTACAGGACCTCTACATCACACGTAACCAGCCACATGTCCCCCTCCAGCGACACCCCATTGAGTTTCCTCAATACATCCGAGGTATCCCTGACATAGGACGGCAGGGTCTCCATGCATCCCCTCAGGTAGAAGTCAACAAATCTACTGACACGTTCACAGAGACTTCCCACCCCGGATACAATGGGACGCCCGGGGGGGGTTAATTGTTTGTGGATTTTGGGCAGCAAATACAGGGTGGGAGTCACCGGATGATCTACCACCAGGCCCTCCTTAAGTCGTACAGGCAAAATGTTATTTTTTTACCCCAAAGTCTAAAATATGATCTAATTCAGCCTTAAACCTGGTGGTAGGATTGCTATCTAACTGTCTATAGCAATCCTTATCTCCCAGCTGTCTAAATGCTTCTCTTTCATACATCTGTGCAGGCCAGATCACAACATTTCCCCCTTTGTCTGCAGGTTTGATTACAATGTCCTTCAAGTCCCGAAGTTCTTTTATAGCCCGATGTTGGTCATGAGTCAAGTTCTTATGGCCATAAAAGCCTGCCAGCTGTTCAAAATCATGTTTGACCAGCTTGACAAAAATATCAACATTTGGGCACAGATATTTTTGGGGAAAATGTTGTGATCGGCGGCACAGATGCAGAGGTGTCTTACTGGCAGAAGAGGGTGCCTCCTGTTCATCTAACAAGGCCTGTAAATCACTGAGTGCCTGTTTCTCAGCCTCAGTAATAAATTGGGTGGCACTATCACCTATGCCAAAGTACTTTTTAAAGAGAAACTTCCTACCAAACTTACCCGACGGTGCAAAAGTAAGTCCCTTTTGAAGGACCTGGACCTGTGGGTCAGTGAGCCTGTGTGTAGAGAGGTTAATTACCTTTAATTCTTCCTGTATCGTTTGCCTGTCGTCTTCACATTTCTGGTTCTCCTTTTTGGTCTGGGAATGCTTGGTGTATGTTGATATCCGGCTCGATCTGTGCCGCCTTCCAGCGCCCCCCGTGTTCCTAAAAAAGTTTCTCCACATGTCTCGTCAGAGGTAAGTGATAATCCTGATAGGGATGCTGTCACTGACCCGCTCCTATCGCGCCTTTGTTTCCACCTGTACACTCTGTTGGACTGAAAGTCCGTGAGGTCTCGCTGGAATTTTTTAGATTTCTGTTCCTGAATATTGTTTTCCCAGGTGTCTAGATCTGACCCAAGTGACGTATCAAAGTTATCAAAGTCCTCTTTGGTGAGAATCTCTTGTAACTTCGCCCTGACTGTGTCAATATCTTTCTCTGTCTGATCAAGCGACCCGCGATCAAGCCCAATCAGAAGCTCTATCAACGTCCTAGAGCATTTATTGAGGGACGCTATTTATTGAGGGGTGCTGCCCTGCCCTGCAGCCAGTGTATTGTCTGAACGTGTGTTTAGCACGACTGGAGGGGGTTATCACAGGTTATATTTCCCAATGTTTTGGGGGTGTACCCTAATTTAAAAAAATTAAAATAAATTTAAAACCAAAAAGCAGTGTAGGTTACCTCCTCCACTGCCGCTTCCACCTACACAGCCACATCCACCGCCTTCTCAACCTCGTACTCCATATGGACCTCGTCCTTCTAGATCAAGATTAGGATTTTTTTTTTTTTACGTATTTTATGTTATTTAAAGTAATTTCCCTATCTACATTTGTTTGCAGAGCACTTTCCATGTTCTTAACCACATTTTGATGTCATTTGCAGCCCTCTAGCCTTTTCCATGACATTTTTACAGCCATTTTAGTGCTCAAAAGTTCAGGTCCCCATTGACTTTAATGGGGTTCAGGTTCGGGGTCAAGTTCGGGTCCCGAACGCGAACCTTTATGTGAAGTTCATCCGAACCCGTTGAAACCGAACATCCAGGTGTCCGCTCAACTCTACCCGCAATCCTTGGCATCAGTAGCATCTGTGCCATCCCAAGGTGCGACTCGCTCCCGGCCTCCACAACGTACACCCAGTGTGCCGTCAGGGAAATGTAGCGACCCTGGCCAAAAGCACTTATTCATGTGTCAGTCATTAAGTGGACCTTTCCAATAACTGCGTTAGTCAGGGCACGGATGATATTAAGGGACACATGCTGGTGTAAGGCTGGGACTGCACACCGTGAAAAATATTGGCGGCTGGGGACAGAGTACTGCAGGACAGCCACCGCCATCAGGCTGCGGAAAGCCTCAGTGTCCACAAACCTAAATGGCAGCATTTCCAGGGGCAGCAATTTGGAAAGGTGCGCATTTAGTGCTATGGTCTGGCTGGGTATTTGCGCTTTCGTTCAAAGGCCTGGGTTATAGACATCTGTATGCTGCTCTGGGACACAGAAGTGCATGTGCTAGCTGATGGTGCTTGCGAAGGTCCACATGCATGGCGGGAGGCATCTGGGCCTGAGTCATGGACAGGGGATTGGCCAGCACGTAACACAGGGGAAGAGGAGGCAGTGGTGTGACCCGCAGACACTGGTTGTGGACCCAAGTGTTTGGCCCACCTATTAGGGTGCTTTGATGCCATGGGGCGGATCATGCTGGTGGTGTTGAGGTTGCTAGTTTTCACGTCCCTGCTCATTTTGGTATGGCACAGGTTGAAAATGACAATTCTTTTATCCTCCGCACTTTCCTCAAAAAAGCGCCAGACTGCAGAACACCTATTCCTTGGCAAGTGAGATTGCCGCAAGAGGGTTCTCCGTGGAACAGTTGCAGGCCTGTTTGGTGTGGCCCGCCTTCTCACTTTTGCCTACCCACTGCCTCTTCCAGCCTGTTGCAGTGCTGCAGATCCCTCCCCCTCTGTACTGCTGTCCTCGCTCGGCTTGCCACCTTCCCAGGTTGGGTCAATGACTTCATCGTCCAGCACCTCCTCTTCCACTTCCTCACTCTGGTCATCCCCCTGACTTGTTAACCGAACAACAACCTCAGTTATTGACAACTGTGTCTCATCCTCATCACGAACCTCTTGAGACACTAATTGCGGTTGACTTATTGGCAACTGTGTCTCATCATCATCATCCACCTCGTGAAACACTAATTACCGTTCCCTACCATCATCTTCTTCTGACTGTGGATGCTCCAGAGTTTGGGAATCAGGGCACAAGATCTCCTCATGTCCCTCTTCAAACGGGCTTGGCGAGAGGCCCAAATTAAGGAATTGCGATGAAAACAGCTCCTCGGAATATCTGAGAGTGGGATCACTTGTTTGCCAAGACTCTCCATGGTGGGTGGAAGGAGTATCAGGGTGAGGATTCTGTTGACCAGACTCTTGGCTACTGAGACTGGACTTGTGGAAGATAGGGTGGTGCTTAACCGACTGGAAGTATTATCTCCTGCAATCCAACCGACCACCTGGTAGCACTGGTCTGACTTCAGAGTGGTGTCCTTTGCCGCCCTGCAAACTGGCACATAAAGCTAGGTATCGTGGATGAGTGTGTTTCTTGTGCTCTGGCAGCAGGCAGAGTTTCACTGCGCCCAGGGCCACTGCCTCTGCGTGCACCATCAGCAGCACGGCCACTTTCCCATTCCCTTACTGCTCGCCTTGCGCATATTAAATGGTATATATGCTTGCAAGTATGTCACACGTACAGTAGCGCAGGTTTTGTAAGTGGATGCGCAAATAAAGTACACAGAATGTCACTGATATTTAGGATGCGCACATGTTAAATAGGAGGTATAGCGCAAGTAATGTTGCTGTCACCACCGCCTAATAAAAAACTACACTGAATGAATGTCCCTAATATTTAGGATGCGCACACGTTAAACACGAGGTATAGCGCAAGAAATGTTGCTGTCACCACTGCCTAATAAAAAATTACACTGAATGAATGTCAATGATATTTAGGATGCGCACACATTAAACAGGAGGTATAGCGCAAGTAATGTCGCTGTCACCACCGCCTAATAAAAAATTACACTGAATGAATGTCACTGATATTTCCGATGGGCAAACGTTATACAGGAGATGTAGCGAAGGTAATGTCGCAGCCACTAGCAGCATAAAAATTACACTGAATGTCACAGATATTTCGGATATGCAAACATTATACAGGACAGGAGATGTAGTGCAGGAAATGTCGCCACTACTAGCAGCAAAAAAATTACACTGAATGTCACTGATATTTCGGATACACAAACGTTATACAGGAGATGTAGCGCAGGTAATGTACCTATCCGCAGGGGACACCATCTACGGAAAAAGTACACTGGATGTCACAGATATTTTTAGGCTGCGCACACGTTGCACAGGAGATGTAGCACTGATAATGTCGCTGCCATCAGCAGCAAAAAAAATTAGACTGAATGTCACTGATATTTCGGATACGCAAACGTTATACAGGAGATGCAGCGCAGGTAATGTAACTACATCTCCTGTATGTAACAGCAAACACCGTCTACGGAAAAAGTACACTGGATGTCACGGATATTTTTAGGCTGCGCAAATGAGATGTAGAGCAGATAATGTCGCTGAGTGCAGCGGCCAAACAATTGCAAGCTAATTAGCGCAGGTTGTGCTAAAAATATATATTGCTGCCAGATACAACTATAGTCCTTATTAACCTACAAAAACCTCTCTGTTAAACTAGACAGCAACAATTTCCACCTGTACGGCATCCAATATAGAATTAAACAAGCAAGTGAAAGTAATGTATCAAAATATCAATTTATTATAAAATATAAATATGGGGAAAAGACAGGATGGTATACAGTATACAGAAAAGCAAAGGGCCATTCAACACCGTAGCATACACCTATCTACCCATGCATCAATTAAACACAGGGTAGTTTAACAGGTAAAAGAAGGAGGGCTATAGCTCCGGGACAACCAATTCTGCATGACACTGAATAATCACTACAATTGGGCTGTGTATTGTTAGTGCAGAAAAATAATAACTGGGTGTCCATGATCTATCCCACAACAGTCCAGAAGTCATGGGCAACAAGACTGACAGGTATAATAGGCAGAATATCTCAAGTCAAGTCAATGCCCGGATCTCAAGGAATGGCAGTAGTGAGACTGAAGTATCAGAAACCCACTATGGATGTATATAAGTGCCATATGGAGGTGCCATGCTATACTAAACACCGGACGTACCTGAAGACATGGTGAATGCGGCGGATGCTAGACCCTAAGCGCGAGACCTCGACGCGCATTTCACCTCAGCGGCTTCGTCAGGAGGTACTAAGTGGTATGCAAGCAGGGTATATATAGTCTAAATGGGGGTGGGGAGGTATTACCTGGATACTAGACACCTGCGGTCCACTCCAGCGGGCGCGGAAAACTCCATGATCCACGGAGCCATCTCTCAGCGTGTCTATGTCCGCGCACCGCGTTTGCAGACGTTACAGAGCACGTCGAGATGGCGCTGTGCAGCGCATGCGTGATCCGTGACCCAGTGGAACGCAGGTGACCCGCAAGTACCGGTAGATGAATCCAAAACAGGGAAACAGCAAGATATGCTGCAAATCACATAAACTATATGGCAAATGTAGGTAAGGGGAAGGGGGGGGAGCACGCTATACATCCATATTGGGCCTCGAACAGCCACATATCTCGCACAATATCCACAGACCAGCTGTAGATATGCCTACATGCACAAATAAAATAAAAATGCATCCATGTGAAAATATAAATAAAGTCACATTGCCGGTCCGCGTAGTAGCATGCCGAAGCGCCATATAAGAAAAATAGAAAAAAGGTGCCGAAATAATACATACATAGTGAATATGTGATCAATACAATAATACATATGTAATAAGTACATGATCAGTATAGATCAGAAATATTAAATAGATCATACATTCATAGTTTAAAGTGAACGTGTCATATAGACATCAGAGAATGTCAATAAAATACAAATTGATCTAATATTAAAAATTACTCCTAACTGAATAGTGAGATGAACTCACTAGTGCTCATAATGGCAACATGGCCAATGCACCACATAAGTGGTTGCAGGAATCATGACGCCATGACTACATCAAAAGTAATACAACCTCATAAATATCTAGGGCCACAGAAGTATAGGGCGAGAGTGACAGGGGCGGCCCCACCGGCGGCAAGGGCCGCCAATGGGGTCGACCAAGGCACTCCCAACCCGCCACACGTAAAAGAACCATGGAAAATGGTCCCTGTGGGCGTCCTCCCCAACAATAAAGGACATCCTAAACTATCAATACAAAGACTGCCCCCAACCAATTAGGCCAGAGTAACCCCGGTCGATAGTATTGGGAGTATATACATTCAGTACATGTAATATCCATGTGATTCACATTCTCCCATATATATGTTGTTTGATGTTCCTTTCAGGTCGTATCCTTCGTCCTGACCGTATCTTCCCCTGGTTAGTTACTGGATCCATCACCACCATATCCCAAAAGTGCTAGGATGATTAATCTCTAGAAAAGGAAAACAAAAGAATATTATAATAAAGAAAACAAAAGTACTCAATATAAAAACAGAAGAACTATACCCTGCAAATAAAATTCACGCAATTCTTACAAAAAGGAGGAGAAGCTATTAGATTCATTTAGGCCGTACGGGGTGACAGTATCCAGGGTGACTATCCATCTAGTTTCTCTGCGGAGTAAAGCTACTTTAATATTACCGCCCCTAGATCCTAGATGGACTCGATCAATACCTCTCATTGTCAATCCCCGTGGATCAGACCCATGGAATCTACGGAAATGTCGTGGAACTGCTTGTAGTGTTTCCCAATCCCTCTCAGGTATCTCTGCAGCTGCTCGAATCTTACCAATATGTTCTAATACCCGGACCTTAAGGGCCCTCGTTGTCATGCCAATATAAAAAAGATTACATGGGCATGTGATCAGGTATAAGACTGCCTCTGTGTTACAATTGATGTTATGTACGATCTTAAAATTCTTTTTACCAGAGGAATCACAGAAGGCAGTGGAGCGGACCATGTATTTGCAAGCAACGCATGATCCACAAGAAGATGATCCCCATCTGGGGCCCTTACTACCAAATATGCCTCCTACTGCTTTAGGGACATAGTGGCTCTTGGTCAGGATGTCACGCAAATTGTGTGACCTCCTCCATGTAATCTGGGGGTATGCAGGAAGGCATACTGCCAGATCACCATCCGTTTGTAGGACCGGCCAGTGCCTATGTAAAATATTTTAGATGAGCCGCCACTTGTTATTAAATGGGGTAATAAATCTCACCCCTGAGTCCCTTTTTTCCTTATTTTTAATTCTACTTACCAGCAAGGAATCTCTTGTTGTTTTTTTAGCTCTCTCATAGCCTTGCTGGATCGTATTAGGTTGGTATCCTCTTTCAAGGAATCGCCGCGTCAAGACAGATGCCTGCTGTTCAAACTGCTCGTCATTGGAGCAAATCCTACGAGTTCTTAAAAATTGCCCTGTGGGTATTGTCTGTATGGTTTTCGGATGATGAGCAGAGGAGGCGTGGAGAAGGGCATTGACAGCCGTGGACTTCCTAAAAAGATTAGTGGACAAATATCCATCAGGTCCCTTCGTGATCATGATGTCCAAGAACTCAACATTCGTGAGACTATACTTCCAAGTAAGTTTGATGTTACGTTTATTAGTTTTCAGACAGGCCACAAAGTCCTCCAAAGCAGGAACAGTGTCCTGCCACAGGAAGAACACATCATCTATATACCTCGACCATAGGAGTGCGGCATCGTATCCAGGCGTATTATGAACAATCTCTCTTTCCCACAGCCCCAGGAACAAGTTAGCATATGAGGGGGCACAAGACGCCCCCATTGCTGTCCCCTGGAGCTGTAGGAAGAGGCGGTCTTTAAAAAGAAAATAGTTATGCGTAAGCATAAATTCTAATAACGCCACAATAAACTCGACCATGTTGTTATCATAATTAGTCATGGATAAAAAGGATCTGGCTGCCCGCACTCCCTGGTCGTGGTATATAGACGTGTATAGTGATTCTATATCACATGTGACAAGAACCACGTCCTGATCGACGTGGATCCCATTTAAATGTCTCAGCATGTCTGTAGTATCTTTCACGAAAGAGGGGAGAATCTCCACACTCTTTTGGAGAAAAAAGTCAATAAATCTCCCCACATTGGTGCATAAACCTCTAATCCCCGAGACAATCGGACGTCCGGGGGGATGGGTTTGACTTTTGTGCACCTTAGGGAGCAAATAGAGGGTAGGTTTGACAGGAAAATCAACTCGCAAGCCATCCATCATTTTAGGGGTGATGATACCCTGATTGCAGGCATCCATCAAGATGTCATCCAACTCTCTTTTATAAAGAGAGGTGGGGTCCCTTTCAATTCTCCTATAACATTGTTTATGGTTGAGCTGCCGAAAAACCTCCTTCTCATACATCTGCACTGGCCATATCACGACATTACCCCCCTTATCAGCTAGTTTAATCACAACATCTTTGAATTCCTGTAATTCACGCAGTGTCTGTCTTTGCAGGCGGGTCAGGTTATCTCCCCTAATATATGGGTGATCAATATTTAAATCTCGTATTAAATCTTTTACCTGTTAAACTACCCTGTGTTTAATTGATGCATGGGTAGATAGGTGTATGCTATGGTGTTGAATGCCCTTTGCTTTTCTGTATACTGTATACCACCCTGTCTTTTCCCCATATTTATATTTTATAATAAATTGATATTTTAATACATTACTTCCACTTGCTTGTTTACAACTATACTCCTTAAAAGTATTTTTGGTTCTCTAACAAGTTTTAGCAATTTATTGCAGGTTGCACAAAAAATATATATTGCTGCCACACACAATAATAATCCTTAAAAGGACTTTTGGGTCTATACCAAGTATAAAAACTAAAATATTGCTTTTTCAATCCCTACACTATCTCTCCTTTCTGCTCTCCATCTCTCCCTGACTACTGAGCCAAACACGTGTCATCGGGTGCTATATAGCCCCTGATGACGCGTTCCGGCCAGCCAATCACTGTAATGCCAGCAGCCAGCATGGCTACGGAATTACAGTGATTGGTAGTACCCACCTGCACGTTTATTGGCTGCGAAGCCAAAAGTTACATCTGTGCTGGCCAGGAGGATAGTTAGAGAGGTGAAAAAGAATCCAAGGATCACCACCAAGGCCATCCTGGTGAATCTGGGCTCTGCTGGTGGCAATGTCTCAAGGCAGACAATCCAACGGACACTGCACAATGCAGACCAAGGAGGACTCCACTTCTCCAGATAAGGCACACAAAAGCTCGCTTGGCCTTTGCAAAAGCTCATCTGGACAAAGAAGAAGACTTCTGGTCTTCTGTGTTATGGTCAGATGAATTTTTTTTTTAATTGTTTGGTCACAATGATGCTTCCTTTATTTGGCGTAAAAAAGGAGAAGCCTTCAACCCAAAGAACATCATCCCTACTGTCAAACCTGGTGGTGGGAACCTTATGCTTTGGGGGTGTTTTTCAGACAATGGACCAGGGAACCTAATCACAGTAAACGGCACCATGAAAAAAGAGCAATACATGAGAATTCTCAACGACAACATCAGGCAGTCTGCAGAGAAACTTGGTCTTGGGTACCAGTGGACATTTCAGCATGACAATGACCCAAAACACACAGCAAAAGTGGTGAAGAAATGGTTAGCAGACAACATTAACGTTTTGGAGTGGCCCAGCCAGAGTCCAGACTTGAATCCAATTGAGAATCTGTGGAGGGAGATAAAGATTAGGGTGGTGGCAAGAAGACCCTCCAACCTGAAAGATTTGGAGCTCATTGCTAAAGATGAATAGGCAAAAATACCTGTGAGACATGCAAAAAGCTGGTCTGCAATTATAGGAAGCGTTTGATTGCTCTATTAGCCAATAAAGGCTTTTCTATTGATTATTGAGAAGGGTATGAATAATTTTGGACTGGACACTTTTTGCTCAAATGTAAATAAAAGATGAGAAATGTTTTTTTTTCCACAATAATGCCTCTTGCACATTGTCTTATTATCTTTTGGGAGACACCTATGTCATTTCCCGTCAAAAAATTACTTGCTGGTTGAACAAAAGTAACTTTAAGTCAAAATTTGCCAGGGGTATTAATAATTATGGGCAATACTGTATATGTAAAATTGGGAAAGGGGGGATTTAAACTTAATATTTTAGGGTCACAGGGGCTCTATACCGGAAAAGAACTGATCAGGCATATCCCAGTGCATTCTGAATGGAGAGCAATCCGTTCAGGATGCATAAGGATGTCTTCATTTCAGTCTTTTTGACTGATCAGGCAAAAGAAAAAACCGCAGCATGCAACGGTTTTATCTCCGGCGAAAAAAACTGAAGACTTGCCGGAATGCCGGATCTGGCATTTTTCGCAATAGGAATGTATTAGTGCCGGATCCGTCCTTGCGCAGACCGGTAAAAATGTGTAAAAAGATACAAGACGGATCCGTCTATCCGCATGACAATCGGAGAGACGGATCAGTTCTTGCAATGCATTTGTGAGATGGACATCACCACAGGTCCTTTGACAGGTCCTGAAGAAAGAACAGGAGACCGGCAGCTATGCCATCAATTGGAGGAGGTTAGTTAATTTTTTATTTTTATTTCTTTAACCCTCATTGGCACTGCGCCACCAATGTTTATTATACTGGGGTGTTGGGGGAGCGCACTGCGCCCCCAATGAAGATAACTGGCCTGTTAATACAAATACAGGAGGCGGATGCCGGAATCAAATTGCCGACACCCGACTTCTATGACAAGGAGCTGCACCTGAGGGGTTAACTGCCGCTGATCACAGCTCCCTGTCAGAGGCAGGATGTCAGCTATGCAATTCTGCTGCTGGCACCTGCCTCCTGTATTAAAAGTTAAAGACGACCTTATATGGGTTTGGACTTTCTTAAGTAGCAGGCTACACAGAGCGGCGCCCAGGGATGTCCCAGAACTTATTATTATTATTCCTGGGCACCGCTCTGTTCAATCGCTGTGCCCCATTACAGTGTCCTGCAGTCCTGCTCCATATGCTAATTACTATCGGAGCAATGGGGAGGAGACAGAAGCTTCTCTAGTGGGCGTTCCTTCTCCCTGGGCTGCGATTGGACAGCGCTACAGCCAGGGGAGGAGGAACGCCCACTAGAGAAGCTGCTGTCTCCTCCCATTTGCTCCGATAGTAATTAGCGCGCTCATGTTTAGAGATACTAGGCTGCGCAGAAGCGTAGACCAGTATCGAAAAAATGGAAATCGATACGATACCGGGACAAAAGTATCGATTGAGTACCCTCGACAACCCTACGCTGCATCACCCAGTGGCATGCACCCATTTCAGGCAGTCAAGGCTCCACCACCTCAGCCGAAGGGAGCTGTCTGTCCTTCCCATCATCTGCTGGTCCTGATGCTCCTGCTCCTCCTACTCCTCGTCAGTAATTCCATCAGCAATTGATCACTGAAGCGATTGCCAAGAGACAACAGTATGCATGCAATGGTGCAGAATCTGAACGTTGGCAAAGTTGCTGGTGCTGTAGTCCCTCCCTTTCCACGTTGTGGACTCTGCACTTTTTAGAGAACTGATGGCTTGTGCCGAGCCGAGGTGGAGAGTCCAAAGCCGTCATTTATTTGCCAAAAAGCCAGTACCAGCCCTGCACACATATGTAGAACAGAAGGTGGGCCAGTCCTTGAGCCGGTCGGTGTCTGCCAAAATGCACGGCAGCGCCGACATGTGGAGCTGTATCTACAGTCAAGGACAGTATATATCCTTTACTTCCCACTGGGTAAATGTGGTTCCTGCCCAGCCACACCAGCAACTTGGCCAGATGACGGCACTTCTGCCTCCACGTTCTCACGCCGTTTGTCCAGCGACAATGTCCGCCTCTGCCTCCTCATCCACCACCGTGTCCTCAGTCTCAACTGCAGGGACAATTCACAGTGCTCTTCCAGCATACCACATGTGCAGGGCACGGCAGTGTCATGCTGTTCTACACCTCGTTTGCCTGGGCAAATGGAGTCACACAGGGGAGGAACTGCTCTGTGTCCTTCAATAAAAAATCGAATCCTAGCTTTCTCCGTGACAACTCAAAATCGGAACCATGGTAACCGACAACAGGAAGAACATGGTGTCGACACCGCGTTATTTAGAGCTGAGCCATGTGCTCTGCATGGTGCACATGTTCAATCTGGTTGTCAAGCAGTTCCTGAAGTCTTTCACCATAAAAATGGCCAGGAAACTTTGCATGCACTTCAGCCACTCGTATACCACCAAGCACACCCTCCTTGAGCTGCAGCGGCAGAATGGCGTCCCCCAACAGAGGTTGATATGCGACATTTCCACCCGTTGGAATTCCACCCTCCATATCTTGGACCGAAAATACGAACAGAGAAAGGACATAAACGATTTCTTGATGATCCAAGCAGACAGGAGTACTCCCCTGTGTAACTTCAATGTCAGGCAGTGGCAGCTCATACGTCACGTCACACCTGCCATTTGCTCAGGTTCTTTGAGGATGCCACTTTATTTGTAAGTCGCCAGGACTACGGGATGAACAACGTCATTCCCCTGCTTCATATCCTGGAACAGATACTGGTAAATCTGGCTGGTCAGGGGACTGGAGACGTGGCACATGAACCCTGTGGGGGCTGAACTGGAGGAGGACATTTGAGTGCAAGCAATGTGTAGCGAAATGGGTGGTTTTACACAGGTGACAGAAAAGGAGGAGCAGGAGCAGCCAGAGGAGCAAGAGGGAGATAAGGAAGACGAGGCAGATGACCTCGGCACACCATGGCAGTATGCAGTGGAGATGGAGGCAGGGAGTCCCTCCGGGTCACTTGCGCAAATGAGAGGGAGCACAAACTGAACTACTATAGAGACATCCTATGTAGTCAGTTGTCAGTTGGCCGCTGCCTATCTGCGCCATCGTCTATAGTCTTGCAGGTCTGATCTGGGGGGCCCTCTGCGTTCTCATTTCACTGCCATGGCTGCTGTGGCAGGGTGGAGGGGGGGGTAGGAGCAGTACCAGCTCCATCAGCAGCAGCTAGAGTCTAGAGTCGATGATGAGCAGCTTTCTTAACCCGCCTAGTGAAGAAACTACTCACCACTAGCAGCAGCAGCTAGACCTGTAGCAGAACCTGAACCAGCAGGTGATGTCATACTTGGAGTGCACCCTGCCAGCTGTCATTGAAGATCTGCTGGACTACTGGGCAACCAAACTGGATTTGTGGCCGCAACTGGCCGAGTTTGTCCCTGGAAAAGCTGTCCTGTGTGGCCAGTAGTGTGGCATCAGAGCAGGTGTTTAGTGCAGAGGGGGCCATAGTTACCTCAAGGAGAACTGTGGAGAGACTGATCTTTATCAAGATGAATCAGGTGTGGATCAGCCAGGATTTCCTCCCACCAATGATCAGATTAGATAGTCCATGCTGCCTCACTCAAACCTTGACAAAAGAAACCGGTTTCTTCTGGCTACCTGCCTCAGCTACTATTCTGATGCTGCCACCCACCTGATGCCACACATCTGATGCCAAGCAGTTCTTCTTACACCCACCATCATCAGCGGGTACTTTAATTACACCCACCTCCCAACTCTGTCACTGGGCCACTCTGTGGTCTCCTCATGCTGCTGCTTCCACCTCCACACTCTGTCATTGTTCCCTGCTGTGGCCTCCTCATGCTGCTGCCACCTACACACTATGTCACCTTGCCACTCTGTGGTCTCCTCATGCTGTTGCCAACTCACAACTCTGTCTCTGGGCCACTCTGTGGTCTCCTCATGCTGCTGCTGCCACCTCCAGACTTTGTCATTGTGCCACTCTGTGGCTTCCCCATGCTGCTGCCACCTCCACATTATGTCACCTTGCTAGTCTGTGATCTCCTAATGCTGCTGCTGCCACCTACACACTCTGACATTGTGCCATTCTGTGGTCTCCTCATGCTGCTACCAACTAACAACTCTGTCTCTGGGCCACTCTGTGGTCTTCCCATGCTGCTGATGCCACTTCAACACTCTGCCATTGTGCCACTCTGTGGCCTCCTCATGCTGCTGCCACCTCCACACTATGTCACCTTGCCAGTCTGTGGCCTCCTCATGCTGCTGCTGCCACCTCTACACTCTGTAATTGTGCCACTCTTTGGTCTCCTGATGCTGCTTCCACATCACTACTCTGTGGTCTCCTCCTGCTGCTGCTACCTCAACACTATGTCACTGGGCCACTCTGTGGTCTCCTCATGCTGCCACCTCCAGACTCTGTCATTGTGCCACTCTGTGGTCTCCTCATGCTGCTGCCACCTCACTACTCTGTGGTCTACTCATGCTGCTGCCACCTCACCACAATTTTAGCTGGGATACTCTGTGGACTTTTCATGCTCTTCCTATCCTCCCCACTCCATGACTGGACCACTATTTTGCCTTTTTGGCCTGGTTGACATAATTATTTATTTGACCCTTCTTCTGATCTGTCAGAAGGAAGGAAAGATGAGATGCACAACGGATCCTGTCTATGTAGCAGCTGTAAGGCCTGTATGACATGGTCCCTATTTTGCATCAGAATTGGCTTATGATTTGGTAGACAAAAGCAGGAGTGGGTACAAAACACAAAAGACATGCAAATATTCCATTCACGTGTCATCTCTGTTTTTGATCCACTCCTGTTTTTTTTTTGGGCTTTAGCAATACTGATGGATTACTGACCAAATGCTGACCGAGTTAAGGCGGATGCTCAACAGACAGGATCCGTTTTTTGGGGTTATTGTTCTGACGGATCATAGAAAGGGCAAAATAATCAGAGATGTCAATACAAATTTATTGCTGACACCCTCTCCACTCTGTCAGGGGGATCTACTTTTATAAGTGTTTAATAGAACAGGTTCTGTGGACATCCATGTGGAATCAGCTGGCGATAGTGTAAAAGGAGTGCACTTCTTCTTGACGCTAACATTGACCTGTAAGGCTGAGTTCACACTTGAGTTACTTGCTCAGTTTTGGCCCTGTAACTGCCCAAATAAGTGAAGTGTGCAGTGATTCTAAGAGCGACGCCTGTCATCTGCGTGTCATTCTGACTCACAGTATTGTTTCACTACCACAGCAGACTCCCCATGCGTGTTACTGCAAGGCACAGTGTTCTACACCACTATACAGGCTCTCTGCAGCCAGGAAATAGCTGTTTTAACGCAATTTGCTGCACATAAATTCGGATCAAATCAAATCTTTTCTGAAAATTTGTCGAACCAGCCGAATCGAATTTTTGAGAAATTCGCTCAACTCTAGTCATCAGTATCAAAATTTAAGAAAATTCCTTTAACTACTAGAAATATTTTAATATAGTTTGCCCCCAAAATAAGCCTTTTTCTCAAACCCCAGATCACACTGGGCAAAATGACCCACCAAATTGTTGGTCAAGGTTTCTCCTCCAACTTTGATTTGTACTTGAAATTTCTTTTAGTGATAATTAATATTGCATCTTTACATGTTACCTTTACATTTAAATGATATTATACTTTTGATTCTAAATTGTAAGGACAATGTAATGCAGTATAATAATAGATAATATAATAATACAAAAAAAAAATGGCTTTCCATAAAACAAAGTACCCAACTGTGGTCATCTTTACAGTATACCTAATCTAAAATAAATCAAGAATAATTTTAGCTCCTGAAAACATGCCTGAATTGAAGCATTGTCCTTGTCACAATACCGTCTTGTTACGATCTTTCATTTCTTGGCACACATTGACACAAAGATACAGATGGATATGAATTGGGCCAGAAGGCTGGATCTGAATTTTCCGTTGAAGTGTGAACTTTTTTGGTGCAAGAAAAAACCTTCCTATTCAGTCAGGCCATCTGACAGGTTATTTGGTATAGAATTCTCCTCAAACGTTTTGCAAGTTCTGCAACATGCCAATATCTGAAATCTAACAAATATGCAGAAGTGCAACATATTTTCAGAAATAATGCAAGCAAAGAAAATTGCTGCTTTCAAAGTGAATTAATAATTTTTTGGGTGACATATGGGTTCTGTGGAAAAGGGCACAAGGATATTGGTGTTATGGCTGAGATTGAATTTTTTCTAGCATTAGTAATATCACCTAAAAGACCTTCTTCCCATATATCAGTTGTGCCCAGCCAGTTATTTTAGGCTGGGAGCTGGACATAACTGATATATGTGCACTAGACCGGCATCTGTATACTGATAGCGCCGGATACAAAAATGTAGCATGTGGCGGTTTTCTGTCTGTCACTATAAACTATGGGATCAGTTCTAGCTTAAGTTACCCTGTGGCATTTTCTGCAACGGTGAAGCGGGCATTAAAATGCTTCCTGGAATATTTATCACTGGTTTGTTGTGTATAGATTACCCTATAGTCCAAAATTTCTGTAAACAATCTAGAGAAGAGCAGTGGACTTATGCTCTAGTCAGTGATCGGTAAACTCCGTCATACCCACTGTGATCAAACTGCGACTCCCAGCATGCTCCATTCAGTTCTAAGATAAGCCAAGCAAGTGTACATCTTGGGAGTCATAGTTTTACCACAGCTGGATTGCCGGAGGTTAGCCATCACAGCTCTAGATGCTCCAATGAATTGCCATACTGATACTTCTTCTCTGGAGATTCCCAAAGCTTTATCAGTACTGGAAGGAAGTTACTGAGATACTTAACCCCTTCATGATCGCAATCCGTATATATACGTGATAGCTGCACGTACCCCGTGCAGCTACCACGTATAAAAACGTTCTGGCAGCTCTTTAATCCAAGGGCTGCAAAGCGCTCGGATTAAAGTTTCTGCCCCTGCCCTGCTGCTGTCACGGACAGCATGCAGTTCAGTAATGCCGGCAAGGGACCAATCAAAGTGGCCCCTTGCCGGCAATCGATCCGATTGGTTAGTCTGTGCAGACTAACCAATTGGATCGCGGCAGTGTTAAAATGCCGGTTTCAGGCTCTGATCTGCGCTCTGCAGATCAGAGCCTGAAATCACATGGTGTCCTCATGCCCCCCCCCCGATCTGTGCCCCCCAAATCTGTGCCCCCCCCGATCTGTGCCCCTCCTTGTGTCCGCCTGCACCTGAAGCTGTCTGCACATTGAATCAGCCTGCCCAGTGCCTTGATGAGCCAGCCCCCTCCCCGCCCCATACATTCAGTGACACCTCCCCTCCCCTTCCAACGCTGCCCCCGATACGATCCGCTGACACTCTGCTGTAACCCCATAGATGCCGCGGCAGCTGCATCCATGGGATTAATAGAGGTAGGGGGCTCCCTCTCTCCACCATCGGGGCTGCCGCGCTGGGATGGCAGCCCCGATGATTGCCATGGCAACCGGACGCTTTGCAAAAGCCTCCGCTGTTGCCACCTACAGGGCATCTAATTGTTTTATACTTTGCAATGCAAGAGCATTGCAAAGTATAGTATAGCCATCAGCCCCACTGGATTTTCAAGATCCAAGAGGGACTTGATTAAAAAAATATGTGAAAAAATAAATAAAAGTAAAAATAAATAAATAAATAAAAATGTAAAATTAAAAAAATAAATTGCCTTTTCCTATAAAAAATGAAAAAAAATACACATATTAGGTATCACCGCGTCCATAACGACCGTATCTATAAATATATCACATGATAGACCCCGTCCGATAAACACCATAAAAAAAAAAATGTTGAGTTTTGTTTGGCTGTTAACCCTCAATGTGTTAAAGAAAAAAATGTTATAAAATGTAAAATCTGCCAAAAAATTGAAAATTAGAAATTTAATCTCCATTTTCCTTAAATTCTTGTGGAACACCTAAAGGGTTAACAAAGTTTGTAAACTCAGTTTTGAGTAACTTGAGGGGTGTAGTTTCTAAAATGGGGTCATTTATGGGGGGGGTTCCACTATGTAAGCCCCACAAAGTGACTTCAGACCTGAACTGGTCCTTACAAAGTGGGTTTTGGAAATTTTCTTAAAAGTTTTAAGAATTGCTTTTAAACTTCTAAGCCTTCTAACGTCCTAAAAAAACTTAAAATGACATTTCCAAAATGATGCCAACATAAAGTAGACATATGGGAAATCTTAAGTAATAAATATTTTATTAGGTATGACTTTCTGTTTTAAAAGCAGAGAAATTGAAATTTTGAAAAATGTGAATTTTGTTTTATAAATTTGGGATTTTTCAGATCTCAGAATGGCTTGGATAAATTAAAGTGTCCCAAAGCTATTACCACACAAAGTGACGCATGTCAGATTTGTAAATTTTGACCTGGACACTGGGGCATCAATGACCCTTGGTCATGAAAGGGTTAAGGTATGTTCCCACTAGTGATGAGAGGCAGGGGTTATATTCAAATTCGAAAATTCGTGATTTTTTTTACTTGAAAAAATCGGCAAGGTAATGATTGTGCAATATGCGAATTTTCATAATTCGAATTTTCAGATTTGAATTTCTATTGCGAAGTTTTTCAACTTACAACTATTAGACAAAGAAGATTATAGCACTATATTAGCTAAATTGCTCTATTCGTAATATTCTAAACAAGTGTATATAGCAATATAGCGAATATTCGAAAAAAACTAATATAGAGCAATTTAGCTAATATAGTGCTATAATCTTTTTTTTATAGTTGTAATTTTTTTCCAATCTGAACTTCAGATGAGAAAAAAATTACAACTATTAGACAAAGAAGATTATAGCACTATATTAGCTAAATTGCTCTATATTTGTTTTTTCGAATATTTGCTATATTGCTATAACTTTGTTTTTTCGAATATTCGCAATATTCTAAAACAAGAATATATAGCAATATAGCGAATATTCGAAAAAAACTAATATAGGCAATTTAGCTAATAAAGTGCTATAATCTTCTTTGTCTAATAATTGTAATTTTTTTCTCATCTGAACTTCAGATTGGAAAATATAGAGCAAAATTTGCAAACACTACTACTCCTAAAGTCAAGTATATTACAGCCTTCTTATTGGCCCACAAGCTAGAAGCAGTGAGGGATCATGTGTACTGATTGAAAAAAAAAATCGAATAAAAAAAAAAAAAGGAAAAATAAATTAAAATATTCAAAATTACAAATATATATAACTATATTCAAAATATTCGAGAATTTTCAAAGTACCTACAGTACAGACCAAAAGTTTGGACACACCTTCTCTTTCAAAGAGTTTTCTTTATTTTCATGACTATGAAAATTGTAGATTCACACTGAAGGCATCAAAACTATGAATTAACACATGTGGAATTATATACATAACAAAAAAGTGTGAAACAACTGAAAATATGTAATATTCTAGGTTCTTCAAAGTAGCCACCTTTTGTTTTGATTACTGCTTTGCACACTCTTGGCATTCTCTTGATGAGCTTCAAGAGGTAGTCACCTGAAATGGTCTTCCAACAGTCTTGAAGGAGTTCCCAGAGATGCTCAGCACTTATTGGCCCTTTTGCCTTCACTCTGCAGTCCAGCTCACCCCAAACCATCTCGATTGGGTTCAGGTCCGGTGACTGTGGAGGCCAGGTCATCTGGGGCAGCACCCCATCACTCTCCTTCATGGTCAAATAGCCCTTACACAGCCTGGAGGTGTGTTTGGGATCATTGTCCTGTTGAAAAATAAATGATGGTCCAACTAAACGCAAACCGGATGGAATAGCATGCCGCTGCAAGATGCTGTGGCAGCCATGCTGGTTCAGTATGCCTTCAATTTTGAATAAATCCCCAACAGTGTCACCAGCAAAGCACCCCCACACCATCACACCTCCTCCTCCATGCTTCACGGTGGGAACCAAGCATGTAGAGTCCATCCGTTCACCTTTTCTGCGATGTACAAAGACACAGTGGTTGGAACCAAAGATCTCAAATTTGGACTCATCAGACCAAAGCACAGATTTTCACTTGTCTAATGTCCATTCCTTGTGTTCTTTAGCCCAAACAAGTCTCTTCTGCTTGTTGCCTGTCCTTAGCAGTGGTTTCCTAGCAGATATACTACCATGAAGGCCTGATTCACACAGTCTCCTCTTAACAGTTGTTCTAGAGATGTGTCTGCTGCTAGAACTCTGTGTGGCATTGACCTGGTCTCTAATCTGAGCTGCTGTTAACCTGCGATTTCTGAGGCTGGTGACTCGGATGACCTTATCCTCCGCAGAAGAGGTGACTCTTGGTCTTCCTTTCCTGGGGCGGTCCGCATGTGAGCCAGTTTCTTTGTAGCGCTTGATGGTTTTTGTGACTGCACTTGGGGACACTTTCAAAGTTTTCCCAATTTTTCGGACTGACTGACCTTCATTTCTTAAAGTAATGATGGCCATTCATTTTTCTTTACTTAGCTGCTTTTATCTTGCCATAATACATATTCTAACAGTCTATTCAGTAGGACTATCAGGTGTGTATCCACCTGACTTCTCCACAACACAACTGATGGTCCCAACCCCATTTATAAGGCAAGAAATCCCACTTATTAAACCTGACAGGGCACACATGTGAAGTGAAAACCATTTCAGATGACTACCTCTTGAAGCTCATCAAGAGAATGCCAAGAGTGTGCAAAGCAGTAATCAAAGCAAAAGGTGGCTACTTTGAAGAACCTAGAATATGACATATTTTCAGTTGTTTCACACTTTTTTGTTATGTATATAATTCCACATGTGCTGCCCCAGATGACCTGGCCTCCACAGTCACCGGACCTGATGCATGCCTTCAGTGTGCATCTACAATTTTCATAGTCATGAAAATAAAGAAAACTCTTTGAATGAGAAGGTGTGTCCAAACTTTTGGTCTGTACTGTATGTATGATGAGATAGATAAAGAAAAAGATGGATAGATTTTGTACACAACAGATTTCGTGCCCAGAATGATTTTATTATCTTTATTTTACACTGTAATATTGCCGTCAGATACCACGATCAGCTATGAACGTGGCATCTGAGGCGTGCAATGACAGGGAGCAGCTTCATCACCGTTCCCTGTCATTGCACCCACTACTTACATTCATCACAAAGCAAATTTTTTTGTAAAATTCGGCAAAGCAGCAAAATCAAATTTTTCAATACTCGCTCATCACTAGTGTTGATCGAGCACCGTAGTGCTCGGGTGTTCGGGACTAACACATCATGATATTCGGGTGCTCGACCGATCACCTGAGTATAATGGAAGTCAATGGGAGAACCCGAGCATTAAAACAGGTACCCCCTGCTCTGAAGGTGCCTGGTTTATAAGAAAATGTCAGAAATTGTTGGTATCACCACCAAAATGGTTCTGTAACAGCATGGGGAGGATGTATGGATGCATCTTGGACTCGCTGATGGGAACTATGTTGTTTGAATAGTACGCCACTTTTACATTATGATAATAATACGCACAAAACCAAGGAAAAAAAATCGATTTTAGATGAAAAATTGATAGAATACATTCTGTCCTGAATATTTACTTGTGTATAAAGTGCAAGTGCTGCCAAAAATTACAAGGAAGAGGCACTCCGTAACACCCTTAGTTACATATAAAGGAGGGCATCCTACACACCCTTTAAAAATTATGATTCATGGCCTACTGGTGACCCTCAAAAACATTAAGAGCAAGGGCCTGCTGATCTGACCATCTAAAAAATTATGGGCGGTGGCTTGCTGCCGCTTTGGTGTCTCTAGTTAACCTGGGGCCGATGGCATGTCCCCGTGACAGCGACGATCCATTTGGATGTCTGGCCTATCAACTTTCGATGTAATTGTCAGCTCAAAACCATTGTAATCTATGGGTAACGGGGAATCAGTGTTTGATTCCGGAGAGGGAGCCTGAGAAACGGCTACCACATCCAAGGAAGGCAAGCAGGTGGCATGCAAATCACACACTCCCGACTCATGGAGGTAGTGACGATAGATAATAATACAGTACTCTTAAGATGCCCTGTTATTGGAATGAGTAATAAAAAACCCTGTACAAAATTGGATGTGAGGGCCTGCTGGTGAGCGTACCCTCTAAAAAATTATATGTGAGGGCCTGCTGGTGAGCGGACCCTGTAAAAAATTAGATCTAAGGGCTTGCTGGTGAGCAGACCCTGTAAAACATTTGATGTGAGTGCCTGCTGGTGAGCGGACCCTCTAAAATATTAGATGTGAGGGCCTGCTGGTGAGCGGGCCCTCTAAAGAACTATATTCGAATAAGCAATGCATGTTTCTATGACGGAAGAGGAGGATGAAAAAAGGAAGATTTAACCATATACCCTTGTTTGTGGTGGAAGGGGTGCATGGGAATACAGTCTATTAACTACATTAAAAACCACACATGTAAAGTGCCTTTATGTTCATCAGCATTCCTCTGGTGGAGTCGAGAAGTCATGGTCAATCCAGGCCTTGTTCACTTTTATATGCGTCAACCTGTCAGCATTTTCAGTTGACAGGTGGATACGCTTATCTGTTATAATGCCACCAGCAGCACTAAATACATGCTTAGAAAAAACACTGGCGGCAGGGCAGGCCAGCACCTCCAAAGAGTAGAGTGCCAGTTCGTGCCGCGTGTCCAGCTTGGATACTCAGTAGTTGTAAGGCACTGAGGGATCATTGAGGACACTGACATGGTCTGCTATGTACTCCTTCACCATCTTTCAAAATTTTCACTCCTTGTGGCAGTAGGCCGCACATCAGGGTGAGGGTGCTAGCGGGGTGTCTTGAAACTGTCCCAGGCTTTGGAGAGTGTTGCCCTGCCTCCGTTGGAACTGCTGTGTGTTCCCCTTGTCTCCCCTCCTCGGTTGGGCGAGGAAGTACGGACTCTGCCACCAGCGTTGTCAGATGGAAAAATTTTAAGCAATTTTCCAACAAGGATCTGGTATTGCACCATTTTGCTTGTCCTCTCCACCAGAGGAATGAGAGATGAGAAGTTCTCTTTGTAGCGGGGGTCGAGAAGGGTGAACAACCAGTAATCCGTGTGGTTTAAAATGCGTATAACGCGAGGGTCGAGGGAAAGGCAGCCTAACATGAAGTCAGCCATGTGTGCCAGAGTACCAACAGGCGAGACTTCGCTGTCGTCATCAGGAGTATTACTCCCAATCTCCTCATCCTCTTCCTCCTCTTCTGCTCACCCACGCAGAACAGATGGAATTAAACTTCCATGGGTACTACCCTCTGTAGCTGAGGCAACCGTCTTCTGCTCCTCCTCCTCCTCTTCAGCCTCCAATTCACGCTGAGAAGATGAACTGAGGGTGGTCTGGCTATCATCAACCTGTGTAATGTCTTCCCCCATTTCCACCTCTTCCACATGCACAGTGTCATCCCTACTTGTGAGCAGCGAGCGTTTGAGAAGACACAGAAGTAGGATGGTGACACTGATAATAGTGTTATCGCCGCTCACCATCTGTCTTGATTCCTCAAAGTTGCGTAAAACCTCACAGAGGTCAGACATCCATGCCCACTCCTCGCTTGTGAATAGTGGAAGCGACGACCATGTTGCAGCTGGTATTCCACAACTGCCCTCTGCTGCTCACAAAGCCTGGCCAACATGTGGAACGTGGAGTTCCAGCATGTGCTCACATCGCACAACAGCCAGTGAGCTGGCAATTTTAAGCGCTGCTTCAGTGTTGACAGACCGGCTGAAGCTGTCGGTTACTTGCGGAAATGTGCACACACGCGGCGCACCTTCACCAGTAGCTCAGGCAAATTGAGGTATGTTTTTATAAACAGATGAACCACAAGGTTGAATACGTGGGCAAGGCATGGGATGTGTCTAAGGTTGCCCAGCGCCAAAGCCGCCTCCAAGTTACGGTCATTCTCAGACACAACCATGCCTGGTTCTAGGTTGAGTGGCGAGAGCCACAGCTCAGTCTGGTCACTCATCCCCTGCCACAGCTCTGCGGCGGTGTGCTGTTTGCCACCTAGGCAGATCAGCTTCAGCACGGCCTGTTGCAGCTTCCCCACTGCAATGCTACACTGCTTCCAGCTACCAACTGATGACTGACTGGTGCTGCACACGGATAATTCAAAGGTGGAAGTGGAGGAGGAGGAGGCAGAGAAGTGGGGGTTGGAGCCACTAACGTAGGTGGTGCCGGAAACCCTGATGGAATTGGGGCCCGCAATCCTTGGCATCGGTAGCACCTGTGCCATCCCAGGGTGTGGGTCGCTCCCGGCCTCCACAACATTCACCCAGTGTGCAGTCAGGGAAATGTAGTGTCCCTGACAGAAAGCACTTGTCCATGTGTCCGTGGTTGAGTGGACCTTTCCAGTAACTGCGTTGGTCAGGGCACGTGTGATGTTAAGGGACACATGTTGGTGTAAGGCTGGCATGGCACACCTTGAAAAATAGTGGCGTTGGGGACTGCGTAACGAGGGATGGCCACAGACATCAGGCTGCGGAAGGCCTCAGTGTCCACAAGCCTAAATGGCAACATTTCCAGAGCCAGTAATTTGGAAAGCTGAGCATTTAGTGCCATGGCCTGTGTGGCTGGGTGGCTGGGTATTTGCGCTTGTGTTCAAATGCCTGGGGTAATGACATTTGGATGCTGCACTGGGACAGAGAAGTGGATGTAGTCGCTGATGGTGCTTGTAAAGGTCCAGGGTGGGAGGCATCCAGGCCTGCGTCTTGGTCAGGGGATTGGCCAGCATTTAACACAGGGGAAGAGGAGGCAGTGGTGTGACCCGCAGACACAGATTGCGGACCCAGGCGTTCGGCCCACCTATTAGGGTGCTTTTATGCCATGTGGCGGATCATGCTGGCGCTGGTGAGGTTGGTAGTGTTTACGCCCCGGCTCATTTTGGTGTGGCACAGGTTGCAAACTACTATTATTTTGTCATGCGCACTTTCCTCAAAAAAGCATACAAAATATAACTTACAGCCAATTCAAACGAGTTAGACAAAACTGCACACACTATGAGGACTTCAGACAACAAGCCAATAGCATACAATAAAGGTTGGCGGACAAAGGATATCCCCAAAAATGTATAAAAAACTAGTATAAGAGGAGCACTTTGAGCACACAAAAAAACTGTCTGGAGAGTGCAGAGGAGAAAAACACACCAACAGAAAGGCATTTAAACTTTATCACCCAATATAATACATCTAATAAAGCCATTCGAGCAATACGGGCAAAACACTGGCACATTCTAAAACAAGACCCTTACTTAGAAAAATATTTACCATCGAAACCCGTAATTACTTACAGAAGGGCCCCAACAATTAGAAACACCCTGGCCCCCAGGAGACCTAAACAACATGCTATACTCCAAAAAAACTATGCAAATAATGTGACTGGTAGCATCAAATGAGGAATAAAACAGTGCCTATGCTGCCATATTATCGCACATAATCGTACAAACTTCATTTGAGACAAAACATCATATGACATGCCAAAGTAACTAAGTGATATATTTGATCGAGTACAAGTGCATCCTCCAATATGTGGGCCGCACTACACAGCCACTACACTGTTGTGTCAATCGACACAGATATAATATCCAAAGGCAATATCTCAAGCACATTATCTCTAGACATTGCGCCTCTACACCTGAGAAAGACAAGCACCCGCTAAAAATCACTTCCATTCATTTCATACCAGAAAATCCATATAACAGATTCAGTAGTTTACAAAAAAGGAAAGTATACTGGATCTATCAACTAGACAGACACTCTTGCTCCGTTTGGACTGAATGAGATCAGTGAGACTATACTTTAGCAAGTCCCACTAGCAGGGTCTCCCCAACGCAAAAAATTCCTGGCAACCACAAAAGCAGCATACACACATATATATATAAAATGCAAAGAAAGGGCGGCAGCACTATTTGCAAATGAAGCCGGGTGCAAAATCCTCTGACCTTAGGCTGTTCGGTCAATATGGTTGTATATATACGTATTTAAAATAATATAATATTCTGTATTAACTGCTTGGGGGGCCTACAAACAATTTCCTCATTAAAGAGACCCCTGTTTTCCTAAACCCTGTATAAACATGTTTCTATATATATATGAAAAGCGCAAAGACATACAAGTGTGTATGTGCATACGGACATATGTATATAAATATATACTCTTTTTAATTCTTTTTAACTCCAATTGTCATTTTAGCCACGCTAGATGATTTTTTTCTCATGGACCATATACACACGAAAAAACTCTAAGGCTGGGTTCACACCTGAGCGTTTTACAGTGTGTTCCTACGCGTTCCTACGCGCTGTAAAACGCTCAACAGGCAAAAACCAATGATTCCCTATGGGCATGGTTCTCACCTGGGCATTTGACAGCGCGCATGAACGCGCTGTAAAACTCCCTACGCCCTAAGAAGTACAGGAGCTTCTTTTGGGTGTATTGTAGCGCGTTTCCCCCCATAGACTTCACCTGGAAAGTGCCTAAATGGGCTTTTCTTGCTTCCTCATTTAAAAACGTGCGTACGTACGCGCGTTTTTCACTTGACAACAGACCACTTCTAGGTAACCAGCCACATTTCTCACAGCCGACAAGATGGAAGATCAAGCCATAGACAGAGAGACCCTGATTCGTCTGGTACAGGAGAGGCGATTCTTGTATGCAGGATCCTGCGTACAAGAATAGGAGAATCAGGCAGCAGGCCTGGGAAGCCATTGGAAATAATATATGGCCAGAATGGGATAGTTTGACAAAGCAAGTGAAAGAGGCAAAAGGTACAGACATTGTCATGTGTATTTGGCCGAATGCACACGGCCGTGTTGCAAGGCAGAGCGGTCCGTGGTATGCCGGGCTGGATTCCTGTTCAGCGCAGGAGCGCACCGCGTCATTGGTTGCTATGACGCCGTGCGATTCATGCCGCCGCTGCACTACAGTAATACACTATACGAGTGTATTAATTACTGTACAGCAGCGGCGGCATGAAGTGCACGGCATCATAGCAACCAATGACGCCATGCGCTCCTGCTCTGAACAGGAATCCAGCCCGGCATACCACGGACCACTCTCGGCCTTGCAACACGGCCGTGTGCATTCGGCCTTTTAATAAATGGATCAATATTCCTCCACGTGTGATCATTAGTATATATATATTATATGCACAGTAAACTGCATGCGTTGTTTTTGAGGGTATTTGTGATTTCTGAGTAGAACTCAGACTGCTTATGTCACCACCAGCCTCCATTTTGTGTGGTGGCTGGTGGTGACACAAGTAGTCTGAGTTCTACTCAGAAATCACATAAAAATACCCTCAGAAACAACGCAATTTGAGAGTGGGTGTGCCCATAATTGCAAGAAGCAAATTGTCAATATAAAAAAAAGGGAGTTCACAACAGTCTAATCTAAATCAACTTTATTAATACAAAATACAAGTATACAATGCACCACAGAACAAAGAGAAGGCAAAGTCTTTATTATAATAATTAAGCTTGTATAGCTTGCAATTGCCATGGCACCTCCCCCTCCGGTGATATGAAATAGGCCGCAAACTTGTCCCTAATGGTGGCTCCATGTGTGGTACCACGGACGCCGATGCAATTTGTACTCTCCATGGAATGCACCAATGAATCCACAAAATTGATTTCATCCCTTTGTCGGACAAAATTGTGAAGGCAACAAACTGCCTTAACTGCAGAGATGGCGTTCTCCAATTTCAGGTTGATTGGAGAATGCAGAAAGCGCCATTTGTTTGACAGTATGCCAAATGCACACTCCACCACCCTGCAAGCTCTCGTTAGTCTATAATTAAATACCCTTTTCTCAAGGCACAGTCCTCGGCTTGAGTAGGGCTTCATAAGATGCTCACCCAAAGCAAATACCTTGTCACCTACAAATACGAAAGGCATAGCCGGATCAGCGGTGCCAGGCAGCTTGGTGTTCCCCGGAAGGTCCAGAGCATTGGTATTCAACATTCTTCCAAATTCTGAATGAGCGAATATTGAAGAGTCTGAGCTGCTTCCATACAATCCAACATCTATGTATCTGAAGCAGTAGTTGGCATCAGTATTTCTTATAATTAAAAAATCTACTGCCGCTCCTCTTGGGTTTTATCACGCGGATATGCTTTCCGTCTAGCGCCCCCACAAAATTAGGAAAAATGCATGTTTCGTAAAATGTGTGGGCAATTTTCTGCCACTTATCCTTGTTCGGTTTGGACATCACAACCGCATGAAGGACATCCCATATGGCACTGCATGTTTCCCGGATGATGTCGCTTGCTGACGATTTACCAATCATGAAGGCATAGTGCAGACTGACCAATGACTGTCCAGTTGCTAAATACCTAAGATATGGAAAAGGAAAGATAAATTACATTAGTTGATGTTTATATCTTTTTTCAACAGTCAATACCCTGAAGTTAAAATTGAAGAGCCTCAAGGATGCCTTCATGCGGCACCGACAAAAGGAACGGGAGTTCAGACGCGGAGCTGCTGCAATGGCGCCAGCAAGCTACATTCACTCAGAGCAATTGGCTTTTCTAGTGCCCTGCACAGAGATGCGTAGGTGGTTAAATTCAATACGAATGTTTGTGAGGGTTATGTGTGACAGTACATTCTTTCATAATCATATATTGCACGTATTTATATATACTTTACTTTTTACAGCACTGACAGTAGTTGGAAGGCTACAGAAAGGCAGGATGAGGAAGATGAGGAGGCCACCAGGGAAAGCGACGCCTGCGTCTCTACTGGGCCTCAAAGTACACCGCCACCAAATCCAACATCACCATCATTAACCCCCACACCTACTGCCCCACCTGCCCAGGAACCGACCAGTGGTAGGGCCAATCCGAGATCACGGAGAAAGAGGCCGGAATGAGAGGAGGACCGGCTGATTGATTGCCTTGATGCCAAGGCCCATCCGACCCCACGGCTATCGTGCAAAGCCCTTTTCCTCCTCAGCTTAGAGGACAAAATGAAAAGGGTGCCCAGGAGTCGACAGACAGAAGTACGGGATGCAATAACACGCTGTATCGACTCCTTCATTCCACCTGAAGGTACCACACATCAGAATACTGCACCTCTACATGCACCACCCATGCATATACACACATCTCAAATGTACCCACAAACACCCATGCAACACCATCACGACACATGGCAGCCACGAACACAATCGTCCTATGGTTATCCCTCCACCAACCTGGGGCACAACACCACCACACAAACTCAGATTGGTGCACGCTCACGTGGAATGAGGGAGGAGATGCAGGAGGACGCGCTGGACTTTGCCTTCCCACAATATCAAAACCTGTGAGTTATTTGATCTGTCACTCTAGGCACCTTTTTCATTTTGGCCTCCAGGGTGTTTAACCACGTTGAGGAGGCAAAATGGCGTGCACCTTGTCTTTGTTTTTAGACTTTGTTTTATATAAATTTTGCACTTGTATCTTTGCAATGTTTGCACTTTTAATTATTATTATAATAATTTTATTAATATTTTATCAATATTTAACTCTCAAGCATTGGTGTCTTTTTGGTTATATTTTGGGGGGTTGGGCATTTATTTGAATGTGGTTAAACTAGGTATGGTTGTGCAACACATATTTCGGACAGTCACACATGCCATACCCCCTACACAAACACACATAGGTCGCACAACCTGCAGCAGCACAGGATTATTTGTGCAGTGATTTGTCTACTTACCGCAACGTCATGAGCAGTCTTTCCACTGGTGGTATGCTGTCCCTCATGAATGTCTCCTGCCGTTCCAAATGGATGGACATCAATCCCAGGAGCTCATCAAAACCTAATGTAGCATGCTACCATTATAGACACCACAACAATAAGCTTTGTATATGTACTAACCTGTTTATGGACATCCATGTGTAGGAAAAAAAAATCTCATGTGCACGAAGGCTTTCGTACATCGCCCAGAACTGTCCTCTCTGCTGTCAGTTTGCAATCACTGAATGGACCCAGAACCGTCGCCTGTTCAGTCTCTTTCTCCTCAAACGCATAATAAGCACTGCTGACACTATGGCTGCTGTTTGCCGTCTTTTGAGATCCATGGTTATTACTGTTCCACACTCTACTCACACAGGAAAACACACAGGAAATAGCTCCGCAGGAAGTCTCTTTCATTGGACACCTCAAGGCAGTTTTTCATTGGATGCCTCTGTTGTCAATCCCACAAACACGCGTATTACGAGTGTTTCCAAAATACAAAACGCCCCAAAATACGCCTCAAAAACGCCTGATAAAAACGCCTGTAAAAAGCGCATACCGAATACGCTCAGGTGTGAACCCAGCCTAAGGAGCACTATGACTCCTAGCCTTACAAAAATTCCATTGGTCCATTAGAAATAGACTGAATGCCATGCAACAAAACCATCAATGTTGCACATGTATACTTGATACCCATATGGTAGATATAAAGTTAAACAAAAACTCTCTATTTCATTTTTCAATTGCACATGCGCCTAATTTTTTTGCCCAAAAATAGGCACATAGGTAAAAATACAAAAAAAAAAACCAACTGAAAAACCAAAATGGCCCCCAAAAAATACTATAAAATATTATAAAATATTACAGCATATGCTGGTATCTAACATATGGAGAATACACTTATGTAGCAGAAATATGACACATACCCCCATATGCTTGATCATTGTACTAACATTAACACAGAAAGTAGACAGATGATTTTACCACACCAAGGAACCTTTCCATACTTACATGGAAAATAAGCACATATGAATGGAAGAGACCCAAAAATACTCCCCCACATAGACGTACTAGAAGTAGGGCCACTCCTTCGACTCTACCTAGCATGAGTAGAAGGTTCTGTAGTTGCCAATAGCAACCATACTATCTATGATCATCTGTGATCCATAGCGTGTCCTCACCTTCTAAAAATGGTTCTGTGCGCTAACAGGTATACAGAGGGAGAGTTAAATCACTGTGGACTGCTAACTCCCCCTAACTGCTACCCTCATGGCCACTGCTACAAGAAGGGCTCACGTCCCTTCAACAGATCCGTGCATAAAAGAAAAGTAGAGCCCTGGCATTGCTCCGGCAGTAATGTAAACTTGAATCTGCCGGCGGCTAAATTCCCCATATAACTAAACACTCGGGAAAAACATCCGCCCGTGTTCGCTCCCTCTTAGCTACACATGGAGGGCTGACATACTAGTAATAATTCACTTACTCCCACCACATAGCAAAATGCAGATGCTGATATCGTACTTGCAGCTATGGTCCATAGAAGAACTCAGAGCCCAGACAAAGCTCCGTCTGTCATCTGGACCTTGACCCCACCTACTGCAAAACTGTCCACACTACTAACCCTTAGAGTAATCGGGCAGTTGTTTCACCCCCAATCGCTCCTGTTTAACCATACAGTGAGCGCTGACATTCAGGTAAACCATTACCAGCATTCTCGTTCACTATCCATTAAGTGACTATCCAGCTGTCACTCCGCCCATAGCCTGCTCCCACTACGATGTAGCAGGCCTGTCTCTTGGGCAAAACACCGCCCACAAACATCCTCCCCTCTCTCCTCCCCTCTCACTCCCCCTGGCTGCCCAAGAATGGTGCGACCAAACAAAGTATAAATAAACACACACCACTATACACATTGTGAATGTTTTAGTCCTGATGAAGGGGGCTGTTCGCCTCTGAAACGCGTAGACCTGGAATAAAGTATTGTTACTGTTTTACCGATACCATTCTGGTCCCACGTCTTCTGCATCAGCACCGGGAAAAGGTCCTGTGTTTCTTCCTTTTTACTACTGTTCCTCAAAAAAACGCCATACTGCCGAACACCTACCACTTGGCAAGGCAGATTTACGCAAGGGGGTGCTCCATGGAACAGTTGCGGGCCTGTTCAGTGGTGCCCGCCTTCTACCTTTTGCCAACCCACTGCCTCTTCCAGCCTGTTGCAGTGCTGCAGATCCCTCCCCCTTTTTACAGCTCTCCTCGCTCGGCTTGTTGCCACCTTCCCAAGTTGGGTCAGTGACCTCATCGTCCAGTACCTCCTCTTCCATTTCCTCACTCTGATCATCCTCCTGATTTGTTGACCTAACCACAACTTCAGTGATTGACAACTGTGTATCCTCCTCTTCCTCAACCTCTTGAGACAGTAATTGCAGTTGAGTCATTGGCAACTGTGTCTCATCATCATCCACCTCATTAAACACTAATTGCCTTTCCCCAACATAATGTTCTTATGAATCTGGATGCTCAAGAGGTTGGGAATCGGGGCACAACATCTCAGGTCCCTCTTCAAGCATGCTTGGCAAGAGAGCCAAATCAATTAATGACGATGAAAAGAGGTCCTTGGAATATCCGAGTGTGGGATCACTTGTTTGGCCAGACTGTCAATGATGGGAGGAAGGAGGAACAGGGTGAGGATTGTGTGGACCAGACTTCTGGCTACTGAGACTGGACTGGAAGCACTATCTGCTGCAATCCAACCAACCACCTGCTCGCACTGAGCTGACTTCACAAGTGGTGTCCTGCGCCGCCCTGCAAACTGGGACATGAAGCTAGGTATCTTGGATGATTGTTTTTCTTGTGCTCTGGCAGCAGACACAGTTTCACCATGCCCAGGGCCACGGCCTCTGCGTGCACCATCAGCATCACGGCTACTTCCCTGTCCCTTAATGCTCGCCTTCTTCATATTAAATGTTATATATTATAAGGGACCATTTATAGGCATTTCGCTAATATGTTTCCTAATATCTGGGCCTAACACACACACACCCTATTGCAGCGCACATGTGACAATTCACTGCAGACAACGTTTATAGGCAAAGTGTGGATAAATTATGAAAAAAATATATTTGTTGTCAGTATTATTTTTCCCAATATCTGGCCCTGACACACACACACGATATTGCAGCGCAGATGTGACAATTCACTGCAGACACCGTTTATAGGAAAATTATAGATAAATTATGAAAAAAATATATTTGTTGTCAGTAGTATTTTCCCCAATATCTGGGCCTGACACACACACGCGCTATTTTAGCACAGATATGACAATTCGCTGCAGACACCGTTTATAGGAAAATTATGGATAAATTATGGCAAAAATATATTTGTTGTCAGTAATATTTTCCCCAATATCTGGCCCTGACACACACACGCTATTGCAGCGCAGATGTGATAATTCACTGCAGGCAACATTTATAGGACAATTATGGATAAATTATGGAAAAAATCTATTTGTTGTCAGTAATATTTTTCCCAATATCTGGCCCTGACACACACACGCTATTGCAGCTCAGATGTGATATTTCACTGCAGACTTCGTTTATAGGCAAAGTGTGGATAAATTAAGAAAAAATATAATTGTTTTCGCTAATATTTTTCCCAATATGTGGGCCTGACACACACATGCTATTGCAGCACATATGTCACAAGTCACTGCACACACCCACTATCGAAAAAGTATTGCAAAGTATGGGGGGAAAAAATCTGCTGGCATTATTATATTGCTGCCAGCCTGCAAACATGGCTACTGGCATTACAGTGATGGCAGTACTTACCTGCACGTTTATTGGCTGCTCAGCAGCGGGGAGGAGACTCAAGCATGGAGCTCGAGCACATGCGGTACTCGGCCGAGTACCGCCATGTGCCGAGCATAGCGATGCTCAAACCAAACAGGTATTCGGCTGAGCATGCTCGCTCAATACTACTCATCACTAATGATATGCACTGGCATGTATATCTTGTGGTATATGGGTTCTTTTATAGTGCAACCCTTTAAGTGCTGTATGCCAGCATATAGCATCTTTCACAGGACTCTATTGGGCGTACAGTATGTGCAGTGAGCGTATAGACCAGCGGTTCTCAACCTAAGGGTCGCGACCCCTTTGGGGGTCGATCGGCCCTTTCCGGGGGGTCGCCTGAGGCTTCCTATTGTGGGTCGCCCGCTAAAACGGCAGCGGCCCCTTATCCTCGCGCACAGGAAGTGATGTCCTATCACTGCCTGTGCTTGAAGGAGCCTGACGTCTGGACGGGTAAGTCGGGCCGCCTGTCTGCTGAGGTCCGAGTTTTTTCGTTAATGACACTGCCGCTGAGCACCACTGCCACCAATGATTCAATTGAGCCTGGCTGAGCCTGGCTAATTTTATTTTAATTATTTGGCTGAGCAAGGCTTAATTTATTTGGGGGGACATGAAGCACCGATGATTTATTTATTTGGGGGGACCCTGAGCACTTCTGATTTATTTATTTAAGCAGACCTGAAGCACTTCTGATTTATTTATTTGGGGGACCCTGAGCACCATTGATTTATTTATTTGGGGGGGGGACCTGAAGCACCGCTGATTTATTTATTTGGGGGACCCTGAGCACTTCTGATTTATTTATTTGGGGGACCCTGAGCACTTCTGATTTATTTATTTGGGGGGGACTTGAAGCACCACTGATTTATTTATTTGAGGGGTACCCTGAGCACCACTGATTTTTTTTTTTGATTTTTTTTTTGGGGGGGGGGGGATTGGGGGGGGGGAAATGTGAGCACCACTGAGTTATTTATTTGAGGGGTACTGTGTGCACCACTGATTTATTTTTTAGGGGGTATTTGTTGTTTATTATTTATTTTAAAGTTATTTATTTGGTTTATAAAAATACATCCTGCATATCAGATATTTACATTACAATTCATAACAGTAGAAAAATTAGTTATGACGTAGCTAGGAAAAAAATGTAATGGTTGGGGGTCACCACAACATGAGGAACTGTATTAAGGGGTCTCGGCTTTAGAAAGGTTGAGAACCACTGGTATAATCTGACTTAGCATTCTTGTCTTGTAGCAGTGGATCCCCAAGTGTGACTTCAATCAAGGTCAACATCTGCATGGAGTTTATATGTCATCCCAGTGTTTGCATGCGCTTCCTCCTACACTCCAAAACCATACTGGTTATTTAGCTTCATATGATATTGTCCCTATTGTGTGTGTATAAGGGAAATTAGATAGTAAGCCCCATTGGGCATTGGGAAGGTGAATGGTATCAATCTTTGCACACGTATGCTGAATATACTGGCACTGCATAAGCAACAGGAAATAAAGAAATTAAAGACATATGTCTTAAAATTTTAATTGAGAACTGAAAATATGCTCCCATTCACTTTACATGTAGGGGGATAATTTTCAGAAATCACAACCAATGGCTAAAATCTCTAGTTGACTTTAGCTTTGTTTTGCACACTACATGTCAGGCTGTGCATAGTGGTCATAATAAGGTTAAACACATTGGGAGTTCTAAGATAGATATTTTGTCCAAAATCTTGGGACTCAGCCAACAAATTAAAATGTTCATTGATTTCCTTAGAATTTTAATGGTTTCCATGACTATGACCATTCAAATACATGCATTATAAAGGTGCACATTGCTCCAGCATATAGTATAGTATTGTGAATGTAGTAAAGTTAATGAAGATTATCTCTTGAAGACATCTGGACATATGGACATCATGGGGTGGGGCATATTCTATAAAGCAGAGTGGAGAAATGCCAAATAAGACCAGTTCCAGACTTGCCCATGTATTATATTGAGGCCCATTCTTTTGGATACCATGTAATACATATCACATCCAGCGACCTTTAATTTTCTAAATACATATAATAAAGGGATTTTTCTGGGCTTACAAAAAATACTCTCCAAACTGTTTCTTAGTACGGTAGAAGCGTGCATCAAAGTTGTACTATGTTACATCACTGATGAAATTCAGTATATTGGAGGAGCGAAATGCAAGAAGTTAACCACATAACCAATGTACAGAACGCTAGTGGAAGAGGAAATACAGTATACACTGTGGCAAGCCCCACATGACTCACAGCAGAAACCAGGCATATAGGCAGCATCTCTAAAGCAAGTATCTGGCAAATTGGCTTTAGTATGGTTATTTAAAACAGAGGTGGGGTAAACAAAAGAAAAAATAAATAAAACATCTAAAAAAGTTACTTTGCATTGGTTACAACATGTACGTTAGAGTATTTTAACCCAAAGTGGCATCCACAATTTTGTGAGCTGTAGTATTTTGGGAAAATTGCTCTTCACAGGGCTGTACAGTAATTATGTTGAAATAGTAAACTCTATCACTCCTAGAATACACTGCAGCAAAAATGATTTGGAATATCTACTCTGGAATAACAGAATTCTGAATGCAGCTCTGGAGTATACCATATTCTAAAACTCTGGACTAGTGCGTAATAAGAAGACAAATAAAGCAATATCTTAGCAAGTTTTAGTTGTAAAATTATGTTCCTAGATATTAAATTTGAATTATTTAATTTACATTGATAAAGCATCTATAGGGTACCATCAATGGTCAGGCTTGAAAAAATGTCTTCTTATGGCCAATAGTTTGTGGATTAATTTAGTCTTTGGCCTCATGCACAGGAATGTGTCCTCCAACTTCTAATCCATAAAATACAGATGAGGTCTATGTGCCATTCACCAATGGTTCCATGATCCACATTTTGAGGGCAAGTATAGGGCGTGTGCCATCTTTTGCAAAAAGGATATACAGATGTGGAAAGCACACTGAATTCATGAGAACCATGTTTAGGCCTGAAACTAGTTAGCAGTGTTTATGTCATAGATTGTAAAAAATGTTCATGTCATAACTTTTCTTGCCATAGATTTAAATGGAATCTGAAAAAAAATCCACATGATTTTAGTCCATTATGTGTACGCTGGAACTTACTTCTAAATTTCAGCTTCAAACACATTATTGTTTTTCATACAGACAACCTCCACATTAACACTCTTTAAGTATTTTACACAAAGAGAGGTGGAGAGAAGACTTGAAAACCAAACGTTTAACCTATGTAGGTCTGCTCTTTGGTGTAGTTTGTTACCACAAAGCAGATTGTCCTTGTTACCCAGGCCATGTTGTTTTCCTGTCATCAACAATTAATGCCTTCAGACATGATAGACTATTGAGTAACATGCTAGCCCCATAACTATGTCTCGTCTTAGGTGATCGAGTAACATGTTGGTCCCATAAGTATGTCTCGTCTTAGGTGATCGAGTAACATGCTGGCCCCATAACTATGTCTCATCTTAGGTAATAGAGTAACATGCTGGTCCCATAACTATGTCTCGTCTTTGTCTTAGGTGATAGAGTAACACGCTGGCCCCATAACTATGTCTTGTCTTAGGTGATAGAGTAACATTTTTGCCCTATAACTACAGACGTGGACAAAATTGTTGGTACCCTTTGGTCAATGAAAGAAAAAGTCACAATGGTCACAGAAATAACTTTAATCTGACAAAAGTAATAATAAATTAAAATTCTATAAATGTTAACCAATGAAAGTCAGACATTGTTTTTCAACCATGCTTCAACAGAATTATGTAAAAAAATAAACTCATGAAACAGGCATGGACAAAAATGATGGTACCCCTAACTTAATATTTTGTTGCGCAACCTTTTGAGGCAATCACTGCAATCAAACGCTTCCTGTAACTGTCAATGAGACATCTGCACCTCTCAGCAGGTATTTTGGCCCACTCCTCATGAGCAAACTGCTCCAGTTGTGTCCGGTTTGAAGGGTGCCTTTTCCAGACTGCATGTTTCAGCTCCTTCCAAAGATGCTCAATAGGATTGAGGTCAGGGCTCATAGAAGGCCACTTTAGAATAGTCCAATTTTTTCCTCTTAGCCATTCTTGGGTGTTTTTAGCGGTGTGTTTTGGGTCATTGTCCTGTTGCAAGACCCATGACCTGCGACTGAGACCAAGCTTTCTGACACTGGCTAGTACATTTCTCTCTAGAATTCCTTGATAGTCTTGAGATTTCATTGTACCCTGCACAGATTCAAGACACCCTGTGCCAGACGCAGCAAAGCAGCCCCAGAACATAACAGAGCCTCCTCCATGTTTCACAGTAGGGACAGTGTTCTTTTCTTGATATGCTTCATTTTTTCGTCTGTGAACATACAGCTGATGTGCCTTGGCAAAAACTTCGATTTTTGTCTCATCTGTCCACAGGACATTCTCCCAGAAGCTTTGTGGCTTGTCAACATGTAGTTTGGCATATTCCAGTCTTGCTTTTTTATGATTCGTTTTCAACAATGGTGTCCTCCTTGGTCGTCTCCCATGTAGTCCACTTTGGCTCAAACAACGACGGATGGTGCGATCTGACACTGATGTTCCTTGAGCATGAAGTTCACCTTGAATCTCTTTAGAAGTCTTTCTAGGCTCTTTTGTTACCATTCGGATTATCCGTCTCTTAGATTTGTCATCAATTTTCCTCCTGCGGCCACGTCCAGGGAGGTTGGCTACAGTCCCATGGATCTTAAACTTATGAATAATATGTGCAACTGTACTCACAGGAACATCTAGTTGCTTGGAGATGGTCTTATAGCCTTTACCTTTAACATGCTTGTCTATAATTTTATTTCTGATCTCTTGAGACAGCTCTTTCCTTTGCTTCCTCTGGTCCATGTCGAGTGTGGTACACACCATATCACCAAACAACACAGTGATTACCTGGAGCCATATATATAGGCCCAATGGCTGATTACAAGGTTGTAGACACCTGTGATGCTAATTAGTGGACACACCTTGAATTAACATGTCCCTTTGGTCACATTATGTTCTGTGTTTTCTAGGGGTACCATCATTTTTGTCCATGCCTGTTTCATGAGTTTATTTTTTTACATAATTCTGTTGAAGCATGGTTGAAAAACAATGTCTGACTTTCATTGGTTAACATTTATAGAATTTTAATTTATTATTACTTTTGTCAGATTAAAGTTATTTCTGTGACCATTGTGACTTTTTCTTTCATTGACCAAAGGGTACCAACAATTTTGTCCACGTCTGTATATATAGGCCCAATGGCTGATTACAAGGTTGTAGACACCTGTGATGCTAATTAGTGGACACACCTTGAATTAACATGTCCCTTTGGTCACATTATGTTCTGTGTTTTCTAGGGGTACCATCATTTTTGTCCATGCCTGTTTCATGAGTTTATTTTTTTACATAATTCTGTTGAAGCATGGTTGAAAAACAATGTCTGACTTTCATTGGTTAACATTTATAGAATTTTAATTTATTATTACTTTTGTCAGATTAAAGTTATTTCTGTGACCATTGTGACTTTTTCTTTCATTGACCAAAGGGTACCAACAATTTTGTCCACGTCTGTATGTCTCATCTTAGGTGATAGAGTAACATGTTGGCCCCATAACTATGTCTCGTCTTAGGTGACAGAGTAACATGCTGGCCTCAAAACTATGCCTCGTCTTAGGTGATAGAATAACATTCTGGTCCCATAACTATATCTAGTCCTACATGATTTTCTAGTTTTAAAGATAACCATCCCTAGTTTAGCAGGAGCAAATTAAGTGCCTAATTCTGACTTTCCTAACTGACAACTAAATAGTTAGATGAACTAAAAACCATGAGAGAATATTGACACCTTAGTTAAAGCCGCCTCACATGTGGAGCAAGGCACAAATCAACCAAATGTGCAAGTGCCGACCAACATGCACATAAATCATTTATAACGATAATCTAAAGCAAGCTCCAAATCCCATTAAAGTATATGAATCCTTAATCTGTTTTGGCAAAAAAGAGCCAATACACATTTTTTCTTTTTATCATAAATTACAGTTCTGTGGCACTGTGCAAATATTACCAAGCTGTAAGACAGCTGTGCTCCATTAAAATGTGTAATGGTCGCTGATTTCTTACAGCACATGGTCATCAGGCCGAATCTACAGCCAGTAATTAGGAAGATGAAATGTTTAATTGTGCCTTAATTTTGATAAAATTTATCTGTCACACATCCCGTAGTCGAGCATTATGCTCACAAATCAATGTCATCTGTACTAAGCAGGAACTAAAGCATGAGGCTCTTGTTCCTTACAGACTCATTTAAATGTCAAACTGTTCTTGGTGTAAAGAAAGTGTAAAATGAGGGGAATATATTCAGAGGTGCGCAGCTTTATCTCAATCTTTGCCCTTATATTAATATATCATAGTTCTTTTTGTCATTTGATGAACTTTTGAGAAACAGTTTTTGACGCTGCTGATGAAAGAAAAGGTCTGTAAGCTTTCTCATCCACCAATTTAGAGAGGAACTATCGACATCTAAAGAGTTTCCCAACAGAAGTAGCCTAATATACACAGAACCTTCTGAATGGACTCTTAAACTTGCATTTGAGGGGCTCATAAGATGCCAGTGGTGTCTGCAGGGGTGGATTGGCCATAGACCTTACAGGGAAATTTCCAGGTGGGCCGTTGCATAGGGGGCTGCCTGGGCCCTCCACATGGCCAGCCAGTAGAAGTTTGTGGGGATGTATTTTGTGCTGCTGGCAGTATTTTGTGATGCACTGTAGTATTTGGCTCTGTTGGGATGGTATAATGTGCCACGATATGGTATTTCTGGCCCTGCCTTCCATAAATTTGGACCCGACTACAGAACTGAGCCACTTTTAGTATTTTTTCCAGGGCCAGTTTAAGTTCCGAGTCCGCCCCTGGGTGACTGTAAAATGTATTTGCATTTGTATTTAGATTTAAATATGTATTTTAGAGCTAAACACCAATAAAATGACTACAAATGGTGTCCTCTCAATTTCAATGGCAGAAGGATTATTTTAAAATCAGCATTATAAAATTATTTGCTCCATTAATAGCAGAACATATTTTTACCATGCTGATTTTAAAATACAAGTTACACTTAAAAAAGAAGCAACGTGGTGCTTCTTGACATCTGTTCCTCATGGGAAATATTGTGACCTCTTTCGAGCAGGGCCCTCACACCTAGTGTTTCAGTTGTTGTTTTGTTTTGTACATGAACCCTCTGAATTTGTAAAGTTCTGTGGAATATGGTGCCGCTATATAGATTGTCATTATTATCCAACAAAATATGCATCAAAATGCTTAAAAAATGGTTGCAAATAAAAGAGCATGTAAAAAAAATATATAAATGTGTTGCGTTGATTTTGTTGACATCATTATTTTCAGCTTCTACAATATGTCATGTGAACATAGCCTTAAAGGGGTATTCCAGTTTGCATTAACATCCTTTAAAATAATCATTTATAAATGGAAGCTGTAATTTTGTAATGCGTTTCTTTTATTTTCATTGCTCCTATCTACTGTTCTGGGCTGTGGTCACATGACGATGTCCATGCAGCTCTTTCCTGTAATGTTATGTCCATGGGCGTGTCAAAGCAGCAACAGGGGCCTTGATAGGGGAGTGTCTATGTAACTAGCTGGGTGGGAGGAGCTATAAACTGGCTGGGCAGGGGGAGGTAGTTGTCAGGGATGGTGCTGGAACTGTGTCAGAGAAAGGAGAAATGCATCATGGGTTTAGTTGAACACAAGAACAGGAAGTTCTACATACAGGGTTGGAAATAATGATTCATTAACATGGTGAAAATGGGTCAGGAGAGTCCAACCTGAAATAAAAGCATAATGAAGATGTATAAGAGGTAAGCAACTACCACAGCATATCTGTTAGAAAGCATAGTAATTCTGGAAAACCCCATAAAAGGCTATGTACACCTTTGGGGTCATTTTTTTAAATTATTGCATTGTACTCATTTAGAGCTAAAATAGTTTTTTTAATTAGTCTCTGCTCCATCAGGCAGGGGGCTGACAGGCTCCCTTTCCCTGATCTCTGATCTTATAAATGCTCATTAAAGCTCAGTTATTATCTTACTGATAAGAATGTGGCTTAAATAAATGTGTATAACCATTTATTAGCCCCTTAAGGACCCATGATGTACATGTACGTCATTTCTGTCCTGGACTTAAAGACCCGTGACGTACATGTACTTCATGGTAATCGGGCGGGTGCAGGAGCTGATAGCCGGACCCCTGCTGCATGCGCCTGCATCGGTGAAATCTCAGATTCCGGCACATTAACCCTTGAATTGCCACGGTCAGTGCTGATGGCGGCACGTGCGATGTCGGGCGGGGATAAGAGCTGCCATTGGGTCCCCGTGCTGCTGTGACGGGGACCCAATAGCAGGTAAGGCAGCACCATGTCTTCCTTAGGCACCGGGGCTGCCTTCCGGGGGGAGAGCCTGTGAGATCCAGCCCCCTGGATCTCACAGGCAGGAAGCTGTATGTGTAATACACACTGTATTACACTTACAGCCAATGCATTCCAATACAGGGGATCAGACCCCCAAAAGTTGAAGTCCCAAAGTGGGATTAAAAATAAAGTTAAATAAAAGTTGAAAAAATTAAGTCCCCCCCCAAAAAAAATGTTTAAGTTTCAAGTAAAAATAAATTTAAAAAAGTCATTTTCCCAAATAAAGTAAAAAAAATTGTAAAAAATAGGAAAAAAAAAGAAACGTTGACATATTAGATATTGCCGCGTCCGTATCGACTGGCTCTATACATATATCACATGACCTTGCCCCTCATATGAACACAGTCAAAGAAATAAAAAAACCTGCTAAATAAACAATTTTTTTGTTACCTTACATCACTAAAATTGCAACACCAAGCGATCAAAAAGGCATATGCCCCACAAAATAGTGCCAATCTAATGTCACCTCATCCTGAAAAAAATGAGCTCCTACCTAAGACAATTGCCCAAAAAATAAAAAAAACTATAGCCCTCAGACTAAAACATGATTTTTTTTTTGTTAAATGCTTTTTTATGTTAAATGTAAAAATATAATTATCGCCGCGTCCGTAAGAACCTGCACTATAAAAATACCACATGACCTAACCCCTTAGGTGAACACCATAAACAAATAAATGAAAACATTGTCAAAAGCCATTTTTTGTCACCTTACATCACAAAAAGCGTAATAGCAAGCGATCAAAAAGTTATAGCCACCCCAAAATTGTGCCAATCCAACCGTCATTTCATCCCACAAAAAATGATCCCCTAAATGAGACAATCGCCCAAAAAATAAAAAAAACTATGATTTTTCAGACTATGGAGACACTAAAACATGATTTTTTTTTGTTTCCGATATCATCCAAGTGTTGATCGCGAATATTCTAATCGCGAATTTTCCATTCAAAAGGCTACACTAATAAGCTTGTCATAAGACTCAGGACAAAGAGCTGTGCTGTGGGCAGTGTCTGTCTTCTCACCTTTGTACAGGTGTCCCAAGGGAGGTGTATAGACTGTGGAGGAATGCATAAGCCAACTATATGGCTTGATGATATATACATATTATTCACTGCCTATAGAGAAGCACCTCCTTGAAGTGTCACACATGACGTATGCAGTATTCTTGTTAGAATAAACGCCATTAGAACATGGCGTCTACTTGATGTTTACATTAATTCACATTCCAAAGTGGTGCACAGTGCGCAGATGTTAGAGTGTTATCTCCGTTTCTCTTATATCTTTTTCCCCTTTGACCAATGAAACAATGTTTAAGCCTCAGAGAGGTCTGCCCTCTTCTGAAGATGTATATAACGTTTACTCTTTGTAATAAAAGGTAGAGATTGCTTTGACCAGCGTCTGTGTCAGTGTCCCGTCTCTCAATCACGCGTGGATATTAACCCCTGGGGGGTACATTGATTTGGAACACCAGAGTGCATCTCAAATGCTCTAATTTAGGGCGACTTTAACAATAGATTGGGCACATGCCTGGCTTTTGGTATATAGCCTTTGTGTGGTTGTCTATTGTATGTCGTACAAAATTGGAGTCTAAGGCGCATCCAGCTATCCTCTTAATCCTGTATCCAAACCATTTTGATGGGGTTTCCACCAATTTCTAACCTTTTTTTATGAACCAGACACCCTCTTCTCTTCCAAGCAGGGGGTGCCTGGGGTTTTCCCATTGACTTCCATTGTATTAAATTGTATTTGATCACCCAAATTATTCGGCCAAGCACAGCGATGCTCGAGCCGAACAGCAGTTTGGCCGAGCATGCTCGCTCATCACTAATAGCAATGTGTTCAGGCCGAACACCCGAATACTTTGGTGCTCGCTCATCACTATTAAAAACCTTTTCCCAAACTTGGGTTTGGTTTCAAGGTACCACTTGGAACCAAAGCCAAGTTGAGGAAAAGGTTTTTAACAGTAGAAATACATTTTTTAAGTTACCTGCTCGTTCTGTGCATTTGCGGTCCTCAATGTATGAGCACCATCCATGCAGCTGTAGCGATGGATCCAGACCCAAGTTCTATTTTTTTTGCGGTGCAGAGGCATGGACAGAGGCATGGACAGAAATCCCATTGGGGAGGTCAAGTGAATGGGTTTGCAGGCTGCAATACAGGCCACGGCCTGCAAAGACCATGTGCATGAGGCCTTAACAGGAGAAAATGCATCCCACTATTTGTTATCCCAGCATCCCATATGTTTTTGAAGGACAGGTGAAAGAAAGTTTTATTCACTGATAAGATTATTTTTTTCCTTGATGGTCATTATGGTTTCCAACGTTACTGGCATGACAAGCAAATCCCACCTGAGATGTTTTCTTCTCGCCACAGTGGAGGGGGCGCCATAATGGTCTGGGGTGCTATTTCCTTCAGTGGAACAATGGAGCTTCAGGAAGTGGAGGGGCATCAAACGGCCGCCTGCTATGTCCAGATGTTGCAGAGAGCATTCCTCATGACTGATGGCCCTCGTCTGTGTGGTAACGACTGGGTTTTTCAACAGGACAATGCTACAGTACACAATGCCCGAAGGACAAGGGACTTCTTCCAGGAGAATAACATCACTCTTTTTGCCCATCCTGCATGTTCCAATGATCTAAATCTAATTGAGAACCTTTGGGGATGGATGGCAAGGGAAGTTTACAAAAATGGACAACGATTCCAGACAGTATATGGCCTTCGTGCGGCCGTCTTTACCACTTGGTGAAATGTTCCCACTCACCTCATGGAAACGCTTGCATCAAGCATATCGAAACAAATTTTAGAAGTGATCAACAATAACGGCGGGGCTGCTCATTACTGAGTTCATGTTTAGAAGTTGGATTTCTGTTTTGGGGGGGTTTCGTTTTTTTTTGGGGAGGTGTGGTCCTAAACTTTTGATCAGCTGAAAAACTGCCTGTTTCAGTTTATTCGTTGTTTTCAATAAATTGAATGCTCAAAAAATGTTTTGTTTCACTCCCATTTCTTCTTGTTGCATGTTGAAGCTCTACTTGGAACCTTGTTAAGATCCAGCCATGCTAAATATGATTTTTTTTTGCCTTTTTTCAAGTGGTTTTTAACTTTTGATCAGGACTGTATAAATATATATATATATATATATATATATATATAAATATAATATATATATATATATACACACACACACACATATTTATATTTATTTTATTTCCTCCTGACAGGAAATCTGGTAAACAATATTTAACTATAAAAAAAAAAAAAGCATTTAGAAGAAAAAAACTTTAGCTAGATATTACATGCTGGCCAGTAAGAAAACATAAAACACCCTATAAACACTGTAAGTGACATTTATTAAGACCAGTGTTTTCCACACACCTTGCTTAAGTCCCTTTGCACTGCTTGAGGAAGAACCAAAGTTATGTAGAGGCACAAAAATGTTATGTAGAGGCACAAGCCTATACATAAGTGTGGTGTTTCTTCCCGCAGGCCATGAGACAGACTTAAATCAAACATGTGGAAAATGATAGATGAGATGGGCCTGCCGGCCCGCCTGCTTCCCCGCCCATGCCACTCACCCATTATTATTTTTTTTTTCAGGGCGCAGCCACTCAGGATGAAAGACAGAAGTAGCAAACGAACATGAGAGTGGACGCAGCCACTATATAAAACACTAAGCAAAGATTCATTATAAATCAAGTTCTACGGCACCCACCCGGGTGCTGCCTACGTAGAACAGCGACAAATAAGAAAAGGAATCATATGGAAAATAAACACAGGGACATTTGAGAAGAAACACAATTAAAACAAACAAAAATAAAGTTTACATGTGAAATCGACGGTCACGGGCTTATCTTCACCATCAAGTTGGACTACAATAAGGCCTTAATCTAGCTTTAAACCTAAGGATTGAAGCATATAGGAATAGGGAATTTTCCAAGCCAAGGAGACCATGCAAAACGGAACTGCCACAACCTATTAGCCCGCAGAGCCCACAGGTGTTCATATATAGCATGAGTGGAAATTTTATCTTTGAGTTCACATAAAGTAGGGTTTGTAGGAGATTTCCAAAGTTTAGCAACTAAAAGTTTGGCAGATAGAAGAATATGACATGTGATTAACCTATGCTGACGTAGATTTAACTCAACATCTAAGGAGAGGAGTGCCAAAGCTGGGGATAAGCGTATATTGTAGCCAGTTACTTCTCTCACCATTTCTTCAACCTTCAACCAGAGGGGTTGCAATAAAGCACAGTCCCAAAAGATATGTATCAGGTTGCCTGGTGCATTCTTGCAACGCCAACATACGTTTTCTGGATTGGGTGTCCTAATTCAGAAAGTATGCCTTTTCAGTCAATCGCATATCTCCTATCATCCTTTTGTAAACTGAGCTAGTAGGGAACTGGAAGTCACCTTGTGAACTCATCAGAATATTCAGGAGATCCACCGGAAGCAATAAATCTCTTTGATGCCACTTAGCCAAAAAGTGAACTATCCTGGTATAGTGATATTGGTATGAGTGTGGGATACCAAAAGAGATCTGTAGGCTTGAGAAGGACCTCAACACATCGTTATCATAAAAATCATTTAACACCTGTATCCCAGCCTTCCGCCACCCCCCACCAAGATATCTTCTATGTAGTACTGCAAGATCTCTATGGGTATTTTTTTCTTTGGAGCTGTCGGGTTTCCATATATGGATGGATGATCTCAAGGTCAATGCTGAGGGAGGCGGGAAGCTGGGATCAGCGGCATGCACTAGGAGTAGAGAATAAAGCGTTCTTCCCTTATTAAGATCAACTTCTATCTGTTTCCAGATAGGGGACAAACCCTGTTGGCACCAAAATCTTAGCTGTTTGAAGACAAAGGCGTCATAATAACCATGAAGATTAGGCACTCCCAGGCCACCATGATACCTGTGGTTCTAAAGTATAGAGGCTGCAATTCTATGGGAACTCACCCTTTTTTTGGCACTTTTGAAAAGTGGCAAGAGCGGGAAAAAGTCGCAGATTTTGCCCCCAAAATTCTGTGCGACAAAATTATTGACTTTTAAACACCAAAAAGTGCTGTATATTTGGTAAAAGATGACATCCTATATTTTTAGACTGGTCTTTTAAAACACTTTCCTAGCATTTCTTGCTCCTTCAGCTTTTTAAATCACAGCATGCTCTGGGTGTGAATTTTTTTCACACATTTTCCTTCCAGATGTCTCTACAGTAAAAATAAAGTCTGAAAAAAGTGTGACTAAAAATGCCATCCTATAAAATTCTTGTAAAAACAAGAATTTCATGGCATTTTTTACAATAAAAAAGCCAACAAAAAGACTAGAGATGAGCGAATATTTCAAATGTTCAATTCAGCGGATTCGACGAAATTTACAAAAAAAATTGCTTTGTGACGAATTACTTCGTCCCAAAGCGCATTTTTTTGTAAGTAGTGGGTGGAATGACAGGGAGCTGCAATAGCGCCACCCCCCATTATTGTACCCCTCAGATGCCGCGTTCATGCGCGATCGCAGCATCTGAGTGTAAAAACGGTGATAAATTAACCCGAATTTTTTTATCAAACTTAACGCGTCCATTTGCTCGCGAATGGCCAGCTGCCGCCATCTTAATTAAAGATCTGGCGCAGCGCGAGATTACGTCTTGACGCCGGCGGTTGGCAGTCCATCGAGAGCAAATGGAGGAGGTAAGAATGATTTTTTAAGTTTTTTATACTATTTCAGGTCAAATCGATTCGCTTACATGAAGCATAAGGAAATCGAATTTTTCCTGAAATTTGGATCGAATTGCACTTCTCGGGATTCGATTCGCTCATCTCTAAAAAAAGACATAGTGTGGCGGCAGCCTTACTGTTAAATGCTTCATTAACACATATTTGTTTTGACCATTAACATTAACACATATTTGTTTTTTTAAACATCAAGCTTTTTTTTGCATTTTTGCATAATTTATGGGGCTTATTTTTTGGGGGCTTATTCACACATGCCTTCTTTTCTGTGGTTTTTTGAAGTAAGGGAAAAATGGTCAAAAGCAATGCAATAATGACCAATAAAATGTTTTATATTTTGAATATTTTTCATAATGCACTATACATGTTAAAGTACCATCTGGCTACATAAAAAACTGTTAAAAGGATTAACATAAAAAATACTGCAAAAAATATATGGAAAAAGTGCCCCCCAAAGAACTTATACGGGATATGTATCAAGAGTGTTATGCCAGTTTTCTAGCTTGAAAAAGTTACAAGCAATGTGACTTTTTCTACTAAATCTTACTACTTTTTATGAGCTACCCCACTTTGAAATGTACTGTTGGAAGTAGAGCTGTTTCAGCAAGCAGTGGTATGGATGATGTGCAAAATAATTAAAGAGGACCTGTCACTTCTCCTGACATGCCTGTTTTAATAGCTTCATGCATTCCCCATGTAATAATAATTCTGGAGCATCTATTCTTATGTGTGTATGTTGTGCTGTTCCTTTATTATTGCTACTACCTGCACAGGCTGAAAATAGCAGCACTGATTGGATAGAGTGAGTTTGTGTAGGTACACACTCCCAACTGGTTACCACTCCTTTGTACACTCACTGCAGACTGCTAGCAATTCATTAAGAACCTTCTAGTTGAAGTAATAAAGGAATGGCACAACACAGAGTTAGAAAAATAGATGATCCAGAATTGTTATTACATGAGGAATGCATGTCAGGAGTGGTGAAAGTAATTAATATCGAAAGACCACGGCACTCTATAGCTGTATTTTGATTGCTTCTTTTATTTAATTTCATTGTATATTTTTAAAATATTTTTATATATCCATCCAAAAATAATACGCCACTGGCCAACGTTTCGGTCTAATTTTTAGACCTTGTTCACTGCCTAATATATAAACAAGTAAATGTTTTCAATTAATATATACATCAGTAGAAAATAGTTGTTTGTCATATAACATAATAAGGTTTGACAATATGATGGTAGTATTATTAGTATACAGGAAAAAATTGTCATATAAGAGAGAATATAAATAACGCACAAAAATCATATAGACACATGTATATGCATATGTATGATCAAGTAATCTATCAATTAGATAGTATGTCACAATCTGATAGCAATAGTGTACAGCAGGACGCTGTGATAAGAATATATATCCAGATGGCGGTGGCAGGATATAGGGTATCTGCGAAATCCAAACAGTATAAAAATTAGATAGAGACTAGGATAATATTGTAATGATGTGGGTGATAAAAGTAGTATACTAAAGACCACTGGAGTAAAATGCCAAATAGATATAATGTCAAACATAAAAGGTAGCTGTCAGAATTCCTGATTTAAGATCATAGCCATAGATTTTAACAGGATCACAAGTCATAAATTATAAATTATAGGAGCGCACATACCTTAGTCTGCATAGTAAGGAGTCTCTGGGATGGTGTAGGGAGACTAATGTTGTGTAAGGTTTATAAAGGTAGCAGGGAGCGTGGGGAGGCGTGTCCAGCGCCAGGTTACTGGCGTCATAGGTATGCGTGGCGTCACATACGGACGCATGTATGGAGCGACTGTCACGAGGGTGTCAAGAGCCACGTCTGACTCCGTTATACCCGGGGTCAGGAAGTCGCAGCGGGTGGCTGCGCGCTCTATGTCTAAAGATCATGGTGTTTCTTAGTGTTTGTTTTCTGTGTTTGCCTTGCTATCCTTTTTGTCTCACTCAGGGATCCGTAGCTTCTCCTCCTCAGCTGTTTCTTGTCTGCCACTCCCAAACTCCTTATATTCTCCTCTCACACTTCTCTTGTTGCCAGTTATAGAGCTTCCTGCCTGGACATCTATGCTGACCCACTGGAGCTGAGAATCTGGTTGTTGTTCCAGAGTGCTACCCTCCAGATCCCTGTTGGGCTTTTGTTGTCTCCTGTTGTTGCCCTCCTGGGATTATATGTTTAGTTTGTATTGTCTGTCCTCCCCTTGGTGTTTTCCTTTAGAGCTAGTGGTGCGGACTAGTGTTCCCACCGCCCTGTTCACTATCTAGGGCTCATCCTAGGGAAAGCCAGGGTTTTAGGCACGTGATCGGCGTACGGGTGAGGAACCCGTCTAGGGACGACAGGGCAGCCAGGCGCCAGTCGCAAGGTGAGTCAGGGGTCACCACCTTCCCTCTCACTAGGGCAGGGCCTCCCTCTTTTCCTCCCTCCGTGTCACGTATGTGACAGTTACGCCGATCGTGATATTATAACTGGCCCTTATTTTTTTTGAGGAAAAAAAAAAAAAGATATATATATATATATATAATTTTTTTTTTTTTCTCTACTTAGAATCCAATATGGATCCTATTGCTGCTTTGGCAAAACAGCTTCAAGGCCTGTCTTTGGAGGTGGCAGGATTGAAGGCGTCTGTCCTCCAACAGCAGCAGCAAATGCAGCAGACCGTAAGCCCAGCGGTTGCTATGGGTAACCAGGTTGTTACAGAACCCAAGGTTGTTCTTCCTGACAGATTCTCTGGGGGAAGGGACAAATTTGTGTTGTTCCGTGAGGCCTGCAAATTATATTTTAAGCTGCGCCCTTACTCCTCAGGTAATGAAGAACAGCGGGTGGGGATTGTTATTTCCCTGCTTCAGGGGGACCCGCAATCCTGGGCGTTCTCGTTACCCCCTGGTTCCCAGGCTCTCCGGTCAGTGGAGGGATTTTTTGGGGCTTTGGGTCTCATATATGATGACCCTGACCGTGTCGCCCTGGCTGAGTCGAAGTTACGGAGACTCCTACAGGGAGATCGGCCAGCAGAGGAATATTGCTCAGAGTTCCGCAGGTGGGCTACGGATACTCAGTGGAACGACCCGGCTCTCAGGAGTCAGTTCTGCTCTGGGTTATCTGAAAGGGTTAAGGATGCGCTGGCGCTGTATGAGACCCCCCTTTCCCTTGATGCTGTTATGTCCCTCTCTATCAGGATAGATAGACGTCTTAGGGAGAGATCGAAAATTCCTGAGCAATCGGTAACCTCTCCCAAGCAGCAGTTAGTCTGTACTGACTTGGATGAGCCTATGCAGCTAGGAGGAACTTCTCGTCAGGTCCGTCCTCCTGAGGTTTGCCGTAGGTGGGGGGCTTGTTTTTTCTGTGGGGGGAAGGGTCATTTCATTAATGTCTGTCCCTCCTTTTCCCAAAAACAAAAGACCGTCGGAAAACTACTAACCCCAGGCTGTGCGGAGGATGTCAGCCGGGGGGTATACGTTTCCTCCATACGAACATCTCAATTTGTGTTGCCAGCGGTTATTGTTTTTGGTGTTAAGACGGAGTCTATTTCTTTTTTTCTAGACAGTGGTGCAGGGGTAAATTTGATAGATGCCCATTTTGCCCGCACTATGGGTTTGTCTCTCTGTACGCTGCAGAGACCCATTCCCATATTCGCTATTGACTCTGCTCCTCTGTCTCAGAGAAACCTCACTCACGTTGTCCATAACTTACATCTTCGGGTAGGGGACCACCATAAGGAGCGTCTTTCATGTTACGTTCTGGAGGGCCTTCCCTCTCCTGTGGTATTGGGTCTTCCCTGGTTGGTAGCGCACAATCCAGTGGTGGATTGGCAGGCCAGGGAGATATTGGAGTGGAGTGAGCATTGCAGAGAGAATTGCTTAAATAACAATTGCTTAATCGCCTCCATAGCTTCCCTACCTACATTTATTTCGGACTTTGAGGACGTTTTTTCTGAAAAGGGTTGTCAGAAGCTACCACCTCATCGTCCTTATGATTGCCCGGTTAACCTGATTCCCGGTGCAAAATTACCCAAGTCCAGTTGTATAATCTTTCGGGTCCCGAGAGACAAGCCATGAAAGATTATATCTCCGAGAGTCTGGCCAAGGGACACATCAGACCCTCTTCTTCACCCGTGGCTGCAGGGTTTTTCTTTGTTAAAAAGAAAGATGGGGGCCTGCGTCCTTGCCTAGATTTCCGTGAGCTAAACCGGATAACCGTCCGAGACCCATACCCTCTTCCTCTCATTCCTGACCTTTTTAATCAGATTGCGGGTGCTAGGTGGTTCTCCAAACTTGATCTTAGGGGGGCCTACAATCTGATTCGTATCAAGGAAGGGGATGAGTGGAAGACAGCTTTTAACACCCCTGAGGGGCATTACGAAAATTTAGTCATGCCTTTCGGTCTGACCAATGCCCCTGCTGTCTTCCAACATTTCGTTAATGATATTTTTAGTCATCTCATTGGCAGGTTTGTAGTCATATACCTAGATGATATCTTAATTTATTCGGCTGATCTGAAAACACATGAAGTACATGTCAGGCAAGTACTGCAGGTCCTACGGACGAATAAATTATATGCGAAAATTGAAAAATGTGTCTTTGCCGTTCAGGAAATACAATTCCTGGGATATCTATTATCTGCTTCAGGTTTCCGTATGGATCCTGGGAAGGTCCAGGCAATTTTAGATTGGGATCTTCCTGAGAACCTTAAAGCTCTACAACGGTTTTTGGGTTTCGCAAATTTCTACAGAAAGTTTATTAAAAATTATTCAGTGATCGTTAAACCCCTTACTGACATGACTAGGAAGGGGACTGATTTTTCTAAATGGTCTGACGCCGCTAAAATTGCATTTTCCTCTCTAAAAGAGAGATTTACCTCGGCACCTGTTCTAATTCAACCTGATGTCTCCCAGCCTTTTATTGTTGAAGTTGATGCGTCGGAGGTGGGAGTGGGGGCTGTATTGTCTCAGGGTCCGTCTCCTGGCAAATGGCGTCCTTGCGCTTTCTTTTCCAAAAAATTATCTGCAGCAGAAAAGAACTATGATATTGGAAATAGGGAACTGTTGGCGATTAGAGTGGCGTCACTTCTTAGAGGGAGCAATCCACCCCGTCACGGTAATTACGGATCACAAAAACCTTCTGTACCTAGAATCGGCTAAGCGTCTCACCCCTAGACAAGCTAGGTGGTCGCTATTCTTTACCAGATTTAACTTTGTAATCACCTATCGTCCTGGGGCAAAAAATACCAAGGCAGACGCATTGTCTCGTAGTTTCCCTGGAGGGGGTAATGTTAGTGATCCGGTACCTATTTTACAAAGAGGAGTGGTTGTCTCTGCTGTACACTCTGTTCTAGAGGGAAAGGTGTTAGAGGCCCAGGGGGACGCCCCGGCCTCTTGCCCCTCAGAGAAATTGTTTGTACCGTTAAACCTGCGTCTTGAGTTATTGAAGGAACATCATAATTCGGCACTTGCTGGGCACCCGGGTAGTAAAGCAACCTTGGAGCTATTGTCTCGTCGTTTTTGGTGGCCAAGGTTGCGTCAGGATGTAATAGATTTCGTGTCTACTTGTTCTACTTGTGCACGCGCGAAAGTCTCTCATACACGTCCAGCAGGGTCTTTATTGCCACTTTTCATCCCCAATAGACCATGGACACATCTATCAATGGATTTCATCACTGACTTACCTTTGTCTGCGGGTAAAACAGTTATCTTGGTAGTAGTAGACAGGTTTAGCAAAATGGTACACTTTATTGCGCTACCCGCACTTCCTAATGCTAAGACTCTTGCTCAGGTGTTTATCAGTGAAATCGTGAAGCTTCACGGGGTCCCTTCCGATGTGGTTTCGGATCGGGGAACCCAGTTTATTTCTAAGTTTTGGAAAGCTTTTTGTACCCGTTTAGGGGTACACTTATCCTTTTCCTCAGCTTTCCATCCTCAGTCGAATGGACAGACTGAGCGTACCAACCAAAACCTAGAAACATATTTAAGGTGTTTTGCGTCTGAAAACCAAGAGGTGTGGTCATCATATTTACCGTTAGCCGAGTTTGCCATAAATAATCGCCGTCAGGAATCCACTGGCAAGTCCCCATTTCTTGGTGCATACGGTTTTCATCCCCAATTTTGTACTTTCAAAGAGGGGGGGTCTTCTGGGGTTCCCGAAGAGGAACGGTTTTCTTCATCTTTCATCGGTATGGCAGAAGGTGCAAGCTAACTTGAAAAATATGAGTGGTAAATACAAATGCATGGCCGATAAGAAACGGTCGCCAGGTCCGGACCTAGGAGTGAATGACTATGTGTGGTTGTCTACTAGGAATATTAAGTTGAAGGTTCCCTCTTGGAAACTGGGTCCTAGGTTCATTGCTCCTTATAAAATTGTAGCCGTCATTAACCCTGTGGCTTTTCGCCTGGAGCTACCTCAGACTTTTAAGATCCATAATGTCTTCCATAAGTCGCTGCTCAAGAAGTATGTTCCACCTCTAGAACCATCACCGCTGCCACCTCCTCCTGTTGTTGTGGATGGTAATCTGGAGTTTCAAATATCCAGAATTGTTGATTCTCGTCGGGTCCGCCGCTCTCTTCAGTATCTGGTGCATTGGAGGGGTTACGGTCCCGAGGAAAGAATGTGGGTTCCAGCGTCAGAGGTAAACGCCAACAGGTTGATTCAGGCTTTCCATGTCTCTCATCCGGAGAGACCTGGTCCTGAGTGTCCGGAGGCCCCTCGTGAAAGGGGGGGTACTGTCACGAGGGTGTCAAGAGCCACGTCTGACTCCGTTATACCCGGGGTCAGGAAGTCGCAGCGGGTGGCTGCGCGCTCTATGTCTAAAGATCACGGTGTTTCTTAGTGTTTGTTTTCTGTGTTTGCCTTGCTATCCTTTTTGTCTCACTCAGGGATCCGTAGCTTCTCCTCCTCAGCTGTTTCTTGTCTGCCACTCCCAAACTCCTTATATTCTCCTCTCACACTTCTCTTGTTGCCAGTTATAGAGCTTCCTGCCTGGACATCTATGCTGACCCACTGGAGCTGAGAATCTGGTTGTTGTTCCAGAGTGCTACCCTCCGGATCCCTGTTGGGCTTTTGTTGTCTCCTGTTGTTGCCCTCCTGGGATTATATGTTTAGTTTGTATTGTCTGTCCTCCCCTTGGTGTTTTCCTTTAGAGCTAGTGGTGCGGACTAGTGTTCCCACCGCCCTGTTCACTATCTAGGGCTCATCCTAGGGAAAGCCAGGGTTTTAGGCACGTGATCGGCGTACGGGTGAGGAACCCGTCTAGGGACGACAGGGCAGCCAGGCGCCAGTCGCAAGGTGAGTCAGGGGTCACCACCTTCCCTCTCACTAGGGCAGGGCCTCCCTCTTTTCCTCCCTCCGTGTCACGTATGTGACAGTTACGCCGATCGTGATAGCGACTTGATAATTTCAGGGGCGGTGAGTGGCTCACGTTAGATGCATTGTGCGCGGGCGCATGCGCAATAGCGCATGTTGGTTTAGAAAGGGAACTGGTAAAACGTAGGCAGGGGAGTGCATGCGCAATAGTAATCTTGATTCTAATTGAAGGCATGTAACGGCATAGGGGACAAACGATCAGCATATAACACACAGAATTGCTTGGATTAGTACATAGTCGTTATATATTTGTTAGTAGTAGGAATGTAGGTTGGAACTAAGATATTAGTTAATCTAAGGTAATAAGTATATCACAATATATCCTTATATATATATATTACTATAGTATACTATGGCAGTGGCATGATACTACCTGTGTGATAGTGGTCATTTCACCTGTGGTAAATAAAAAGGGAGGAGGGGGGGAAAAAGATTAATATCTAGAGGCATATCTCATAATAATCTTACATATATAATGTACAGTATACAATATCTTTCATAATGGGTTGGAATAGAATGTTGGCATGTGGACCTGTGTATTTAAGAGAATAGGAACACAAAAAGATCAAGAGATACAGAAATCAAAGTCTCTATTCAACCCACGGGGTGCCAAGGTGTTAAGTTCGAAGATCCAATACGCTTCGCGTTGTTTTAATCGTGCTATCCTGTTTCCTCCGCGTCTCGCCGATCCTACTTGTTCAAGAATTTGATATTTTAGTTGATTGATCTGGTGGTTGGCAGAGATGAAATGGTGTGGTACTGGTAGTTTGGTTTTATGGCAACGGATATCCGATTTGTGCTTCGAGATGCGGTCCCGTACGCATTGGGTGGTTTCACCCACATATGCCAGTCCACAGGGACACCGAATTAGATAAACAACGTATGAGGTTGCGCATGTGTAAAAGCCTTTTGGATGATATATTTTGCCTGAATGGGGGTGAATAATCCTGTTACCTCGAATAACATTATTGCATTGAGTACAACTGAGGCATGGATAGGTTCCTGTTTTAGAAGGAGCCAACGTAGTTTGTCTTAAGGTGGGTTTCAAAGGACCAATATCTGCTTTTACTAGTTTATCTCTCAGGTTTTGGGGTCTTTTATAACACATGCGGACTGGAGATTGGAATTCTGGAATGTCTGGATATGATTGGGTGAGAATTGGCCAATGTTTTTTTATAATTGTTTGGATTTTAGGCATGATGGGATGACGTCACTACTAACGGGAGACGGGGAGATGATGAGGTGGTATTGGAAGAGGAATTCTGGCGTACAGGAAGAGTCTGTTCTCGTGTAAGTAATGAGCGTGGATAACCTCTGTCCTGAAATTTTTGTGACATTTCTTCTAATCTTTGCTTACAAAGTGTGGGGTCCTTGACTATTCTGGATACTCTTTGGAACTGTGATCGAGGTAATGAATGTTTAGTGGTACGGGGATGACAGCTTGAATAATGAAGGAGAGTGTTCCAGTCCGTCGGTTTGTGGTATAAGTCCGTGGTCAGTGTGCCATGGGATGTCTTAATAACGATCGTATCCAGAAAACTGATAGATTGTAGATCGGTATGCGCTGTAAATTGCAGGTCAGGGTCAATACTGTTGATGTATGATAGGAAGGTAGAAAATGTAGTTTGGTCCCCTCTCCATATACAGAATATATCGTCAATATATCGGTGCCAGGATGTTACATGTGACTGGAATAGGTCATTGGGATAAATCCAATTATCCTCAAAATGTGCCATAAATGCATTAGCGTAGGGTGGCGCCACATGTGCACCCATTGCGGTCCCTTTCCTCTGAATGTAAAAATTGTCACCGAACATAAAAAAGTGGTGAGGAGTGGTGAAAGGTCATCTTTAATTTAAAGGGGTTATCCCATGAAATATTTATTAAACCAGCACCTGGATCTGAATACTTTTGTAATTACATATAATATATTTTTTTGCATAGCTACTAAGCTATTCAATAAAATGTATCTATATAGTGCCACTTAATTTCTTATTTCTTTGACCAGCTCATTAAGAAGGCCGCACATGCTCAGTTTCATCTTTCAACTGCCTCCGAAGCTGTGATAGGAGGAGAGCTGCAGTGGAATGGACACTCCCCCTGAGCTGCAGCAGGATGGACACTCCCCTTGAGCTGTTTGTTTGATATAAATCTAGCAGAGCAATTAATGGGCATCTCTGGATCCATGTGAGACACAGGGCTGGTTCTAGCTTTGTTAGAGACAGTCATTTATTATATGATGTCTGATTTTCATTTTTTACATAAATCATGGAATAACCCCTTTAAATGTCGCACAAAATGTAACAGCCAGTCACAAAGAACTAGTGATGAGCGAGCACCATGGCTTTTGGTATATAACCTTTGTGTGGTTGTCTATTGTATGTCGTACATAATAGGAGTCTAAGATGCATCCAGCTATCCTCTTAATGCTGTTTCCAAACCATTTTGATGGGGTTTCCATCTATTTTTAACCTTTTTTTATAAACCAGACACTCTCTTCTCTTCCGAGCATGGAATGCATCGTTGTCTCCCATTGACTTCCATTGTGCTCGGCAGAACACTCGAATATTTTGGTGCTCGCTCATCACTATTAAAAACCTCTTCCCGAACTTGGGTTCGGTTCCAAGGTACCACTTTGAGGAAAAGGTTTTTAACAGTAGAAATACATTTTTGAAGTTATTACCTGGCCGTTCTGAGCATTGAGGATCGCAATTTGCGGTCCTCAATGCACGAGCACCATCCGTGCAGCTGCAGCGATGGATCCAGACCCAATTTCTATTTTTTTGTGGTGCGGAGGCATGGACAGAAATCCCATGGGTGGGTCAAGTGAATGGGTTTGCAAACGGCCTGCAAAGACCGTATGCATGAGGCCTTAACAGGAGAAAATGCATCCCACTATTTGTTATCCCAGCATCCCATATGTTTTTGGAGGACAGATTTTGATGGGATGATTTTTGGATTCCATGTCACATTTGAAGAGACCCTGGGATCCCCCTAGAAAGAAAACCATTTTGGAACTATACCCCTCAAGGCATACATTGAGGGGTCTTTTGAGTGTATTGACAAAACAAGCGTTTCATAGAATATAGAAACACTTTGCTGTGAAAATGAAAAATTACATGTTTTCCAATAAAATGTTGCTTTAGCCCTAAATTTTTCATTCTCTCAAGGGGTAACAGAGAAAAAAATGCACCCCACAACTTTTTATTATTTTTTTCCTGAATACGGAAACACCTCATTTGTGATCGTAAACTGCTGTTTGGGGACATGGAAGCTTTTAGAAGGGAATGAGCAACATATAGATTTACTAACATAGAACTTGCCTAATTTGTTTTTAGGGGCCATAACTTTTTTATATTTTTGTTGTCTGAGCTGTCTGAGGGCTTGTTTTTTGCAGGACAAGCTGTAGTTCTTATTGGCATCATTTTGGGGTACATATGACTTTTTTGATCACTTTTTATAACATTTTTGGGAGGTGAGGTGGTCATAAAAAATGCAATTCTGTCAGTGTTTTTAATTTTAATTTTTATGGGGCTTTTCATATGGTATATATTATATAATAGCTTTATGCTTTGGGTTGATATGGTTATGGCAATACCACATTTATATAGTTTTTTCTTGTTTTACTAATATTTCAGCATAAAATTATTTTCTATTAAATATAAGTTACATTTTGCATCACCACATACTAACATTCATAACATTTTTATTTTTCCACCAACATAGCTGTCTGAGGGCTTGATTTATCGGTACCATTTTGGGGTGCATATGATTTTTTGATCGCTTTTTATACCATTTTTTGGGAAGTGAGGTGGGCAAAAATTGCAATTCTGTCAGTGTTTCTAATTTTTTATGGGGTTCTCCATATGGTATATATTATATGATAACTGTATGATGTGGGTCGATACGGTTATGATAATACCACATTTAAATAGTTTTCTTTCATGTTTTACGAATTTTTCAGCGTATCGATAACATTGGGTCTGATGGCTCTACAGTACACTACAATAGTCTATTTCAGTGTATTGTCAGTAAGCCTTTCACTGATCCTAAGCCTGATCAGGACCCTGGGGTTAAACTGCGGGGATTGGTGCCAGCACCAATGTCAGCCATTGCAGCAGTGTCAGCTGTATATTACAGCTGACACTTGCTGATGAGGCCCCGAGGCCGCCCACCATGGCACAGTGAAACTCTGCAGGGGCACATTGGGGGCTGCAGAGGGAGGATCTGGGCACATTGGGGGTTTCAGGGACAGATCAGGGCAAAATGGGGGGCCACATAGGACTGCGAGGGGGGCCATCTGTTTATCTCACAAGGTTATGATCCCCACAGTGACGAACTATGGAGAGAAGAACCTTTATCTGGCATTACAATCCCCTCATTGGCTAGTCTGTACAGACTAGCCAATCATAGTGTTAGCCAACTCAAGACTGCTCTAATTGGTCCTGGGTGGGTTAGCTGAGATCGCTGGCTGTGTATAACAGTCACAATCTCAGCACTGTCACCATGTGTATAGACATGGTGACAGTTTAGTACCATGATGAGTATATTTGTCACGGAGAACTAAGTAGCAGTGTTCTATGACGAATATATTCATCATATAGCGTTAGAAATTACATTAAAAGGACCACACATGATAAATTCCTCCCTATATGTGAAACCACCCTTTTAGTACTGTAAACCATTCAGAATATTAAAGGGTATTTCCATCTCCGCCATTCATAGCTAATATCAATATACTCCTCTTATGCGACCACCAAAGAAGACAGAGTTAAACCTAGTGGATATTACTACTCAGTTTTTATTCATTCAAGTAAAAGGGGGCTATGGAAACAGCTTGGTACAGCTAGAGCTCGGCTGTTTCCATAATCTTGGACACGCCTGGCTTTCACATACAACGGTTATTCAGATCTCACCCATGAATGGCTGAAATGGGAATACACTTTAAGTCTGGGTTCGTATACGTCAGTGTTAATTTTCTGTTCTGTTTTTATGTCAAAATGAAGAAAACAAATATTACTAATCAAGTAATTAATACATTCTTATACCCATGCATCAATGGTAGACAGTAAGAATATGAGGCTTTTTTGCAATGTTTTGTTTTTTGCACAGCATGTTCTATGCCTGGTGTTGTTTAGGTAATTTTTCCCATTAGCAAAAAGGAACAAGCACAAAACACAACAGAATATGCATTTTTAATGTGAGTCGCAAAATATTTGACAATATAATCTAACCCATTAAAAAAAAGTCAAATGCTTGATTAAAGGATACTAAACTAATCTGCAAGAAATATCCTTATACTTTATCTTTAAAAGGGTTGTCTACCTTTAAAACATTTTGGGCAGCCCCCCTCTTTCTGGTGGACTTGAAAAGGGAAGCATCCATACCTGCACCCTGCTTGTCGACTTCTGGGGATCACATATGCCGCTGCAGCCAATGACTGGCCACAGCAGTAATGAGTCCCTCAAGTGGGACGTGTCCCTGCAAACCGGGAACATCTCACAAGACTTGGCAGGTTCAATTCTCTTATAGGGACTAGAAAAATGAAAATAGTTTTAATAACATTTTTTAAGAAATTAAAAAAGTATATGAAAATTCAAAACATCCCATTTTCCCATGTATCATATAAAGAAATAGAAGTGGTGCAGTATAATTACAACTGCTCTGTCTCATTCAAGTAAATGAGATGGAGCAGTTGTAATCACACTGTACCACTGCTGCAAAGGAGCCAGTGCACAGGTAATTTTGAAGAGGAAACAGCCCTCGCATGAGTACCGCTAGCTCTTCAAACAGCTGATTGACAGGCGTGCCCAGAGTCAGACTCCTACCGATCTGACATTATGAGAGTCTTCAATATTAAGCCACAGCACAACCTCTTTAACAACAGGTATACCATCTGTTGAACATAGACATGTTTTCAATGCACTGCATATTGGGGTTCATGGCAAACTGTCCCAGCTTCTCATATAGACAAATACTGACAGAGACATGTACCTTATTTGGGTATATCCTATGTGCAAGTTTTGGTATCCTTGCAGCGTCCTTCTCCAGAGTGACAGAACACTTCAAAAGTGTAAAAGGAAAGAGTTAAAAATGTATTTGGCTTTGATATGCATATTGCCTGAATTTGTCTGTATTTGCACATGGTATTTATTTTCGCTATATCCATAACCACCACTAGATGGGACAGGAGTCACCCTATTTATATAGAGAGGAAGAGTTAGCGCATTCTAGTAGTTCAGTCTAGTGAGTCTCCTGGAGTTAGAGCAAAAAGAACAGAAGAAAATATGTAATGCTGATCCATCCAGGACAGGGTCAGAACATCTACAAAAGCAAACCAGATATAGAAAAAAAGGCGTAAAGAAAGCCCAGAAGAGATAACCTGTCTAAAATGACTTATTGACTCTACAGCATCCATGTTGTTGCCTCCGGTGTGTGAGCATACCAAATAACAGTTTTGCCCACTGTGAGAATCTTCATATGCCAAGGTGGATTTTGTTGACATTTACTGTAAGTACAGCAACCTGTTCAAAAAAAGTGCAGAAGAGTTTACCTGTCGTGAGGAGGCCGCCCTGTGGTTGCATTGTATTGTATTTCTGGAGTAAGGAAGATTTCTCTAAACATTAACTTTGGCCTATCACTGCCTATGCATTCATGAAACCTGTAACATCTGTGGAAATTGTATTTGTGAATATCTGCTAGTCCATGCATGCTAAGAACTGTCCTGATCTTTTTGCATTTGAATTTTTCAGTGAAGAACTGTTCCACTGTACAACTGGCTAATTATTGCTTCCTGCATTACTACTATAGTACAAAGTGTTAGTGTCACGACAACCCTGCCTTGCACCTCAAAACCTGCAACACCAAGGGTACCTCAACCATCATCAGACGGGATAACCCTAGAACCAGAGTGTGCCCCAAAGGGAATAAAGGTGTGCCCTTCCCATACTGCACGCCAGCCCATGAAGCATGAGTACTGCAACTACTACCACCTTCCAGCCACTCACTCACACACATTCCTCTGTTGCCTGGTCGTGGCATCTTTGTTTCGCTTCCCACGGATAATGGGGCAGGGGCAGCTGTTCTTCTATGGTGCTATGGTCACTTGACTCAGGCTCAGGATGAGGGGCTGCACAGTTAGAACAAGAACCGAACCTGCATAATGGGAGAGGGGTTCATGGAAGGGACATAGGATCTCCACATCTACAAAGGTGCTTCCAAGACAACTGTTTACAGAAGGAATAGGCATGCAAACAGGAAGCAGAATGAGTCAACAAGGAGGAAGGATAGGAAGTGCAAGATGTTGCATTCATTGCAAGTCTGTTTAAACAGTACAAAGTGCAGCAATGTTATATTGAACATCTTTTTTCTTGGGAACATCACAGTCAATTTTCACAAGACATTGTTTTCATCAGCAGCATCAATCCTACCAGGCAGTATGCTTAGTTTAATACGGTTGATTCTGCAGATAGGTGATCTTTAGCTCCTTCCCACACCATGTTGCAAATATACGGCATTGCAAGCAACATATTAGCCTACAATGCCATATATTTACACCATGGCTATGGCCTATGGCAATGGCTCTGGCCCTTCAGTAGCAGGTGTCAGCTCTAACACACAGCTCACATCCTACTGCAACAGCCATGATTGGTGCTGACACCGATCCCAGACATTTAACCCCTTAGATTCCCCAGTCAGTAGCAATCACGGCATCTAAGGGGTTTACAGAGGGAGAGATTTCCCTCTCCCCTATCAGGCCCCTGTGACGCGACCACATGGTCTAGATGGTTGCTATCACAGCTGGAGGATTCACAAAGTCCTCCAGGCCTTCAATGTATTAAAGCTTACCAGGCCCAGCATTGCCATTGCAGTGTGTTGCACCCACTATCTGTCACGGCTGAGGATGGGAGAAACCCTCAGCAGTGTGATGCTCAGAAATGTCCGGTCGCTACTCGGTCAGGGCAACAGAATTAGGGAGCATGTCACCTCCTATTGCGTCCCTAACACTGACCCTGTCTCCTGTCCGTATAAGCCGACCCTGATGGTAGGGGGGCTCATACTCTGGAACCTAATAGTCCCTACAAGCCCTCAGGATGGCCCTGAACTAAGGAGCATGGTAAGACAACCTACTCCTCCTAGGCACGGAGGAACAGGAGTCTCACTGGCCAAGCAGCATGAAAGAAGGGGAACCAAATATGACAGGTGAACCAAACAGTTCCACACTAACCTGCCACAGCCTTGCTGACTGGAACCCGTGCTCAGAAAACGCTGTCCACACAAACATTAGACAAACAGCAAACACATAAGAACACACAGGAACCAGGACATCCATAGCTGCAATATACCGCAGGCAACGACATGCGTGGCAACCATGTCCTGGGAGTCAGCCAGAAGGCCGAGACACTGCCACCACATGTACACCATACCAAACGTTGCCACGGGCAGCCACAGTAAAGGGAAGTGTCACAGTGCACACCTACATAAACCTCGTGCACACCAGACGTGCAAAGTGCATAACATACACACACACCCAACCAGGAGTTACCGCATGCACTTGACAGCAAGCTGCCCAGCAACAGCTCAGGCTGCTATACTGCCAAGTACAACCATGTTACCAGCGGCAACCACACGTGAGGCAACATACCAGCAGCCCTCACCATGTGGTTGACAATAAAACCAAACCGCAGGCAACTGCATGCGGATCCTGAGTCACGACGATGACCATGGTCGTGACACTATCAGACTACTGGATTTTTAAGTCTCCAAGTTGGACTTAAAAAAAGTTTTTCAAATACAAACAAATAAAAGTAAAAATAAAATAGCATTTTCCGGCATCCACACATTTATAATTGGTTAACAAAAAAAGAAAAATAAACTACACATAATTGGTATTGGCGCATCCATAATGACCTGATCTATAAAACGTTCATGTTACTTATCCTGTATGGTGAATGCTGTAAAAAAAATCTTAAAAGACAATGACATTATTGCTGTTTTTGTCAACTCACCTCACAAAAAAATAGTATACTAAATGAATAAAGAGCCTTGTTGAAAAATAGAAATGCTATGGGTCTTAGATACTGCGATAAAAAAAGTGATTTTATGATGCAAAAGTAGTAAAACATGAAAACATATAAAAATTTGGTAACATCAATTCATAATCATATCGACCTGCAGAATAAAGTTATGTACCGGCATAGTGAACCCCATAAAAAAAAAAAAAAAACACAGAATGCAATTGCAATTTTGGACCACCGCACCTTAAAAAATGAAATAAAAAAGTGATCAAAGCAGTCATTTGAACCCCGTATTTGAGTCAAGTAACACTCAAGGCCACATATATTTCTAAATACTGCAGGATCAGGGTAATACATTTATAGTTTTACTTCTATTTTATTACCAGCTGTCCTGCTGTGTTCCAATGAAATGGAAATTGAAATTCTTCAAAAAATCATCATTTTTTTAATTTTACTTCCATTTATATTAATCACTGTAAAATATCTTAAGGGTTAACAAACTTCTTAAATGCCATTTTGATTACTTTAAGGGGTGAAGGTTTTAAAATGGGATTTTTTATTGGGGGTCTAATACATAGGCCTCTCAAAACCATTTCAGAACAGAACTCTTACCTAAAATTTGGGAATTTATAAAATTGCTCCTAATCTTATAAGCCCATTAACATCTCCAAAAAATAAAAGTGCACCTGAACAAGGATGCCAACATAAAGTTTATATATGGTAAATATTGATTATTTTTGTGAGCTGGGACTATCTGCCTTAGAAGCAAAGAAATTCAAATTTGGAAAATTACACATTTTGTCAACTTTTTATTACATTTTGGATTTTGTATAAATAGAAACAAAATATATAGACCGAAATTTATCACTAACATAAAGTACAATGTGTCACAAGAAAACAATCTCTGAATGGCTTGGATAAGTAAAAGCATTTCAAAGTTATTACCACATAAAGAGATGTCAGATTTGAAAAATGAGTCCTTAAAGAGAATGTGTCACCGAAAATGTTTTCTGCCAAGTAAAGCCAGATAACAACATATATCTATCAGGACCGGCGTGCCGATCACATACGTGACGCAAAGGGAGGGAAAAGGAAGGCCCTGTCCAAGGGAGAGGGAAAGATGGTGACCCCTAACTCACCTTGAGGCTGGCACCTGACTGCCCTGATGTCCCTAGACTGGTTTCTCACCCGTACGCCGATCACGTTCCTAAACCCTGTCTTTCCCTAAGATGAGCCCTACGTAGTGAATAGGGTGGTGGGAACACTAGTCTGCACCACTAACACTAAAGGGAAACACTAGGGAGAGGACAGACAATACTGACAAAACATATAGTCCCAGGTGGGCGACAACAAACAACCAACAGGGATCCGGAGGGTAATGCTCTGGTACGACAACCCGGGATAACAGCAACTCAGCTCCGGTGGGTCAGTATAGAAGTCCAGGCAGGAAGCTCTATATCTGGCAACCAGAGAAGTAGGAGAGGGGAATATAAGGAGGTTGGGAGTGCCGGACAAGAAACAGCTGAGAAGAAGAAGCTAAGGATCCCTGAGTGAGACAAAAAGGATTGCAAGGCAAACACAGAAAGCTACCATTAAGTAACAGCGATATCTTTAGACATAGAGCGCTCAGCCACCCGCTGCGACTTCCTGACCCCGGGTATAACGGAGTCAGACGTGGCTCTTGACACCCTCGTGACAATATCCTTTTTTCTAATCCGTTTTTATTTTCTGGTTAGAGTTTTTTTATTCATTCTATTTCCTGAGGGGGCTACTATTTTTATGGTATTTAGAGATATACTTTACAGCAGCCACCATGGTCCATAGACACAATGGTCTGGAGTATTTATTGACTTCTATTGGAGAGTTTTCTAGGCATGCTCTGTGACCTGCGCTGAGGTCAGGAGTAAAGGTGGGTTTAGACAGGCCAATGAAGCCACCGATTGTTGGGAAGAAAGCATTCCATCCTAACAGTCGGCTGCTTGCTCAGTGAAGGAGACTGCTGCATTTACATGCGATCCCTTGTCCCCATACATAATCATTGTTTCTGGGCAGCAGATCACTGAATAGATAGTATTATGTGCTGTCCAGAAACAATGATTGGTGGTGCCTGCATGAACACCATGATCACCCGATGAACGAATGTTTTGCTCGTTCATCGGGTGATTGGCAGCACATTTATATGGCAAGATTATCGGGAATGAGCGTTTGCAGGAACGGTCGTTCTCAATAATCTGGACTAGTGATGAGCAAAGTGAGCTTCAGATGCTTTATCCGAAGTCGCTTCGTTCAAAACTATGGATTAATACTATGCGGAGATCCATCTCCATACAGTATTAAAATGTACAGGCTCCTTTGAGCCAAAATGAGTAATTCGCGAAGTTGTGCGGGACTTCGTTGATTAGCTTCGGTAGTAGATTTTTAAAGTGGAAAACCACTTTAAAACGTGTTTGTAGTCCTTGTTTGCTTTACCATTGCAGCCATGGTAGCCTGCTCCTGACCCCCTTTTTCATATTGTTTGAAACATGTTTTTTGCATTGTACATTTGGGAGAGTGGCTGCCCTCTTTTAAACTGTGAAGTCCCACCCATCTGCTCAGGATTTTAATTAGAATATAATATTGCGGGATTCTACATTGCCCTGAAATTGTTTAGGTGTAGGCCCAGGAGGGGCAAGACTATTAGTGTAGGTCCCATCTGGCAGAAGGCACCTTGTCGTTGATATATGTACCCGACGCAATTTTGATCAAAAATTTGTGCACAAAGCTTCAAATTTTCATATTGCAAGTATAGCAGTAATACAGTTTACAGTTATTCTGTCGTGGCGAGGAGTGGGGGAAACCCCCCACCATACAATATCAGTCGCTGATACGCCGGATAGCAGGGAACAGGGAGCAGGTCACCTCCTAATGCGACCCTGAAGATCTCCCTAAACTCCTAAGGCATGAGCCTGCCTCAGAAGGTAAGGGGGCTCATGCTCACCAACCTAGAACCCTAAGTATCCCTGCTATGCCCTAAGCCTGAAGACAGGGCAGAGACCACCCATTCATCCTACACAACGGATGCATGGTGTCTCCAGAAGCCCAGCAGCTGGCCACCAACTAGACAGGGTTCACAGCCGAACGACAGGTAAGTAACAAAAGGCAACAGACAGCCTAGGTTACCAGAACTTACTTGCCACCAACGAGATGGAACGGAAATGCACCGTCTAGATGTTTGCTTAAAACCCTCTGGGAAAGCAACCCCCTTTCGGAGGAAACACACCACAACACAATAACCTCCAAACAAGGCCCACACTATAACAACATACACTAGGTGAGAGAGGGAAAACAGAAACACGCCGGAGGGGACACACAGACAGAGCAAAGGAAACAATATAACAAATAAGGGTGGCTCACACAGACTAAAACATACAGTCAGAGAGCAAAGCTCTTACACAGACTGACAAGCAAAATCAAACACTGACCTCAGGTTCCACCACCCCAACATATAAGGAGGCCTGAGGTCACACCCACCACACCTAGCAAACACCCCTTAACCCTGTGCACACCAGGATGGGAAGGGACACACAACTTAAAGGGGAAGTGTCAAAACATGCAAAAACAACATGTTGCCAACATGTTGCCACGGCAAAAGTGTCATGGTCCACGATACCAGACCATGACACAGCCGTGACATATTCATATTTCTAGTGTTTGCATGTGTCTCTGCGCATAGCAGTGTGCAGCTACTTGTAGTCCTTGTTCGCTTTTACAATATAGCCATTGTAGCGTGCACCTGAACCCCTTTTTTATATTGTTTGGAGGGTTCTAGCCTAACTTTGTTTTTTTTTTGCATTACAGGTGATATATGTCATTGTAATCCTATATCTATTATTAGGTGTAGTGACCAGTGTGCAAACTGCAGGACTTTATGTTTTTTGTTTAAATATAGATATTGACCTGGAAAATTAAAATTAATAACTGCAAAACTTCTTTAAAAATATGTTTAACATAAAAATATTATGTAAACAAAAGGTGATGACACTGGACAAAACAGGCTTTGTTTTTAATGGGTTAAATAACCCAATCTGTGCAATATGAATACTTCTCTTCATGTGCAATATGAAGGAAGGGATCTCTATGTGATCTTTCAAGCTGTAATAGTGCAAAGTACAACATTACACATGAGCGGTCCTACACTACTTACGTTTCCTCTCAATAACAAGCTAAAATTTTGCAATAACTTTCGAGAACTATTTATAATATAAGACAGAGACCTGAGTTTAATCTGCATTAATTAAACCAGTATTCCCTCCAGCTAGAATGCTAAACCCATCATTTAAGAATATGATTACAATAATCAGATTTTTAGTTCATGTGACAACAGAAGGCTTTTATGGTTACCTATCTCCAAATGTTCCTCTTTGTAATTAAAATACAGCGATCAGCTGTAAGGATTTTGAAGCTGTTTTAGTAGTTCCGCTATCCTGCTAAACATGTGGCAACCGTAATAATTAAAATGATACTAACACATGCACAATTTTATAGCCCTTATGGTACAGCCCATTATGCCAAATAAGGTCCTGTGTTTTCACAGCGTACTGCACATGGTCTCATTACACCCACTTTTCTTTCTAGTCTTCACACTAACAACTGTTAAAGTGAATCAACACACAAAACGCACTATAACAGCTTAGTGTTTATGATATATGTGCTGATAGTCAGTGAACAGGAAAATCCAAACATTTACAGATTCTAGAAAGAGCGTTTAGACATCCAGTGGCTTGCCAGCTGTTATCCAGACACCACTCCTAGTAGGCTCTAATGGTGGCTGACAACAGATGCTGAGAGCTGTAGTTATGCAGCCATCTTTCGTCGCTCCATAAGGCTGAGAGAAGAGGTTACTATATTTTATGTTTAGTCAATTCTTTGAACATGCTGAGTAGTCTGGCAGTAGTTTTAAGGGATTGTCCAGCACAATAAGATTTTTTAGGTAAAGGTCAGAATGGTGTAAAAAAATAAAATAAAAGAAGCAATCACCTCACCGATCCCGTTTCGATGCTTACTGACTGGGTCCCCGTGTTCTGGACAGAGCACGACACACAGGATATGACAAGAGATACAAGCTGAGGTAATTGCTGACCATAGTGTTGACCTGCCTTAGCCATTGATAATTATTCCTATCCACCTTTTATTTTGCTTTGCTTAAAGGGGTTTTCCATAACCTATCCTCTGGATAAGTCATCAACATCAGATCAGAGCTATCCGACACCCAGCATCCCCAATGATTAGCTGTTCTCAGCAGAGACTGGTGCCAGAAATAACATAGTGATAGAGCTGAAAGAAGACAATTCCAGCCACTGTGTTGAGACCATGCTCTGTTCCTGCAACTCAGCAGGTCCACTACAAATGCATCAACTAAGCCAGTTTTCCTTTATACCAGTTTGATAAATCTCCCCCATAATGTTTGCATAGCAGTGAAGGCAGGAAGACACAAGATTCAGTGTAGAGATAGTGAATGTCTGGACAGTGATGAGAGTAGATGCAAAGATATTTTTGGAAGCTTACCGGTGCCAAAAGGAGGAGTGAGTAGAAGCCTTGTGGAGATAAACTGCTTAACCAGAAGCTAATAAACTCCATAGCAAACATTGTCCAGAAAGAGAAAGGCTTCCGATCCTGGACAAACCTATAAGGCAGAAACCGGTTATGCCCACTATACTATATCCCGCATTGGAAACCTGTAGTAACATAAACTGTGAGTATGGCAACCCATGAAAAAGGTGCAGAGCTTAGTCTAACATTAGGGTCTGCCCTGTGATTGTCTCATTTGAAGTGTGGCCCAATTCTGGATGCTTATGTTTGAGAGAGAAGAGCAGTATGAGGAGAATTGCTTTAACCCCTGAAAGGGAATGCGTCATCAGAAAAATGACCTATTGTTTAAATCAAATTTTTATGATAAAAATATTTATTTTTTATTTTTGGTGAGGTAATTTTTCAATGTCACTTTTTATATTTAAAAATATTGTATATAATCCTGCAATTTTAACAGTGGTCACTAGGACTAAAATATGTTACAACTTCCTGTCCTTTGAGAGCACCTACCTGGGCTGTAGATACAATGCACAGGAGCTGACCCCATTAATTTATATGGGAGAGTTTTCTAGGCACACTCTGTGACCAGTGCAAAGGTCAGGAGGGAGCTTATAAGTTGTTATATCACCTATTGTGAATGGTGGATCCTGTGTTATCTATATAGGGGTGTTACTTGTCATTGTAATTCTGTGGTGATAAAGATGGCTACTGAAAAGTTACCTGCACAGAAAAAGAAATTGTGACCTATTGTTAGGCTTAGTGACCAGTCAAATTGCAGGATTATATAAAAAATATATATATAATTATACATAGAGACATGGAAAAATTAAAATACAACGCACCATAAATTCAAAAAAATCGTAATTTAAACCATAGTTTATTTTCTGATCACACATTCCCTTTAAGGACCATCCATTGTCTTTTGTCATCACCGTTTTAAAGGGAGCTGAGTGCTTGTGCTCCAGCTCTATGAATGAACTGTAACTAACAGCTCTGGTTTACAGAGAAGGCTTCTGCTCTACAGCCAGGATTGAAGGCAGCTCCAAAACCAAGTGTCAGTCCTTTGATTGCCGCTATCTGTGACCATAGCATAATCACATGGGATTTCCCCCTCTGTTTGAGTTCCAATGATCTGATCAAAGGCTGGGTAAACCCTCTGCAGTCAGTCCGGGGGGCTCTAGGACTGTAAATTCAGTAATCCTGTTGTTAGGGAACATTAGTGTTGCCCTAACCACAGCCTCTGCCATAGAGATACAAAGCATAATGTATTAACATACAGGACACGTTTTCACGTTTGGCACGTTTTCTTCTATCAAGATGGCTGCAACGGCCTCTCATAGATCAAATGTATGAGGTCAGTAGGTACTTTTTTTAAACTCCTGATTAAACTCCGAAAGGCCTCAACTTGACTCTCAGAGGCATCTGAGGAGTTCAATGTCAGGAGGCAGTGCGATCGCCATTCCCCGTAGTTGCGCCCGCTACATACAATGAAATGCAATTCGTGATGAGATACTTCTTATCTAATTTAATTTCTTGTTGATTTTCCAGTTAAAGTTTGGCATAGCAGCCAAATAGAATTTTTTTAAACTTCACTAATCACTAATTATAAGTATAAAATGATTTCACTTAAAAGCAAAAACACTATACTTATTCGGTATCCACACGACCAAAATAATCTGAACAACTCAATTGACAGGTTATTCAGAGTGAAATATGTACAGTGTAAACAAAAAAGCTACATCAAAAATAGCTTTTTCAATATTTGAAATCTAAAAAATGTATATAAATTCAAAAAGTAATTTACATATACTCTCAAACATCACGCAAAAAATGAAATTTTTTAAAACCATGTCTATGAAAAATTCCAAAAAAGTAATGGCTTCTTAAATAGGGAGAGAAAAAAACTGAAAAAAGTAGCTGGTCATTAAGGGCTTTAAGAGACATTTTGGACTATTAATGTAATGCCTGTAAGTAAGGACAGACACGGATAGTGAACCCAGCCACTTCCTTTACCTACTTGTAGTGCAAGCCCTAGATAGCAAGAATGCAACTGGTCGAGAGTCCCTACGCTGCTAAGGTGCAGAGACAAACACCTAGAGAAAAAAAAAAGTACAAAAAACAAGGGACAGAGAGTGGTCAAAGGACGAACTAAGGTCAAAAACATGAGAAATCCAAATCAGCACAGAAACAAGAACCAGGAACCTAGCTAGTGAGCCCAAACAAGACTATCACTGGTACTGGTGTATGGCCAGGAAGGGGTTTAAATAGAGAACTGAGTCCTTGGATCAGCACCAGATCGGCGCTCCATTAGTCAGAAGCACTAGCACACAGGAATAGAGCAATCAACCCAATGCTAATCTCCTTCAGCACACCCACTGTAGGGAGAAACAGAGCATTACATCTGCAGTGGCCGGGTTTGGGGTGGCCCCAACGTTACGCTGGGTCCCCTGGACACCTTAGAGGTGTCACCACGTGTTGCTGCTCTCCAGGAAGGATGGTAAGGCGTGGTGCACCCCAATGGGAAATAGATGCAGAGAGTCAGGGTCTTTAGTAAACCAGGGTGCTTCTTTACTGGAGGAATTTAAGTACAAAACAATACAGGCGAGGCATTGGGCTGGCTTCTCCAATCTCCTCCCTGGCAGAAGGGTTTGATGCTAAGGAAAGGCCTGAGCTAGCTGTCCCTCTTTCTCTTCAGAAGGCTGGTATCCTGGTCCAAGGCTGGCAGTTTATCCCCATCTCAACCTTTTCTTCTGGTCACTCAGTAGTCTGACAAAGTCCTCTCCCTTGCAGAAGAAGGGTTTGAAGCTGAGGAAAGGCCTGAGCTAGCTTTCCCTCTCTCTCTCAGAAGGCTGGCATCCTGGTCAAGGGCCCACGGTCTGTAGCTCGGTAGTCCGGGTGGCTCCTTGGTCACAGGGCTAGTGACCCATTGTCTGTGGCTCAGCATCTTCATCTCAGAATCTTCTTCTACTCACTCATGCAAGCTGGCATGAGTCTCCCTTTCAAGCACTGGTCCCGAACTGCAGCACGCTAGGTGCTCTGAGTGCTCTCCTTATATATAGTTTTTGCTAGACTAGAACCTTCTAGTGGGAGGGGTGGAGTGGAGAAGCTGAGCACAAACAGATACATTGTTTCAGCTCCCGTCTGGTATAAACTTACATTAGAGCTCCAATAATACTCAATGGCATTGAAACAGCAGGTTTTCCCCACACAAAAACAAGTTTCCAGACATAACAACATAGCTAAAACCAGACATTTAAAAGGTTAGGTTGTCTGCTTTTTGGTGGTAAACAAGTCTGGGTTTTTCCCTCCAAACCATGTTGGTAAACAAGTCTGGGGTTTTCCCTCCAAAACATGTTAGTAAACAAGTCTGAGTTTTTTTCCCTCCAAAACATGGTCTTCTTTAAACCCTATGGCAGCTGTGGAAAATGACCAGCTTATGAATCAAAGTACTAACAGTCTCTCAGTATTCATTAACCCTTTCCACAGAGTCATGTAAATACAGTGATAATGAACCGGATATATATCACAACATATATATAAAATTCAGTTACACAATGTTAAACAGTGCAAGTTAACCCTTTTAGGTGAAATAAAGTAAGAAGTTTTAACTTTGCATGGGGGAAATAGGCAAATGTCCAAAAATGTCCAAATACCAACGTACTCCCTGCTCCAGGGAACTACATAACCTGCTGCAAAGGATACTGCTGAGGATTGCGCTGCTGAATCTTGGACAGGTAAGTTTATGACAGTTAACTATTACTGCAGCTGTGTAACTTGTAAGTACTGTGCATCTTATATAAAAACTGCCAATCCATGCATGCTGGGAATTGTAAATTATGTGCTTGAACTTGATTCTTCAGTAAAGAACTTTGTACTGCAAAACTGCCTTATCATTGCCTCCTCCAACACTGCTAGGGACCCTGCCTTGCACCTCACAGTTCATCACCATCAAGGGTACCCAGAACCACCATCATGTAGAAGAATCTCCAGAATCAGGGAGTGCCCCAAGGGAAGAAAAGCTGTGTCCTTCCCATCACTGCACAGCCTTGGGGAGTGTCAGGGTGAGTAACAACTTCAACTACCATTATTGTTACCAGCACTTCTATCTTCTCCTCTCCTGAGCTCGCTGCACTGAGAATGGCTGACTGATGGTGCCGCATGTTGGATGCCCAACGATCTGATGTTGATAGTGTATCCTAAGGAAAGGTTATCAATATCTAGAACCAGTTTAAAGAAAAATTGTAATGGATAAATGGCTGGAAGGTATTGCACACTGGGATTAAGGAAGTGTTATTCTAAAACTTCTGAATCTCTTTCTAGAATTGATTTTGCCCTATTGAATGATTCTATGAAGGCTATATTAGGAGAAATGCATATGAGGAGAGAGGACTGTCTGAATTTCTGGGGAAATATAGACTGAGTTTTATACATCTAAAACCCCTTTTCAAGTTCTGATGTCAATTTATATTTGAACACTATGTTTTCCTGTTCTTATGGAAGAACAAAAAGACAAGTTGTTTCAGAGAGCCGAGTATTGTGGTATTATAAAGCAATCCCCAGGGAATAAGTCTCCAGGGTTGCATGGGATACTTTTCACATTTTATCTGCAAATCAAGATTTGATATTAGATGAAATATCTACAATTTTTTCATGTTCGAAGGGGTATCCTCCCTAGTTAATTGGTGAATGTTAAATAGTGGTTATACTAAAAAAGGAAAAACAAAATTCTCCTTTAAACTCTTATCATCCAATATCACTGAAGGTAGATACTAAGATACTAATGGCTAAAGTACAAGCCAACCACTTAATTCCTGGATGCAACAAAGGTTTTTGACTCTGTAGAATGGGAATTCTCATAGTAAATCTTAGCTAGATTTAGGTTTGGGAGGATAGTTTCCTTGATTAAATTACAATATCACAATCCAAGGGTACAAGTATGGGTAAAGAGTGTATTCTTCCCCTTTTCTGTTTTTATTAGGAGCACCGAGCAGGGTTGTCCCCTATAACTGTTTCTGCTTGCTGCTTTTGGGGGTTCTGAGAAACAGAGTCAGAACTTGAAAACCTTTACCACTAAAATAGCTACAGTATAGTAAAAAAAATTGTGCTTTTCCCTTTGATTTTATATGTGCTGGGCAATTCTTTGACTTTAATAAAGAAAAAAAAATTTGGACATTAGATGCTGTAATAAATATTTAAGGAATCACATATCAAATATAGTAAATTATGAATCTTTTGCAGATGGAGGTTTTGAACGATACAACTTTTTTGTACTATGTTTCAAGTCACCTGCAACGTTTAGGAGATGGGGGCTTTTGTGCAATTCATAGGGGCCTCTAAAACATGTTTGTGCTATTTATATCACAAGATCTGGAGCACAGTCCACAGGAAGTTGAGATGCACTACATTTTTTGCATGCCATTACAATTTCGAATAATTGGTTTATTCTTTACATTCAACCGATTTTGGGAAAGAAGTGGAATAAGACAGATTTCATATTTGTTTCCAAGTGGTGATATTAAATCTTTTTAGACTTCACAACAAGAATTTGAAGTCTCGACAGGGGATATGTTCAGTTATGCAGATAAAACCCGCTTGGAGTGCTACCATGAGAAAGGTTTAAATTTGGATTGTTTTGTACTGCTGAGGCACTTTATACTTGTGTTCACAGGAGGGGAATATATAAGAACTTGTTATTTAATAGTTGTTCAGGGAAAATACTGAATGCTCAAAGAAAATGGATAAAAGCATATAAATAACAAAATCGCCTTGAAGAACGCTCAATGTTTTTACATAGTAACATAGTACATAAGGCTGAAAAAAGACATGTGTCCATCCAGTTCGGCCTGTTATCCTGCAAGTTGATCCAGAGGAAGGCAAAAAAAAGAACCCTGTGAGGTAGAAGCCAATTTTCCCCACTTTAGGGGAATAAAAAATTCCTTCCCGACTCCGATCAGGCAATCAGAATAACTTCCTGGGTCAACGACCCCTCTCTAGTAGCTATAGCCTGTAATATTATTATGCTCCAGAAATACATCCAGGCCCCTCTTGAATTCCTTTATTTTATTAACCATCACCACCTCCTCAGGCAGAGAGTTTTTTCATGATTTATTTTATTATTATTTTCATTATTTTTAGAGATAAGCGAATTTTTTAAACACTTGATTCATCAGTTCGATCCGAATATATTAAAAAACGTCTATTTCCTGGCTGCTGAGAGCCTTTATAGTGGTGTAGAACACTGTGCCTTGTAGCAACACGCATAGGGAGTCTGCTTTGGTAGTGAAATAATACTGTGAGTCCATATGACATGCAGATGACAGGCGTCGCTCTTAGAATCACTGCACACTTCACTTATTTGGGCAGTCACAGGGCCAAAACTGACCAAATAATTCAAGTATGAACTCCTTTTACACCGTCGCGAGCTGATTCCACATAGATGTTATCAGAACCTGTTCTATTAAACGCTTATACAAGTAGAGTCCCCCCGACAGAGTAGAGAGGGTGTCAGCGGTAAGTTTGTGTTTACGTAACTGATTAATTTGCCCTTCCTCTGATCCGTCAGAACAATAACCCACAAAAAACGGATCCTGTCTGTGAAGCATACGCTTTCACTCGGTCAGCATTTTTGCTCAACAATCCATCAGTATTGCTAATGCCAAAAAAAAAAAAGGAGTGGATCTAAAACAGAGATGATACATGAATGGAATATTTACATGTCTTCTGTATTTTGTACCCACTCCTGCTTTTGGCTACCAAATCATAAGCCAATTCTGATGGGACCATACAGGCCTTACAGCTGCTACACAGACAGGATCCGTTATGCATCAAATTTTTCCTTCCTTCTGACAGATCAGAAGAAGGGTCAAACAAATTATGTCAGCCAGGCCGAAAGGCAAAATGGTGGCCCAGTCATGAAGTGGGGAGGGTGGGACTAGCATGAGGAGACCACAGAGTGGCTCAATGACAGGGTCTGGAGGTTGCGACAGCATCAGGAGGCCACTTAGTGGCACAATGACAGAGTCTGGAGGTGGCGGCAGCATGAGGAGACCACAGAGTGGCACAATGACAATGTGGAGGTGGCAGCAGCATCAGGAGGACACAGAGTGGCACAATGACAGAGTCTGAAGGTGGCGGCAGCAGTAGCAGCATCAGGAGCAGGCCACCAAGTGCACAATGACAGAGTGTAAAGTTTGCAGCAGTATGAGGAGGCCACCGAGTGACACAATGCCAGAGTCTGGAGGTGGCAGCATTATGAGAAGGCCACAAATGGCACAATGACAAAGTCTGGAGGTGGCGGCAGCATCAGGAGACCACAGAGTGGCACGGTGACATAGTGTGGAAGTGGCGGCAGCATCAGGGGGCCACAGAGTGGCAAGGTGACATAGTGTGGAGGTGGCAGCAGCATCAGGAGGCCAAAGAATGAGTAGGCCAGAGTGTCACAATGACAGAGTGTGGAGGTGGCTGCAGCAGCATCATGAGGAGGCCACAGGGTGGCACAATGACAAAGAGTGGAGCTGGTGGCGGCAGCAGCATCAGGAGGAGGCCACAGGGTGGCACAATGACGAGGTGGTGGCAGCATCAGGAGACCACAGAGTGGCAAGGTGACATAGTGTGGATGTGGTGGCAGCATCAGGAGGTCACAGAGTGGCAAGGTGATATAGCGTTGAGGTGGCAGCAGCATGAGGAGGCCACAGCGTGGCAAGGCGACGAGAGATTGCAGAGGTGGCAGCAGCATGAGGGGACCAGAGAGTGGCATGACGAGAGATTGTGGAGGTGGCAGTAGCATGAGGAGGCCACAGAGTGGCCGCGTCATCTATTCATTTATAGGGAATATGGAACAGAAGAGAAGGTTAACATTTCTCAACTTTATAAAGTGTTGCTTAAAACACTATTTAATAATACATGTTCTCCAGCACAAAAGGCTTGGCAAATTGATTGTCCGTGAATTTACCTCGAAGATTGGGATAATATATTGGCAAATTTAAGTTTACTTTCTTATAATTTTAATCAAGTTTTGGTTCAATTTAATATTCAATATTTAATAAATTTAATGATAAAAATTAAGTGTTGCCTAAGACAGGAGAGAATCTAGCAGTCTTCTGTTTATTCAACGACGTGGTTATGATGGAGAAAGCATTCCAAAAAACAATTTCTCTCCACCTGGAGACGAATCCTGTCAAGATTGATACAAGTGCGGTATCGGCTGCTCATCAACCCAGATACTTCTGGGGGACCCTGCCTGGCAGACAATGAGAAGACAAAGCGTCAAGATAGCTTTGAGCCCAGAAGAATCGCAAAGTTCATCAAGATACGTCACTAAAGAGTTAACCGCAAATAACTGCAGCGCTGACAGCTGAGTAAATTTATTTCTTCAACAAAAATACTTCAATAAAGATTTTACCACATATAACCGCAGCGGTGAACGTTAAATAAAATTAGTTTTTTAACCAAAATAGGTCCCAAAAGGTTTTACCACATATAACTTTGACCGAAATACGTCAATAAAGAGTTTACCACATATAATGGAGCACGGAGATGGAGAGGGTCTTAGGATTCCCCCCGCACTATACGGACGTCTCAGAAATGAATCGCTGCTCCCGACAGCAGCTCTTGGGAAGGTCATGGAGTGTCCCGGTCATCCCTGGTATCTATTTGCCCCGCTGAAGGATTTTTTCGAAAGTGTGTAAAAGCCACACGGGGCCCCCGCGCTGCAGATTTATCATGGAGATTTTACCGCATATAACCGCAGTGCTGACCGCTGAATAAATTCTGTTTTTCCACCATAATACTTCAATAAAGATTTTACCACATATAACCGGCGCCGACATGAACTGAGAATGTATTTTTCTTTTGGTACTGAAATAGGCCACTAAACGCTTTCAAGACATATAACCGCCGCCGACATGAAACGAGAATGTATTTTTCTTTTTGTTCTAAAATAGGCCACTAAAGGCTTTCAAGACATATAACCGCCGCCGACGTGAACTGTGAATGTATTTTTCTTTTTGTGCTAAAATACAAAATAACACATATAACCGCCGCACTGACTGACTGCTACCGCCGCTACTTCCTTGAACCCCTGCACCACTACTTCTCAGGTAGGTAGGCTGCTGCCACCCTGCTGACTCCCAGCCATGCTTTCAACACATATAACCGGCGACGTGAACTGAGAATATATTTTTCTTTTTGTACTGAAATAGGCCACTAAACTCTTTCAAGACATATAACCACCACGGACATGAACTGAAAATGTATTTTTCTTTTTGTACTAAAATAGGCCACTAAACGCTTTCAACACATATAACTGCCGCCAACTGTGAACTGAGAATGTATTTATCTTTTTGTACTGAAATAGGCCAGTAAACGCTTTCAAGACATATAACTGCAGAAGTGAACTGAGAATATATTTTTCTTTTTCTAGTGAAATAGGCCAGTAAACGCTTTTTCTACAAATAACTGCACCAGTGAAGTGCGTATATTTTTTTCTTTCTGTACTGAAATAGGCCACTAAACCCTTTTGCCACAAATAACTGCACCAGTGAAGTACGTATATTTTTTTCTTTCTATAATGAAATAGGCCACTGAACAATTTTGCCACAAATAACTGCACCAATGAAGTGTGTATATTTTTTCTTTCTTGTTTGAAAAGATATAAGCCACTAAAGGCTTTTTAACATAGCACTTGCAGTCCAAGAACAAATTGCTGGAATGACAGAGCTGTATAATGGCTATTTGGATCCCAAAATAATCTTTCCCTGCACTTGTAAATCGCTTTTCTAGCACTGACTCTAGCGTCTTCTGACATCTCTTCCTGCACTAAGATGCTGTGAAATGATTCCTCCCTATCCTTTCCCTGCACTTGTAAATCGCTTTTATGGCACTGTTCCTAGAGCTTTCTGATGTCTCTCCCTGCACTAAGATGCTGTGAAATGATTCCTCCATATCCTTTCCCTGCACTTATAAATCGTTTTTTTTTTGTTTGTTTTTTTGTTTTTTTTCACAATCAGATTTTTCCAATTGCTGTCTTTAGCGCCTTCTCACGTCTGTCCCTGCACTCAGAACACTTGTCTGACTCTAAGATGGCCGCTGTATTTTTAGGGCTTTGACATCACAGGGCTGGATGGCTGCTGATTGGCTGCATGCATGGCATTATGGGTCAGCCCGCCTTCCCAGAGTTCCTTGCCCCAAGTCCTCACATGTGTAGCTGCCATTTTAGGAAAAATTGCAATTCGTTACCACAAAGCGCAAGGAAATTCGCATTCGTTGCGAATCAAATTTTTCCTGAAATTCGGATCGAATTCCACATCGTCTGATTCGATTCGCTCATCTCTAATTATTTTACAAAAAAATATTTCAATCCCTTAAACATAGTGGTGTGATTCCTTCTCCTCTTCCAAATGTGGTGTGACTGATGCAGATAGAGATGCCCAAATTTTCATCTTTATTGATCGCAAGTACTTACTTGCATACCATACAAATGTAAAGTTATGCACATGGGAAGGAATAATGCAAGTCACCTGTACATACTAAATCGTAAAACACTCGGTAACACTGACATGGAAAAGGATCTAGGAATTTTAATGAACAGCAAACTAAGCTGCAAAAACCAGTGTCAGGCAGCTGCTGACAAGGCCAATAAGATAATGGGTTGCATCAAAAGGGGCATAGATGCCCGTGATAAGAAAATAGTCCTACCACTTTACAAATCGCTAGTCAGACCACACATGGAGTACTGTGTACAGTTCTGGGCTCCTGTAAACAAGGCAGACATAGCAGAGCTGGAGAGGGTCCAGAGGAGGGCAACTAAAGTAATAACTGGAATGGGGCAACTACAGTACCCTGAAAGATTATCAAAATTAGTGTTATTCACTTTAGAAAAAAGACCACTGAGGGGAGATCTAATTAAAATGTATAAATATATGAGGGGTCAGTACAGAGATCTGTCCCATCATCTATTTATCCCCAGGACTGTGACTGTGACGAGGGGACATCCTCTGCATCTGGAGGAAAGAAGGTTTGTACACAAATATAGAAGAGGATTCTTTACGGTAAGAGCAGTGAGACTATGGAACTCTCTGCCTGAGGAGGTGGTGATGGTGAGTACAATAAAGGAATTCAAGAGGGGCCTGGATGTATTTCTGGAGTGTAATAATATTACAGGCTATAGCTACTAGAGAGGGGTCGTTGATCCAGGGAGTTATTCTGATTGCCTGATTGTCGAGATGGAATTTTTTATTCCCCTAAAGTGGGACAAATTGGCTTCTACCTCACAGTTTGTTTTTTTTTTGCCTTCCTCTGGATCAACTTGCAGGATAACAGGCCAAACCGGATGGACAAATGTCTTTTTGCGGCCTTATGTACTATGTTACTGTTACTATATTACTATGGAATTGGGTGGAAAAATCAAATTTTTTTGTAAAATGATTCAGGACCAGTATAAATAATGTTATCTTAATTCAATGTTACAGATACAGTTTCTGGCCCAACTGTAGGTCTTAAAAAATGTCTCTTAGGCCCTGCTGCTTCCTGCAAATTGCGGGCCGCAATGCACGAACACCGACCGTGGGAAAGCCGCAGCGGATCGCGGAACCATTCACTTTAATGGGTCCGCGATCCGCCCATTCCCCAAAAAGATAGGACATGTTCTATCTTTTTGCAGAACGGAAGTATGGGACGAAACCCCACAGAAGCAGTCCGTAGTGCTTCCGTGGGTTTCCATTCCATGCTTCCGTTCCACACCATTCAACATCTCCGGATTTGCGGAACCATTGAAGTGAATGGGTCCGCATCTGTGATGAGGAATGCCCATGGAACGGCGCCGTGTATTGCGTATCCGCAAATGCGGTCCGCAATACGGCCACAGGGAGCACACGTTCGTGTGCAGGAGTCCTTAAAAGAGATAACTCTAACAAAAATGGAAGGATCAGGTGTACATGGACTTTTTGTCTAAAAAATATATATTTTTAAGATAAGTGGTGCCAACTGTATAGCTTGGACAAAGGTTACATTTTATTGCTTTTCTAGAGTATTGTTTTATTTCCTTTTTTCCTCTTCCTTCTTCTTTGATATTTCTGGTGAGAACAGAGGGCTATAAAATGTAAAATGATTGGATCCAAATTGTACAATGATATTAAAGCTTTTTTAATAAAATATTATATTAAAAAAAGATGTTTAGGAATGGTTTGAAACAGATGACAATGAGTTCACCAGGCTGATATGGATTTAAAGGGGCTATTTGAGATAATTGAAAATTCTCACCAGGCCACTAAATATTACAAAAAAAACTATCATCCTATACTTGTTTGTTTCTCCTCCACCGTTTTTAGCATTGTCGCTCTGGGCCTGGTGTTGCTATGCAAGGCTGCCGCCATGATAAAAAAAATATAAACAATGTGAAAGCTGCAATCACGGGCCTCAGCAGTCTCATGTCATTGTGGAGTCTTCCTCTGGGAGTCAGAGCTTGTTTGGTGGTACAAAGGGACCTGCTGTACATAATTATCGTTTTTAATCACATAGTTGATGCGTACATCAGTACTGTACAATGTTTAAAGGCTATTTAAACCCATGCAAATATTTTATATATTGCTACAGTGCCTTTAAAATAAAAAATAATGCAATTTTCCAAAAAGTCATGAGTAAAAATATCTTGCTGTTTTGTTTCCACAGCTTCTATACAGATCTATGTGTCTCCAGGGTAACAGACAGCAAACAAACCATGTCTAGCCTGATTTTGTAGTCATGTTCCGTCCATCTGTCTGGTTCCTACTGTCTGTAGGTCAACAAGAAGGGAAAGTAGAGAGAATGGAGTAACACATGACTACAGGATCTGACTACAGCTTGTAGTCTGTTACCATGGAAACAAATACATTTGCTTGCAAGCTGTAGATCAAAACTGTAAAATATTTTTAATGAGGACTACTTGAAAAGTCGTTTGATTGTTTAATTCAGGTTCATTATAGAAATACAAAATGTAAACCCTTTATCTGGGAGATCTACGCATCGTTTAGACTGTGTAAATTCAGACAGTCTAAAGGTCAGTCAAATTTATCACATTATGTGCTGGATGATAATCTGGTGTATGGCTAAAAACCTTTGTCTAATATTATACCAACTGGTTGGCTTACTTTGCAACAGAATGTTGTGACAAAATTTGGTGCAAAGTGGGGCATTTTTGGTCATGCCCCTTCCTCACTCAGTCATGTCCTTCTTGCTAAACTAGCTATGGGTATTTTTTCATATTATTAAATGCAGGCCTATATACCTGTATCATCCTATATATTTTGGATTATATATTATTTTTATTAACCTAGAGCCCCTATTAACCATTGTTTCTGCTCTACTAATAAATGTTAAAATAAAGTTTCAAGAAAAGATGTTTACTGGAAAATAGTTGCAAATGAAATGTTAAATATACCTACCTACCTCATTCCCTAGGGTCAGCTCACACTGCAAAAATATAATAATTATAAAAACCGGCCATTTTATCATGAATAATTTTGTAATTAAAAAGCTGGTCTACAGACTCCTAAACTCATTTTACACTCATCAGCTTCGAATAGCTTTCAGAGTCTTTGGTCTGGGACAGATTCCAATGCAAGTCTCATAGGTGGAACTCAAGCGGATAAGGCTAAATTTATCCTTTGCATTTTTTATGATAGTTTGTTGTGAACAGTATTTAAAACTTAAAATGAAGAATGACAGTCATTTAAACAAGGATAATGTTGCAACAGAAGTACAAATGAGTCGAGTGCACGTTAACAGTCTCCAAAAGAAAAAGTTATTTATTGAGTGAAATACACTGAGGAAAGCCACACATGTACATGTGGGCAGTTCTCAAGGCTTACTCACATTATCTACTTTCTTTATGTATTATGTGCTTTACAATATTATTATTTTTACTTATGATCTCAGTTATTGGGGGGTCAAGTATTGTGTATATGTTTTTTTTGTAAGGCTAGGTTCAGGACTGGAATAAGGTTTGTGTCGGTCCGTAGGGAAGGGCAGGACTGGTCTCACATTTGATAGTGTTTTCTGCAGTACCTACTTCCGAGACTTTGATAGTGATGACCTATTCTCAGAATAGGTCATAAGTATCTGATCAGTGGGGGTCTGACACCTGGGAACCCCCCCCCCCCCTTTGATCAGCTGTTTGAGAAGGCACCGGTGCTTATGTGAGGGACGCAGCCTTCTCCGTGCTTACCAAGCATAGCGCAGTACATTGTATTGCGACTGCGCTTGGTATCGCACTCAGCCCTATGCACTTCAATAGGGCTGAACATGATACAAAGCATAGCCACTATACAATGTACGGTGCTGTGCTTGGTAAGCTGTGAGAAGGCCGTGGTGCTCACACGAGCGCCAGTGCCTTCTCAAACAGCTGATCGGCAGGAGTCCTGAGTATTGGATCGCCAACGATCAGATACTGATGACCTATCCTTATATGTGAGCTTGTGCATTTGTAACATATGCTTGACAAAAGCTACACTTAGCCTAAACGTTGCTACCTTTGTACACTGTGCTTTGGAGTTTTGTACAATAAAGAAGATTTGGTTGGAAATGCTGCTGTGGCCCTCGATTTTTACAGCCTATTTTAGGACTTCCTTGGATCTGGGGTCCCTTGCCCAGCTGCTGCATTATACCACCACAGCTCTGCATAAGCCGAACGTAGTGCTGCTCCTGACTCCCCTTTTTTCTTCTATCCTTAGGATAGGTCATCAGTATCAAAATCTCGGAAAAACCCTTTAAAGCCTTGCTATATTGTATATCGTCATGCAGTATACAAATAACTATACCATAGTGCCCATATATATCAGAATCATACAGGATAGGGACCAAATAGTGTCAAAATGTAGCCAAATAACCTTTCATATAGTTCCCAAAAACAATACCATACAGTGCTGTAACTATCATACACAATAATATACTGCTACAGTGCCACACAATGCCTAAGAAAGAAATAACATGCAGTGCTCAAATAGCACCAACAGGCTCTAACCAAATAACTGCTTCCCATGACTGAACCGAAACTGAACCTAATGATGATGTCATTTCATATGATATTAAAATAATTTTGCTATGCAATTAATATTAAGATTTGTGCTGGTCACAAGACTCAGGTGTCAGACTGTTGGACCCCAGATTTTTAGCAGGAACAGCTGATGTCTATATGAACAGCATACACATTACCAAAGCTATCCCTGCACTTTTTTTTAGTGGACATAATATAAAAAGTATTTTGGAGTCACGAAAAGAGGCATATGCCTTAGCTAAAGAGGGTTCTATGGGTTACAGATATTGATGACCTATCCTGACGACACCCGGCATCCCCACCAATCACCTCTTTCAGGCTGCCATGGAGATGGAGGCTAAAAGTGTACGGAGCAGAAGACTCTGTACACAGATGCTAATATTGATGATCTGTCCTGAGGGTATCTGTAGTCCAGGAGAACCCCTCTAAGAGCGGCTTTCCACATGATGTTGTACGGCTGTTATCAATGGCATGTCTTTACATGTCTTCTTCTGCTAATCCTTGTACATGGCTATATGTGGCCTCTGATGAAACATAAAGGGAATTTGTCATCACATAGCTTTGAAACCATCTTACATGCCAGATGCGCTCTTGTCAATACATTCTAATGGTGTTGGTCCTGTTTCCATCGGTGGCCCCATTGTTGAGAAATTAGGCTTTTAGTTTTACGCTCATTAGCCCCTGGGTGGAATGTGAGCAGTGCCATTGCAGTCAATATTGGAGTAATTACCGACCTTTCTGGGGACCGGGACCATAGGACAGCACATAGGCCAGTGCTTTTTCCTATAGTTTGCAAGCATGACCACTGCTACTGAATTGCAGCGTGGTCATAACCATGGAAACAAGCAGTGTATAATGTGATTGAAAAATGAATGAAGCCAGCAAAGGAAGCAATATGGACACTCACAATACATTAGTAATTTAAATTTCTCTACATGATAAATTCCATTTGCTGAAGTGAGACAACCCCTTTAATTTTTTTTCAGTGACCATAGAAGCCATATTGATGAAAATATTATACAAGTACTGGTCGGCTGTTTCTTACAGTCCAATAGACTTTGAGCGGAGCAGAAGCGTTGGGGGACTACTGGCGGGGGGGCTGTCATTTATTATACATTATGCCATTATACATTAATCACCTATCCCATAAATTGGTGATAAATGTGTTTTATCGAAAGACCTCTTGATGAAAATGTGCTCAAAAAGAGGAGCATGAAGAGACAGGAAGAAAGAAGGGCATTTGTGTCAAAAGTAGGGACTGTCTATCCAAAAGAGATGTACAATAAGAACGGTATATTTAGAAGGGCAAACAAGGAATAGTGAATTTTGAACTTGTGCTTAGAGACTGATGTATGTGGCTCATGTCTCTTCATTGAAATGAACATTTGTCACAGGCGTTAAGTAACCCCATGATCAGGAACAAGTAATCCACTTTGTTTGTTTCTTCTACCAAATGAATTATATTAGTCACCATTAGGAGAACTAGTTGTTTGCATTCTTGATGTAGCAGTGGCAGTATTTGAAGTTTCCTGCGGTAAGTTCATTACACGTATTTTGTCCAGAATTAGTGAAGCGTGCTGAAAATTGCTAATGACAGATGTTTCTCCACTCTGTCACACTTCTTGTATCATTTGATTTGGAAAGCAACATACGGTGTTCTGCTCTATCAGTATGTCACAGACTGTCTGCAAACAGCTGGTCATAACTCAGTTCAGTGAAAACCATTACTTTCCAATGAAGTGCTGGACACCCTCCAAATTGCATTTTGGCATGGCCTAGGCTGCATAATGCACAAAGTTCTTCTGTTCTGAGGTTACCTAAGGAAGGTTTCTTTCACTCGGCTTTGTATTGTATTTTTTTTTTTTTCCAGAATTAAAGCTTTTTTTCCCTTCTAAACAGTTGATGTGTACAGCAGAAGGGAATTGCAATGCTATTCTCAGGAGCACATAAAGAGGAGGCCGTGCTGCTCAAGAAAAAGGCTGAAGCATAATTTAGATTATGCTGCAGGATAAATAGGACATTAGGGTAAAGGCACAGAAAAGGAGAACAGATTAAAAAGTTCCCATAACACGGCTGACCCATATGTGACTTCAGCCATTGTCAGAATGATCCACATGGTCATATCATGTCATGAGCCTGTCCTCCAAGAATGCTCTCTTCATTTTAAGCGCTACTGAGTTGGTCTTTGACTGCGTGCAGTTCTTTTAAAGAAGAAAAAGAAGATTTTAATATATGACAAACATAATTTATTAACAAAAGAGTCTAGGAATTGTGCATGCAAACTAGATAGAAAGCAATTACCATATTTTTTGCTTTATAAGATGTACTTGATGATAAGATGCATCTAGGTTTTAAAGGAGGAAAATAAGAAAAAAAATATTTTTAATCAGACCACATAACAGACCCCCAATCTTCATCAGACCCCCAAACTAGACCCTCAATCTTCCTCAGATTTCAAATCAGACCTGCATCTAGGTTTTAAAGGGGGAAAATAGGAAAAAAAATATTTTTAATCAGACCACATAACAGACCCCCAATCTGCATCAGACCCCCAAACTAGACCCTCAATCTTCCTCAGACTTCAGATCAGACCTCTATATCAAACCTCAGATGAGACTCCCACATCAGACCTCAGGTCAGACCCCCATATCAGACTTCATATCTGACCCCCATGTAAGACCTCAGATCAGAACCCAATATTAGATCAGACCCCCATATCAGACCACAAATCAGATCCCCATATCAAATCAAACCCCCATTCCAGACCTCAGATCAAACCCCCATATTAGATCAGATCCCCATGTCAAACCTCAGATCAGACCCCATATTAAATCGGACCCCCATGTTAGACCTCAGATCAGACCCCCATATTAGATCAGACCCCCATGTCATACCATTTAAGACCTCAGATCAGATGCCCATCAGAAATAAAATAAATAAATGTACTTACCTCTCCTGCTCTGCCGCTATTCTCCAGGTCCAGTGTTCTCTCCTGCAGTCGTCCTCCCTGATCATCTCTGGGCCCGCACTGCACTGTGACCTGACTGCATGCGGCATCAGGTCATCCACGCACTACGTCATGACACTGTACGCAGTCAGGACTGTGCAGCAGCGCGGCCCAGAGAAGACCAGGGAGGAGGTGTGAGTACAGGCAGCGATTGAAGGTCTACACTCCCTGTGACTCCTGCATACTAGTGAGCACTTCCATAATGGAGGAACTCACTAGTATTCACTTTATAATACAAATTGCCATTTCCCCCCCAACTTTTTTTGGGGGAAAAAGTGCATTTTATAAAGTGGAAAATATGGTAAGTAATCTGCATAAACATACTAGTAAAAAAAAAGTGCTGATATTACAGTATAACTTTGATTGATCAATTTGGTCAGTTGTACCCTGTTCACCAATCTATGTAAGCATGTTGGCTTGTTATGCCCATAAAAATACAAATTGCATGAGTGGTTGTATCTGATTTGATCAGGTTTGAAAGCAGCTCATCTGGTGACTCTGATTACCACAAAACAGAATGTTGCAAACTATCAATTCTAGTAATACTGTATGGTATAACTGTATCTACCGTAAGATTCATTATTATCTGGTATTTCTGGGAGATCTGTCTTCAAACATTACCATTTATTGTCATTGCAGAAAATACAATTTCTCCCCATCTCCAGAGGCCCTGTTTCCCAAAAAAAAGGTCCAAGACTCCAAGTGTGTCTCTGAATTCTGCCACTAGATGCCGGATTGCATGTTGACCCATGTAAAAATGAAGCCTAAATAGAGAATAACTTTAGATTTTCATTGTTACAGCACACATACACAAATTACAAACTATTACAATTCAATACAAAGTCCAAATTGGACAGAGCAATAATACAATGCACATAAAAGCATATTTGTCATCTCCCTGCACCAAAACGATGGCGTTCAAAAGTCATAAACATGTCTGTTTGCAAATTTTTAAACGCAACTTAAAAAAAAAGTCGGAAAGGGCAGATCTTATGCCGCCCTCGCCACGTTTCAGAAAGGGGGCGTGGCAAGGCTGAGAAGGGGGCGTGGCGAGCTGCCGCAACAAATTTAGCTTAATTTACACCATTTTTCTGGCGTAAACAAAGCGGAAATCTATGGCAGCTCAGAGCTGCTGTAGATTTATGTTTAGGCGCACGGACTGCCAAAAGATGTGCCTAATTTATGACAAGGCATAAATTAGGGGATATCAAGATGGCGCTTTCTGTGCTGGTCTTGATAAATCCCCCCGTAGACTTCTTTGGGGGCCTTGTTATACCTGTAATTTTATATGTAGTATGTGTATTTTTTCTTTCTGTATAAAGTCTAATGTAAATGGAAGGGTTCATTTGGTAATTTGTCCACTTTCAGATTTTTCATAACAGTTAACAGATATCAAAACTGGTACCTAGCACGGATCTGAACTATACTAAATTCCTATCTGATTAGTTTACATACCTGTGCACTGCACACACACTAAAGCAATTTGATGGAATATTCTGTGTCCATCCCAGTGTGGGCCCTGAGGTTATAACTACTCGCTACACGTCACTGATGGTAAGCTCCAAACAAGACATCCTTTGAAAACAGTACCATATCTCTTTGTTGTCCCCAATTTTGGGCATTGTCAAGGGTTTACCAAGATCTGACTTAGGGCTCGTTCACACGAAAGTTTTTTGCGTTCCGTATACGGGCTGTTTTTTGTGTTTCGTATACGGAACTATTCATTTCAATGGTTCTGCAAAAAAAACGGAATGTACTCCGTATGCATTCCGTTTCCATATTTTTGTTTTTTCAGTTCCGTTCAAAGATAGAATGTCCTATTATTGCCCGCAAATTACATTCCGTGTTTCCATTCAAGTCAATGGGTCTGCAATGTACTCCGTATGTCTTCCGCATCCGTTCCGTTTTTGCGGCACCATCTATTGAAAATTTTATGCCCAGACCAATTTTTTCTATGTAATTACTGTATACTGTATATGCCATACGGAAAAACAAAATGGAAAAACAGAACGGAACCGGAAACACTACTGAAACAAAAAATGGAAAAATGGATCTGTTAAAAACGGCCCGCAAAACACTGAAAAAGCCATACTGTCGTGTGAACGAGCCCTTAGGGTACTTTCACGCTTGCGGCAGAGGATTCCGGCAGGTCGTTCCGTCGCCGGAACTGCCTGCCGGATACGTCAATCCGGACGCAAATGGATGCAAATCCATCTCACAATTGCATTGCAATACCGGATTCGTCTCTCCAGTGTCATCTGGAAAAACGGATCCGGTATTATTTCTTTTGCATTTTTCAAGGTCTGCGCATGCCGGATCAGTTTTGCCGGATCAGTTTTGCCAGAACACTTAATGCCGGATCCGGCACTAATACACTTCAATGTAAATAAATGCCTGATCTGGCATTCCGGCAAGTGATCAGTATTTTTGGCCGGAGAGAAAACTGCAGCATGCAGTGGTATTTTCTCCATCCAAAAAATGTGAGAGGGACTGAACTGATGCATTAGGAAAAAACTGATCAGTTTTTTTTTTTTATATATTTAGCCCCGAGGATGGAAATCAATACCGGAAATCTTTAACGCAAGTGTGAAAGTACCCTTAACCTAAGTGGTTGTTTCTTATACAATTTTATATGATAAAAGCATAAAAATATATGATCACCTGCTTCTTTATTGGTATATGTCTTTTATCACTGCTATTATTCAGTAAATCATTTAATCACCTGGCCATTGTTTAAGCCTATTTATTCCATACCCCAGAATGCACAGTAAAACTGCGAATGACCCATCAGCTCCATATTACAGAGCTACAAGCATTGCTTTTGGAGGAGAATAACTTCATAAAAAAGTATGTTGCCATATGGTGCACCATATGGTGGTACACAGAGTCCTTACAATTCTATAGTCCAGACCTGCAGGGACTCTGTGAGGCATGGTGTGGCAGGCGCAGCACTATGAAGTGCCTTTTGCGCTGTGACATTAGAAGAATTTTTTATATTTATGACTTTTAGTCTAACCAGACCGTCTATTACTCTGTAATTCCTCTAGTGCCGTTCTATGGAAACAGTAGGTTTAAAGAGCACACCAAATACTTGAAACAACTTCTTTATTAACGTTTTGAATAAAGTATCACAAAATGGCGATATGCATAAGATGGTCGTTCAACTGTCCAATCTTGTCACTCAAAAAAAAATGGTAGCTATATTTCTCTCTTGAGTATCTGTACTCTCACTTTAAGTTACTTAAGCACTTTATAATCTCTCTGAGAGGTATATCTGAGGTCGAACTAATAGTTCACTTGCTGAATTTGGTCGCATTTTGCAGTATGCAGTTAGCAGTAACTATTTGCAGATTGGTTGAGTATGATCTGGTATGGTTGTATGCAATTTGGATTGCAATATGGAATTTGAATTTGGATTGTGAACTTCGTAGTTTGCAATTGGTGGAACTGTAAGTAAACACACATATAACTGGTTCAGTATACAGTTTTAATCACTATATTAACAGTAGGAATATTATATAACTGTTTTAAATACCTATTTTGGCCTATCTGCTTCCATAAAACACAGCTTTTAGTGGAGTGAATGTCTGTTCAGCTTCTCTCTCTGGGGAATAATAATTTCTAGTAGCTCCCGCTAGGGAATTTCCCACACAGGCTGTGTGTGAGGCTGGCTGTGATTGGCCAAAACTCCTACTGTGTGTGAGGCTGGCTGTGATTGGTCTAGACTCCTGCCCAGCAACAACAGTTTAACTCTATGATTTCTGTTGTTTCTGCTGTGTCATTGAGCTTACCTCACATCCATATAATGAATCTTAAAGGCATATTATCTTTTCTGCTTCTGTGAACACAATATACTGTATATAACAGGTATATGACATCTAAACATGAAGTCTCTGTAAATAACTCTAGGACAGGTCTTAGCTGGCCAGCTACACATGGTACAGCACCTGGATATGACATAAAATAAATAGGATAGGTCAAGGGAAGACTGACCATAGACTTTACAGGGAAATTTCCCAGTGGGCCAATGCCCAGAGAGCCACTAGAGCCCTCCCCAGGGCCGCCGACTGTGTACATAACGATGCTCTCAGCAATAATTCATGTTAGGATCATCAGGTTCTTATGCCCCTGGCCGGTATCCACAGGTGCCCTCCTGAATTCAACTGTATCACCATCCTCAGGATGCAGGAGGCAGTATTTTATATAGCACTGTGGTATTTGGTTCTGCAAGGGTGGTAGCTTGTGCTGCACTAAGGTACTGCTGGCCCCACCTACTTCTGTTTCTCTGCCTACTTGCGTTGCCCTGCCTTCTGTCAATCTGGATCCATCTACAGCAAAGCCACTTTAAGTTTCCAGTCCACCCCTTGAATAGGAGATAAAAAAATTGTAAGATCACTGGGGGTTCAATTGCTGGGAGCCCAAGCAATCCAGAGAACAAATCTCTCCAAGTGCCCTATCTGAATGGAGCTGTAATGCCGCAGGTCCATTCAGCTCTCCATTCAGTGTTAGGCCTCATGCACACAGCCGTTGTGCGGTACCCAATGCACGGGCAACGTCCGTGCAGCGGCCGGGACTAATCGAGACCTATTTAACTTGAATGGGTTCGTGATCCGTCCGCATCTCAAAAAAATAGAACATGTTCTATTTTTTGGCGGTGCAGAGGCACGGATGGAAACACCACAGAAGCACTCCGTAGTGCTTCAGTGGAGTTCCATGCCTCAAGTGAATGGGTCCGCATCCGTGATGCGGGGAGCACACAGCGGGTGCCCACATATTACAGACCTGCTGTTTGCGGGCCACAATACCGCCACGGCCCGGGCAACGGCTGTGTGCATGAGGCCTATTAGGAATGACAGAGTGCTGTCTACCCCAGTCCTACAAAAGTGAATGGAGCACATTACCACTCAGTTCAGACTGGGAACTTGGGGACATCAGTTCTCTGGATCATTGGTGGTCCCAGTGGTAGGTCCCTCAGTAATTTGATCTTGTGTATAAATGATGAATGCTGTTTTGGACATAACTCCTTTAACACTATAATGAATACTGAAGATTTAATATTGTTGGTTTACAATATAGTTCCATATTAATATTTAGAAAATACCAGAGAAAAGTAAAATACTAGGACCAATTTAATATAATCTGTATAATTCCAATGCTTTCATTCTTAAAATATTTGATACATGAGAGTGCTGGATTATTATTTTTTTTACTAAAGCTACATAAATGAAAACATTTTATACAAAGCATGGAATCTCTGTAGTTTACAAATGACTGCATTTTTCCAGCTCTATGGTATGTTAGAAAAATGACACAAAAGATGTGAATTGGATTAACGAGGACGCTTACTCCACCTTAATGGACGGTAAATTCATTTGAATAAATATGACCTTTCCCTTTTCTCGTCATCTTGTAAAAACGGAGTCCATGTCCAATCATTATGATGATGACCACAAGTCCACTCAGGGACCCTGACAGCTGAATCAAACTCTCACTTCAAGAGATTCTGCCTCAGGCATCTGGCTGAACAGACACACATTAGTTGGTCCTCTCCGCACAGATTTCATATTCTTTCTGCTTTTACACTGTTCTCATCTCGGCCCCTTGTTCTCTATAGTTGTCGATAATAATGGGAATTGCTTAGATCCATTCACAGCACATTGAGCACTACTGGCACTATTCAACATCGTTTGTGCTTTTAATACGTTTTCTTGATTATGACAGAAGTGCAAGGCAGATTTTCTCGTCCTGTGCAAACAAAGCTATTTTTAAAGAAGTGTCTGGTTTTGAAAACTATTTGGGAATTCTGAGTTAATAGACAGGGTTCTTCTATCAAAGACCCTCTGTTATTAGCTAAAGCAAAAAAGCAGCATAAACTGCACAGACAGCCCACTGTGTAATGCTTAATTTTCATTAGGGCTCATGCACACGACGACCGTTGCTGTTTTGTGGTCCGCAAAAACAAAAATGACATCGGTGCAGATCTATTGTAACAATGCCTGTCCTTGTCAACAAAGCAGACAAGAACAGGACGTGTTCTATTTTTTTCCGGAGCGGACTTGCGAACGCACGGATGCGGAATACACACTAAGTAATTTCCGTTTTTTTCCATTGAAATGAATAGTTCCGCATACTGGCCGCAAAAAAAAAAATTAACGGACATGGACAAAAAATTAGGTCAGGGTGCGCTCACTGTAACTCGCACCATTTCGCTAGCAAGTTCCTTCAGTTTTGTCTGCAATTGAGTTCACTGTTTTAGTTTTTCCACACGGGTGCAATCCGTTTTGATACGTTTTTCATGAAGGTTTACAAACAACATCTCCTAGCAACCATCAGTGAAAAAGGCATTGCATCCAGACTGCATCCAGGTTGCATCTGGATCACAATGCGTTTTTTAAGCACGGCAGCAGATCGTGCTGTCTTATTACAATCTGCCGCAGGCAAACCACTATACAGCATGGGAACAAATGATGGCATAGCGATTACTCCTCCCCATATTGCGGGGGAGATCACTGCATGTAGTAGCATCAATCTTCTCCGCTAGCTAGCAGGAGATTGCCGGGAGGAAACTCTTCCCTCCCGACAATTGCTTGCTCAATCGGCCTGTGTAATGCAGGCTTAACTCTCTCCCCCAAAGACCAACAGAGGTTGGAGGAGATAAGGATCAGGCAGTTGTTTTTTTTTGTAGACCTCACTGCCCAAGAAGACCTTGACTATATAATATGACTATATATATATATATATATATATATATATATATATATATATATATAAGGAAAAAAAGGTAAAGAAAAAAAAGGTAAAACAGCAGCACTCTCTAGGTTGCCAGGTGCAATTCCCACTTGAATTCCCGGACCAGGAACAGCAGAATAAACTAGATGAAATGAAGGCAGCACTCCGGCCTTGTGTGACAGTGACAGCTAGCTTGACAACGGCTCCATTGAGTGAGCTGAAATGCTGCATTGCTGTTGGGTGTAATAAATTCACCTTTTTTCACCACAAGACCGGAGTGCTGCCTATATATTTACATATATATATATATATATATATATATATATATATATAGATTCTATTACCCAATTAAATTACCACCACCAAGGCAGTAACGATGATGCTGCTGTTAGGGGCCAAGACATATAACTCCGCCAAATCACCTGTAGGATGAAACTCCCTCTCTACCCACAATATTGATGGACCCTACTTAATAGACAATGGTGAAAATCTGATCCCCAATATAGTGCATTCTATTTTACATAAGTATAAATACACAGGCCCCCATTAGTTTTCTGTTCCCCTTCCCCATCAGCTCACTAATAATGATGTATGGCCCTAAGAAACTGCATAAAATAATGATCATGTTATTTCCCTACGTTTCAAAAGCAGTGGGTTGGTGTACTTGATTATTACAGCCCTGATCATTTACGTATATGAACACCAGATATTTTAGATTGTGGCAATGCCAGTATGTACACAACATGACCTGGTCACAAATATGCTATAGGGACAAAAGTATTGGGACATCTACCAATCACACAAACAGTAGATTTTATGACATTGTATTCTAAATCCATAGGCATTCACAACACCACTACATCTGACGCTTGGCAATGTGCTTGGTGATGTAGGACTTGCATGGCTATGGAAATCAATACCATTAAGCTGTTCTGATGTTACAGAGGAGGTTTGGATCTCTGCATGTATTGAATCAGCATGTCACACACACAGGGAGTGAGGAAGTGACCACTGAGCTCAACCCACACCCCTGTCCCTGCCTACTTGCCTCGCAAGTCCTAGTGACAAGGGACAATTGGTCGACAAACCCTTAACTAAACCTTTTATGCAGGGCCACCGGACCCAAGGCTCCAGGCGACAGCTTCTCAGGATGTTCCACATGAAATTTTTTAACAAGGCATCCCTAGCTGGTACCCAGGACCTTTCCTCCAGTCCATAGCCTTTCCAGTGCACTAGGTATTGCAAAGAGTTATGGACTTTCCTAACATCCCATATCTTCTTAAACCACAAACTCCACGGAATCATTAACCAGGACCGGCAGTGGAGCGGACTGTGAAGGAACAACAGGTGCAATATGTCTTTTCAGCAGAGATTTGTGGAAGACGTCATGGATGTAGAAAGACTGGGGCAGTTTCAACCTAAAAGATAGTGGTTTAATTACCTCCGTAATCTTCTACGGACCTATAAAGCGAGGTGCAAACTTTTGGAGGCCACCTTAAGAGGCTCGTTTTTAGAAGATAGCCCCACTTTCTTTCCAACCTGAAAATCCATCCCCTTGAACTTTTCTTATTCGCTTTGATTTTTTGATTGTTTTGAACTTTTTCTAGGTTCGACTGAACCCGAGCCCAAACTGTGCACAGTTCTGACGAAACCTTATCTGCCTTGGGGTTAGATGAGGGGACGGATGACCCAGAATGAAAACAAGGATGGAAAAGTAATTACAAAAGAATGGGGAGACACCGGGGAGGAATTAACATGGTTGTTTATCGCAAATTCTGCCAAAGGAAGGTACTTAACCCATAATTGTTGATCATTGGAGATGTATGACCTGAGAAACTGTTCCTTAGCCTGATTAAGTCATTCAGTCTGCCCGTTACTCTCAGGATGATAGGCAGATGAGGAAGACAATGAGATTTTACACCTCTGACAGAAGGCTCTCCAAAATCTAGACACAAACTGGACACCCCAATCAGATACAATGTTCTTGAGAATACCGTGCAAACGTACAATTTGTTCTACAAATACAGTGGGATGCGAAAGTTTGGGCAACCTTGTTAATCGTCATGATTTTCCTGTATAAATCGTTGGTTGTTACGATAAAAAAATGTCAGTTAAATATATCATATAGGAGACATACACAGTGATATTTGAGAAGTGAAATGAAGTTTATTAGATTTACAGAAAGTGTGCTATAATTGTTTAAACAAAATTAGGCAGGTGCATAAATTTGGGCACCACAAAAAATAAATGAAATTAATATTTAGTAGATCCTCCTTTTGCAGAAATTACAGCCTCTAAACACTTCCTGTAGGTTCCAATGAGAGTCTGGATTCTGGTTGAAGGTATTTTGGACCATTCCTCTTTACAAAACATCTTTAGTTTATTCAGGTTTGATAGCTTCCGAGCATGGACAACTCTCTTTAAGTCACACCACAGATTTTCAATTATATTCAGGTCTGGGGACTGAGATGGCCATTCCAGAACGTTGTACTTGTTCCTCTGCATAAATGCCCTAGTGGATTTTGAGCAGTGTTTAGGGTTGTTGTCTTGTTGAAAGATCCAGCCCCGGCGCAGCTTCAGCTTTGTCACTGATTCCTGGACATTGGTCTCCAGAATCTGCTGATACTGAGTGGAATCCATGCGTCCCTCAACTTTGACAAGATTCCCAGTCCCTGCACTGGCCACACAGCCCCACAGCATGATGGAACCACCACCATATTTTGCTGTAGGTAGCAGGTGTTTTTCTTGGAATGCTGTGTTCTTTTTCCTCCATGCATAACGCCCCTTGTTATGGCCAAATAACTCAATTTTAGTTTCATCAGTCCACAGCACCTTATTCCAAAATGAAGCTGGCTTGTCCAAATGTGCTTTAGCCCACCTCAAGCGGCACTTTTTGTGCTGTGGGCGGAGAAAAGGCTTCCTCTGCATCACTCTCGCATACAGCATCTCCTTGTGTAAAGTGCGCCGAATGGTTGAACGATGCACAGTGACTCCATTTGCAGCAAGATGATGTTGTAGGTCTTTGGTGCTGGTCTGTGGGTTGACTCTGACTGTTCTCACCATTCGTCGCTTCTGTCTATCCAAGATTTTTCTTGGTCTGCCACTTCGAGCCTTAACTTGAACTGAGCCTGTTGTCTTCCATTTCCTCAATATGTTCCTAACTGTGGAAACAGACAGCTGAAATTTCTGAGACAGCTTTCTGTATCCTTCCCCTAAACCATGAGGGTGAACAAGCTTTGTCTTCAGGTCATTTGAGAGTTGTTTTGAGACCCCCATGTTGCTACTCTTCAGAGAAAATTAAAAGAGGAGGGAAACTTACAATTGACCCCCTTTAATACTCTTTCTCATAATTGGATTCACCTGTGTATGTAGGTCAGGGGTCGCTGAGCTTACCAAGCCAATTTGAGTTCCAATAATTAGTTCTAAAGGTTTTGGAATCAATAAAATGACAACAGTGCCCAAATTTATGCACCTGCCTAATTTTTTTTAAACAATTATAGCACACTTTCTGTAAATCCAACAAACTTAATTTCACTTCTCAAATATCACTGTGTGTGTCTCCTATATGATATATTTAACTGAAATTTTTTATAGTAACAACCAACTATTTATACAGGAATATCATGACGATTAACAAGGTTGCCCAAACTTTCGCATTCCATTGTATAGAGGCCAGAGTCTTAGCATTAGGAAGCTTAGAAAGAGGAATAAGATGTACCATCTTGCTAAACCTATCAACCACTACCCAAACCACAGTTTTCCCCTCCGCAGGTGGCAGGTCCATGATAAAATCCATAGAACTATGAGACAAGGGTCTACTGGGAATGGGTAGGGGTCACAACTCACCAGCGGGACGAGTTCTAGGGGTTTTAGACTTGGCACAACCTCGCAGGTCGACACATAGGACTTGATATCCTTGAATAGGGAGAGCCACCAGTAAGACCTTGATACCAGCTCTTTAGTACTCTCAATACCAGGATGTCCACAAAAAACAGAATCATGACACTCACCCAACAGCCGGAGACGGAATTGTTCGGGAACAAACAACTTATCGGTTGGTGTGGGTGCCGGGGCCAGATGTTGTTCTGCCTTAATAAGAGCCATAAGATCTTGGGACAAGGCTGAAACCCACAAAATAAGGCATCTGCCTTCACGTTCTTACTTCCTGGCCTGAAAGTGATGGAGAAATTAAAACATGTAAAAAAACAACATCCATCTGGCTTGACAGGGATTCAACCTCTTAGCAGATTTAAGAAACATTACATTTTTATGATCAGTGACAATGGTGACACAATGTTTAGCCCCTTCAAGAAAATGCCTCCACTCCTCAAACGCCCATTTAATGGCTAGCAATTCCCGATTCCCCATGTCATAATTTCTCTCGGTGGGAGAAAATTTTCTGTAAAAGAAGGCGCAAGGCCTTAAATTGGTAAGACTTGAGGGGCCTTGTGAGAGGACCTCCTCTACTCCATCCTCGGAGGCATCCACCTCTACAATGAAAGGTCTCTCCTGATCCAGCTGAATCAAAACAGGAGCGCTAGTGAAGGCCTTTTTTTGCACGACATTGGGCTATGAGCCAGATGTCCAGCTACAGGTGTTCCTTTGACCTCATGCCACAGCTGTCAAAGGCTATCATGGTGCACAACAAGACGGCAATAGAAGCTGAAATGGAGGCCTATTCTCTTCAGCAATGAGTCCTACTTTCATTGCAGATACAGTGGTAGCTGAGAATTGGTCTGGAAACTATGTGGGAAATGAACAGACCTTCACAAGGGAATCTCATATTGCTCTTACAGGATTATGATGTGTGGTGGCCAGGGGCAGAATGGGAACTTAGAGTAGTCCTGGAAAAAATACTAAAAGTGGCCTGTTTTGTAGTTGAGGCCAAATTGATGGGAGGCAGGGCCAGCAATACCATATTGTGGCACATTATACCCCCATAACAGAGCCAAATACCACAGTCCATCACAAAATACTGTCCCAGCAGCACAAAATACATCCCCAAAAACTTCCACCAGCAGGCCGTGAGGAGGGCTCAGGCGGCCCCTGGGCATTGGCCCACCAATAAATGTCCCTTTAATGTCTATGGCCAATCCGGGGGTGGCACAGTGTACGGTAGCCAGATCCCTCTAGTCTTTATTTCAGGTACAGTAACAACACAGAATTACATTGATTTGGTCGTGTAACCAGTGGTATGGACATTCGTCCAAAGTGTCCAAGGAGGCGTTTTTTAACAATGTTAGGCCGCATGTTGCTTGTGCTACTGTGAACAGCCTGCATGGCCTAAACGTGCTACCATGGCCTACATCGTTGGCCATTGTCTCCCATCAAGCACATCTGCAACGTCTTTAGTTGGCAGATGCAAATGGAGCTGCCAGCAATAACCTCCACCATTAATAACCTCATTGATAAAATGCCAAGCTGCTTAATTTCGTACATTTCTGCATGTTGCATTAATATTCAATACTGAATAAATCAAGATGTTTTCAATATTTAGTTTCTTTTTATAATTAATAAATTTGCACAGGGAGCCTGTCACCATGAAGATGCAATGTAATCGGTAGGCAGCATGTTATAGAGCAGGAGGAGCTGAGCAGATTTAAAAATAGTTTTATGGGAAAATACAGTAAAAACTGTATTTCATATACTGTATTTATTCCCCTGCTCATTCTGAGCTTTGAAGTCCAGGAGATGGTCCAATCGGTGACTGACATCCCTCCCTCTATGATTGTGTATACAGAGATAGCTGTCAATCACTGATAGGTCTGACGGGACTTTAAAGCCCAGAATGAGCTGAGATAGAAATTTATAAAATATAAGTTATACAGATTTTTTTTCCCCACAAAACTATATATCAATCTGCTCAGCTCCTTCTGCTCTATAAAATGATGTCACAGTGTAGGGGGAGGGGAGGAACACCAGAATGACAAAAGAAGAAAAATGACCTGGAACTAGGCCTCAAGACTAGGGAAAGGGAAATGGTGACCACCTAAGGAAACCCTAAACCTAGCTCTGACTCCTGTCAGTAGAGATAGCGATATTCACATGCTCCATATTTTGTTGCATAGCGCCGAACTTTGACCCATGACACATCCATCAGGTGGGACAGGACAGCCAATTGAGACATTTCAGCACATGGACACACCCTCAACCCTATAACAGAACCCGATCTGGCAGCCATTTTACATTATGTGTTTTGCCAGTGTAGGGAGATGTTGCATTTTAGAGCAGGGACAGTTAAGGACACCAAACGCTAGCAAATAGGGCCACAAAAGTCCTTTTAAGGATTGGTATAGGTGTGCTATCAATAGGTGCGATATAGAGTGGTGTGATATACTAATAATATACTTTCTAACATAGAAATTATATTATAGCGTATTGTATTTGTATTGTGCAGCAGTTGTCTGTGGTTCTGCTGCGATACCGCAGCTAGATAGAGGGACAAATGCTATTGGAGTAACCTGTTGCCCCCAAAAAAACAGCTTGAGGGCTACTATATACCTTCTTCCACAAAATCCTAAATGAGGGGTGCTATATACCTGTTTCCCCCAAATACTAATTGAGGGGTGCTATATACCAGTTTCCGGCAAATACTGATTGAGGGGTGCCATATACCTTATTCCACAAAATACAGATTTAGGGGTTCTATAGCTATATACCTTCTTCTACCAAATACTGATTGAGGGCTGCGATACACCTGCTTCCACAAAATACTGATTGAGGGGTGCCGTATACCTGTTTCCTCCAAATACTGATTGAGGGGTGCTATATACCCATTTCCTCCAAATACTGATTGAGGGGTGCCATATACTTTCTTCCACAAAATGCTGATTATGGGGTGCTATTGATATATACCTTCTTCCACCACCTACTGATTGAGGGCTGCGATATACCTTCTTCAACAAATACTGCTCTTCTCTACGGACTTAGGCAGAGGGTCATTTAGAAAATGACAGGCAGAGGAAGAGGCAGACCATTCCGCAGGACTGGCAGGGGTTCACCAGGCCAGAGCCTAAATGGGAAGTTGGAGAAGACGCGTGCGATAACTTCAAAGGGCGCACCAGAGTTGGTTGAGTGGCTCACTCAGCCTTCAACTTCTCCACCTTCCTCATCCTCTGCATCTGCATCCTCTTCACTCTCTGCTGTGTGCACCCCCAAAGACACCATCACCACCACCATAGCTCCTCCACTCGAGTCAGAGGAATTATTTTCCCATCCATTCCAAGTCCTTACCGATGTGCAGCCATTCTTGGCATCAGATGAGGAAGGGGAGGTAGCAACGGCCGCCACCCAGCTGTTTGACGACAGTACCCAGATCAGCCCAAGGAGGGTGGTTCCCGCCTACTCTGAGATCTCTAATGTCAGTGGTGGTGAAGGTGACGATGATGACGTGTCGATGGACGTCACATGGGTGCCCACAAGAGAGGAAGAGGAGGGGAGTTCAGAGGGAGAGGCGGAGCAGCAGATAAGGAGGGGAAGCAGGCAGAACTCGCAGTGCACAGAAGGAAATGTATCTGGAGCGAGCCATCCACTATGCACGATCACATCTTCCACCATGCCGTTGTCACGTTGTATACAGTGAGGTGTTGTATACCGTGAGGTGCTGTATACTGTGGGCTGCTATACTGCTCTACTATATACTGTGGGGTACTGTATAGTGTGGGGTGCTAAACTGCATACTGTGTGGTGCTGTATACTATAGGGTGCTATACTGCATACTGTGGGGTGCTGGGGTGCACTGTAACACTAGGGTGAGCCGAGCCCTTCTCTCCTTCCTGCAGAGCGGTGCCCACTTCCAGCCTGAGCCCAGCTCCCCAGAGCACTGATTCTGAGCCGCTGGAGTCTTCAGAACTGGAAGTATTTACAGTAATTCATTGTACGCTACCAGATGTGTGGATTTTTTGTGTGTGTGTTGTGGTGGAGGGAGTGATTGCATGCTAAGGTGTGGGAAGGCGGGATCCAGGGGGCCCAAGTAAATTTTTGCCCAGGGTCCAATCAATATTAAAGACGGCCCTGCTCACAACAGTGTGGACTACCTCACATTTCTAAAAATGAATGAGGCATGGATCTCAGAGGAATTCAACACCTGTGACAACCACATTTACAATGGGATGCGAAAGTTTGGGCAACCTTGTTAATCGTCATGATATTTCTGTATAAATAGTTGGTTGTTACTATAAAAAATGTCAGTTAAATATATCATATGGGAGACACACACAGTGATATTTGAGAAGTGAAATTAAGTTTATTGGATTTACAGAAAGTGTGCTATAATTGTTTAAACAAAATTAGGCAGGTGCATAAATTTGGGCACTGTTGTCATTTTATTGATTCCAAAACCTTTAGAACTAATTATTGGAACTCAAATTGGCTTGGTAAGCTCAGTGAACCCTGACCTACATACACAGGTGAATCCAATTATGAGAAAGAGTATTAAAGGTGGTCAATTGTAAGTTTCCCTCCTCTTTTAATTTTCTCTGAAGAGTAGCAACATGGGGGTCTCAAAACAACTCTCAAATGACCTGAAGACACAGATTGTTCACCATCATGGTTTAGGGGAAGGATACAGAAAGCTGTCTCAGAAATTTCAGCTGTCTGTTTCCACAGTTAGGAACATATTGAGGAAATGGAAGACAACAGGCTCAGTTCAAGTTAAGGCTCGAAGTGGCAGACCAAGAAACACCTCGGATAGACAGAAGCGACGAATGGTGAGAACAGTCAGAGTCAACCCACAGACCAGCACCAAAGACCTACAACATCATGTTGCTGCAGATGGAGTCACTGTGCATCGTTCAACCATTCGGCGCACTTTACACAAGGAGATGCTGTATGCGAGAGTGATGCAGAGGAAGCCTTTTCTCCGCCCACAGCACAAAAAGTGCCGCTTGAGGTGGGCTAAAGCACATTTGGACAAGCCAGCTTCATTTTGGAATAAGGTGCTGTGGAAACACCTGCTACCTACAGCAAAATATGGTGGTGGTTCCATCATGCTGTGGGGCTGTGTGGCCAGTGCAGGGACTGGGAATCTTGTCAAAGTTGAGGGACGCATGGATTCCACTCAGTATTAGCAGATTCTGGAGACCAATGTCCAGGAATCAGTGACAAAGCTGAAGCTGCGCCGGGGCTGGATCTTTCAACAAGACAACAACCCTAAACACTGCTCAAAATCCACTAAGGCATTTATGCAGAGGAACAAGTACAACGTTCTGGAATGGCCATCTCAGTCCCCAGACCTGAATATAATTGAAAATCTGTGGTGTGACTTAAAGAGAGTTGTCCATGCTCGGAAGCCATCAAACCTGAATGAACTAAAGATGTTTTGTAAAGAGGAATGGTCCAAAATACCTTCAACCAGAATCCAGACTCTCATTGGAACCTACAGGAAGTGTTTAGAGGCTGTAATTTCTGCAAAAGGAGGATCTACTAAATATTAATTTCATTTATTTTTTGTGGTGCCCAAATTTATGCACCTGCCTAATTTTGTTTAAACAATTATAGCACACTTTCTGTAAATCCAATAAACTTCATTTCACTTCTCAAATATCACTGTGTGTGTCTCCTATATGATATATTTAACTGACATTTTTTATCGTAACAACCAACGATTTATACAGGAAAATCATGACGATTAACAAGGTTGCCCAAACTTTCGCATCCCACTGTAATTGAATTTCCTCATGCCAGCCCACACATATCCGCTACCACTCAAGACAAAGAATGGTTCCTTGCCTTATCTATATACAGCGGAATAAAAGGCCTTTTATGTCAGGTAAATGCCTAATTTTTGGGACCTATACTGGCCGACAGTTACAAATTTATCCTGTGACCGCCTAATGTACCTCCAGCCACAGAATCCAAAGTTCTGTGCTATCAGGTGACTGCCTATAGGCTAATTTTTGGGGTCTGTTCTGGACCGACAGGTAAATTTTTTATCTCTAGCCACATAATCACACCCTAGTCTCACTCCTCTGCCTCTCACTATGGTGGCATATGAACCACATTCACCAAGAGAACCTTCTACAAGGTCATGTGACTGTGCCTCCCACCCCGTACTGTGACCCTCACCCTATACTGTGCCCATTATACCCTTCATTGTGCCCTCTTACCACACTGTGCTGTGCCCCTAGTCATTCTCTGTACTGTGCCCTCCTATTCACTTTTATCTGGTCACGGTATGGCGGTGTTATCCAGTCACTGTACAGAGGTGTTATCCGGTCAATGTATGGCAGTGGTATCCAATAACTGGATGGCCATAACTGTATCTGTTTCCCTGCCCACGCCATCCTTTTTTAGACCTGGCATGAGCAGGAAGAATATGCAGATTGCGGTGCTAAGGACCTTTGCTCCACAATCTGTGTCAGAAATACACCTAACATAGACGTATTTCTATATAATAATGACCACCTAATTTTATTATTATTCAGGGATAGGGCTAATATCTTTATATTATATAGTTTCTAGTGTATTATACTGTGCCCTGTATTTCCTAGTAGAAAATGATCCTTGGGAAACATAGTCCTCATTCCTGACCACCAGGACCAGGTAGCACTCTGTCAGTACATGGCGGCCTCCCCTCTCTACCACGCTGCTCCGCTGTGTACTGGTGCTTATTCTGACACTAAGGCTGAGTTCACATCCTAGTTTTGCCATCCATTTAATGCATACCAAAAATGTATCAGCAATGAATGCGGCATCTGAGGGGTTCAATGACAGGGGGCGGCGCAATTGCAAAGAAATGCTCTTCATGATGACACTCCCATAGAAATGAATAGAGGGCGGGTACCCATGCGCTGAGAACCCCCCAGTACTTTGCGAGCTCTATACCTAAGTATAGGTGCAGATCCCAGAAGGGGGTCCTGCACCTATCAGACATTGGGGGCATATCCAGGATAAGAAAAAGGATAATCAGTCACATTTGAAGATTTTGGGCTCACGATCACACAAAGGATTTATTATATTTAATTGTTTTAAATGAAGTTAATGAAGTTAAAGGGGTTGGCCACTTTCTGGTTATTGTTGACCAATGTGTTTGTGAGATAATTATATGGCACTTACTAATATAGCCTTTGTTGAAATTCTGCACCATTTTCTATATTTCGTAAGGTATGTCACCTTGTTTATAGTCTTTTGTGTTGTCCACACAGAGGTCATGTCCATATGATGGCTGCTAATGGAGGGTCACGTGACCAGGTAAATCACCTCTATGTGATGCCCCCTCCATTCAAACACATTGCACCTGCACTAAAATCCCAACAGAACAAGTGCTGATGGCAGGTGCAATGCATTTGAATGGAGGAGGCATCACATAGAGGTAATTTGCCTGGTCATGTGACCCTCCATTAGCAGCCATCATATGGACATGACCTCTGTGGACAACACAAAAGACTTTGTAAACAAAGGGACATACCTTACGAAATATAGAAAATGGTGCAGAAGTTCAACAAAGGCTATAATAGTAGGTGACATACTGTATAATCATTAAACAGACACAAAGGTCAACAGTAACCAGAAAATAGCCAACCCCAAAAGTAATCTTAAGTTCTTGGTGCAGTACTGCCCTTTAGTTGAAGAACTTATTAAAATTAATTCTAAGAGGGCTACTTCTAAGTTATATCAGAACCTGTCTAAGTATGTTTGTACTCCAGTTTGTTCCTCCATTAAAGTTAGAGTTCATTAGAGTTCACAGCGTTCTGGACCCAAACTTGACCTGAAACTCGAGCCCGAACCCAAACCCTATTGAAGTCAATAGGGACCTGAACTTTGGTGCACTAAAATGGCTGTAAAATAGTCGTAGTAAGGGCTAGAGGGCTGCAATTTTTTTATGCCACTGCATTCACCCAGTGTGCAGTTAGGGAGATATAACATCCCTGCCCGTGCTTACTGGTCCACATATCGGTATTAATGTGGACCTTGCCACAGATGGCGTTGCGCAGTGCACACCTGATTTTGTCCTCCACTTGGTTGTGTAGGGCAGGGATGGCTCGCTTGGAAAAGTAGTGGCGACTGGTAACCACGTGTTGTGGGACAGCCACCGCCATAAGGTTTTTAAAAGTCTCTGTCTCCACCAGATGGAATGACAGGATTTCAAAGGCCATCAATTTTGAAATGCTGGCATTCAGGGCCAGGATTCGCAGGTGGGTAGGGGGGTACTTCCTCTTATTCAGCAGTGTTTGGGGGATGGACAGCTGAATGCTTCCATGGGACAGTGTGGACATGGTGGGTGACGGTGGTGAAGGTGGTGGTATTGCTGCCACATCATCTGTCTGCGGGGGGGCATGTGCCACTGTCACTCCAGAGGGGGAGGAAGAGGCCGAGACCGCAGCAAAAGAGGGTGCAAGAGGATCCTGAGATCTTCTGTGGTTTTTCAGGTGTATACACCACTGCAGCTAGTGCTTTGCACTTAGATGCCTGGTCATGCAGGTTGTGCTCAGGTTTAGAACATTTATGCCTCGCTTCAGGCTCTGATTGCACAGCGTGCAAACCACTCGCGTCTTGTCGTCAGCACGTTGTCTAAAGAACTGCCACACCAGGGAACTCCTTGGAGCTGGCTTTGGTGTGCTCAGTCCCTCGGTGCAGTGGGCCGTAGCAAGCAAACTGGCCAGGGGACAACCACTCTGCTTTTGCACCCTGCTCCCTCTTTTGCTGTGCGGCTGGCGCTGTGTGACCACCACCTATTCCTCCGAACTTCAAACGTCAATCACATGACCTTGATTCCATGTGGGTTCTAGGACCCCATCATCCTCCACATCATTTTCCACCACTCTTCACCCCTGCCCTCCTTGCCGTTCTGCACATGGCAGAAAGCTGCAGCAGTTGGCACCTGTGTTTCGTCATCATCAGAGACGTGCTGCGGCGGTCCTCCCATGTCAACATCCTGAAATATAATTGGTTGGGCATCAGTGCACTCAATCTCTTCAACTTCTGGGGCAGGGCTAGGTGGATGTCCCACGGAAACCCTGCCAGCAGAGTCATCAAAAACCATAACAGACTGCTGCATGACTTGGGGCTCAGACTGCTTGGCTGATTTGCAACGGGGTGAGGTGAAAGACAGATGCCCATGGGCTGTAGGTGATAACTCTGCAGTTTCAGCTGGGGACCGGGTGGGAGACAATGTGAAGGAACTGGAGGCACTGTCAGCCATCCAATCTACTACCGCCTCTACTTGTTCTGGCCTCACTATTCGTTCATCGGTATTCTGGCCTACAAAATGACTCTGAACGTCCTGTCGCCTACGTGCACCTGAGGAAGGTGTTTCATTTGGGCGTGTAGCTGGCACAGATCGACAACGTCCTCTCCCTGCAACAGGAGCTCCACCAGCACCAGCAGCACCACGACCAGGGCCACATCCCTTATTTGATGCTCTCCTCATTCTTTGAGGTCACCCACCGAACTAACAGACAGATTAACTATATTAATTTCCCTGTCACGTATGCAGTGCAGGTGTACCTCACACCAAAAATGGGAATATGTCACCCACCGAACTAACAGATGGATTAATTATAATAATTTCCCTGTTGCGTATGCAGTGCACGTGTATCTCATGCCAAAAATTGTTATATGTCACCTATCGAACTAACAGATTAACTATTATATTTTTGTGTCAGGGGTACAAAAATGGCCCAAAAAAATCATTTTAAGTCACCCACAGAATTAACAGCCAGATTAATTATTATATTTCTGTGTCAGGGGTAGAAAGATGGTGCATTGCACCCACAAAAAAATTCGCTAAAGGTCACCCACAGAATTAACAGCCAGATTTATTATTATATTTCTGTGTCAGGGGTGCAAAGCTGGTGTATTTCACCCACAAAAATCATTATGACTTCCGGTTCCGGCGCCAGCATTGTCGGACGCACTGAGTAAAGCTCTGCTCAGACTTGCTCTGCAAATCACTGTTCCCTGGTTGCTCCGTCAAAACCTAAACCTATCGGTGCCTCATCTCCCGTCGGGGGTGTATGGACTGGTTTTTGGTGACCATGGGGAGCAGGAACAAGCAAAAAAACAACAGAAAGCAGCACAGTCACTGGCGATACCGCGCGAAATGGCAGACCCGCCATTCTCACAACCACAACCAAGTGAGGATCCTCCTGCATCTCTTCATGATGAAACGAGTGGAGATGGAGAAAAACAACTGTCATCTGCAGGAATAGATTATAAAAATATGGCACTGGAAGTAGCGGCGCAAATTCTACCGAACTTACAAGAGTCACTAGCCACTACTGTGTCGGCCTCCCTGGCGCACCTTTATCAAGATATTGCAGAACAAAGCCGCCGTATTGACTCGGTGGAGGAGAGAGTTAATGCGCTGGAAGAAACACTGGCTCAATGCCAGGCTACGTGCTCCCTCTTCCAGATAGAAAACAAACAGATGAAGGCCAAGCTAGAAGATCTTGAAAGTCGTTCCCGTCGGAACAACTTACGCTTAATTAAGGTACCTGAGTGAGGCGAATGTCAGCAGCATGCAAAGTGGAAAGGGCTCACAGGATAGGCTCGGCGCCACCACCAGCCGACCAACGAAAGGGAGGTTCACCAAAACATACAGCCCTGGCCCAAAGACCAAGACAAATGATAGTCCGTTATCTGGATTACTCCGACAAAGCTTCGATTTTACGAGCTTACAAGAAACGGAAAGACCCATTGGAGATAGGAAGCTCCCGAATTCTTCTCTTTGAAGATTATTCCGTGGATGTGGCAAAACGCAGAAGGGAGTTCTCGACACTTTGCTCCAGCCTCTACCAGGAGCAGCTCAAGTTCGCGCTGATCTACCCAGCAACGCTGAAAGTGCACACACCAGATGGCCAGTTACTCACCTTCCAGGATCCAAAGATAGCTCGCCGAGATCTGCAGCAGTTCATTCCCAAGACCTGAAGGGGAAGATCGGCATAACATCACTCAGGATGAAGTGGGCGAGTACTGACCAGAAGAAGGTGATAACTACCAGGACTCTGTGTTTTGAGAGACACTGGGTAACATTGTGAGGTATTGTACTTTTTTTTTTTTTAAGATGGATGCTAGTGTGTTGCATACATATTCCTCTTTACGATAAGGGCTACGTTTTTTCTGGGGATAGAGTTTATGTGCAGTGTGTCCCTAAGGGGGGATACGATTATGCTGGGAAGAAGAGAAGTCGACAATTACTACCACCTGTGGCCCAATAATGGGTCTTTATCTAGTATTAAGTTTTGCTTATGTTTTATGTTGCGGGAACAGCGGGGGAGGGAGGGAAGTTCAAGGTTAACTCATCTCGACTGTGATAGTGTTAAGTGTCAGCCAAGTAACGTAGAAAAGGCGAAATGACGAAGATTGCTACTTGGAATGTTAAAGGTCTGAGGTCCCCTCAAAAGCGGATGATGATAATCAGACACCTCAAATGCTTAAAGATAGATGTAGCTCTACTACAAGAGACTCATTTAGACAGAAAAGACAAGTTGTGGGTGGGACAGGTTTTGGGCTCTCCACCAGCGGGTAATAAAGGAGGGGTATTGTTGTTAATCCATAGAAACTTGAAATGCCAGGTTACCTCCATAATGGAGGATAAAGAGGGAAGGTGGCTACATGTGATTCTGCAATTTCCGACAGAATCCTTAAGCATATACAATGTATATGGTCCTAATGAAGCTAATGCAGAGTTTTACACGTCCATAAGAAATATGGTCCTGCAAGACACGACATCCCATAAAATTGTGGCAGGAGATATGAATACAGTCATGTATCATGAGGAAGATAGGCGTAGTACAAAGGAAAAGCATATAAAATTCTGTTATAGAGATAAAACCCTGAGTAAAGTAGTAAGGGATTTGGGGCTTTATGATGCATGGCGAGTTAAACGCCCGGAAGACAGAGAATATACTCATTTTTCCCTAGTACATGATTCCTGGTTCCGCTTGGACTACCTCTTGATTTCTGAGTCGATGCTACACAGAACTCGAGGGGGGGAAATAGGATAGCTGGTAATATCTGACCATTCTCCTGTGAGTATATATCTTACAGATAGTATCCCAAGGGGTACGGATTTCTTGTGGAGATTTCTATCGGACTTGGTCTCAAATGAAAAGTTTATAGAAATGTTAAAACACTGGTGGATGGAATATTGGGAGACTAACTCGGATTCAGGGGATATACAGTTGATATGGAGAGCGGGAAAAGCAGTCCTTAGGGGTAACATTCTAGCTTATGTAAATAGACTCAGGAAAACTACAGTGCAGAAACTAAAAATATTGTCTTCTGCATTAAAGGATTCTTATACTGCCCACCAAAGAAATCCCTCAGAGCACACTAAAAGGGATTGGCAAGAAAAGAAGTTAGAGTATGAACACTGGTTGAGAAAAAAAGAGGAACTAGAGGGTAGAAGACGGGAAGCAAAATACTTCAGATACGGCAATAAGTCTGGAAAAATGCTGGCCTAATTTGCGAGGGGAATACGCCCATCCACACATATAGCGGGTCTAAAGAATGATCAGGGGGTCCTATGCTACCAACCACGAGAGATAGTAGATATTCTAAGTAGATTTTACAAATCTCTTTATTCTAGAGATGAGAATAGAGATGCACAAGGGGTAGGATGGCTGAAAACTTTGAACTTGTCAAAGATATAGCAAGAGGATCTTTTAGCACTGAACCGAGCTGTCACGGAAGAAGAGGTCCTGGAGGTAATTAAGAAGTCGAGGATTGGGAAGGTCCCAGATCCCGATGGCTATACCAATGAATTTTATAAAGTTATGGCCTCAGATGTATCTAAAACACTTACACAACTATATAATAAAATATTACAAGGACAGCAGATACCCACCGATATGAATACAGCCTATATAAAGGTCTTACCCAAAGAGGGGAAAGATAGTATGTTGGCAGCATCATATCGTCCCATCTCTCTTATAAACAATAACCTAAAATATCTCTAAAAATTGCTTGCAGATAGACTAGCAAACTTCTTACCAAAACTTGTCTCTCCTCACCAAGTAGGATTCATACAGGGCAGGTCAGCTGTTTACAACATCAGAAAAGTAATGGCGTTACTAGATGACATTAGGGCCAATCCCCAATTTCACCCATCTCCAGCTCTACTAGCTATAGATGCCGAGAAGGCTTTTGATAATGTGAGCTGGAGATGGCTGAATGAGGTGCTAGATGACATGGGGTTCTCAGGAGAATTCCTTACTTATATTACATCTCTGTATAGTGCACCAATGGCTAGGGTCTCTATTCCGGGCTTCTTGTCGGACCCCTTTCAACTACAGAAAGGCACCAGACAGGGATGTCCGTTATCTCCCTTACTCTTTAATATCGCATTAGAATCGCTTTCGAAAGCATTGCGAATGAATGATTCAATTAGAGGCATATCTATAGGTTCCCAGACTCTTACACATGCGTTATTTGCTGATGATTTGCTGGTGTTGCTAGCCCATCCTAGGTCTGACGCCCCGGTACTTTTTGACCTCCTCTCATATTTTGGCCACTTATCATGCTTTAAAGTTAACACGACCAAATCTGAACTGCTAGATCTATCCCCTCTTCAGAACAAGAAAGAGATCAACCAGTTGGAAGTTCCTGTAGTAATAGCCACTCAATACATTAAATATTTGGCTATAAAAATTAGTAAAACCTCAGATACGCTTTACTCCCTGAATTATCCTCTTTTAATTAAGAAAATGATAGCAGAATTGATATTGTGGGGAAACCTACCTATATCTTTTCTGGGCAGGTGCTATATGATAAAAATGATGAGCTTCAGCAAGCTTCTTTATCCCATGCAGACCTTACCACTCCTTTTGAAACATACTGACGTCCAACAATTGTCACAGGCATTTCGCTCCTTTATTTGGCAGAATGAGAAGAGCAGAATATCTATGCGGACGCTAAATAGACTTAAATGAAGAGGGGGACTAGGTTTCCCGGACATTAGAAAATACAACTTAGCTAGTTTGTTGAGGCATGGTCTGGATTGGATGCAGGATACATCTTACTATTCCGTTCTCCATGTAGTGAAAGAACTAGTGAAACCCTGGAAACTGAACGCATTGTTGCATACTAAATTTTCTCGATTGCCTCCATCGATTAAACGGAGCGTTCTTCTTAGAGATACTATCGCAACCTGGAGAGCAATCAGGAAAATTTTTGACCTCCCATGTGAGATCTCAAAAAACATGTTACTATGGGGTCACCCTGAATTTAAAGCTGCTATAACAAATAAACAATTGGTACAATGGGCACAGAAAGGTATATCAAAGGTCAGCCACATGTGGAAACAGGAAGAATGGAAATTATATAACTTCCAAGAGGTGCAATCCACATATAGAATACCTCCAAACAATTTTTTAGCATATTATCAGGTTAAGGCTTTTATACAAAAAAAAGCAAGAGATCTAACTAGGGAGTTTTTACCTGGCCCTTTTGACACATTACTGGGTGGTGTGGGAAGCCGGAAAGACTTATCTTTCATCTATAGCTGCTTGAGAGAGGAGGATTCTAGGAAAGGAGATATATCTTTATGTAAGCCCTGGCTGAAAGATTTTCCTGACATGAACCTCCCTGATCAGTTACTGGAGGGATGGGACAAGGTTAGGAAAATAGTCAGCAATGAAATATGGAGAGAAACATATTTCAAAATTGTACATAGAGCCATATATGCAGGCATGGGATCCAGCCGGTTCTCTCCGGTTCTGCCGAACCGTTTGTTAAAATTACAGCAGGTTCGCAGGACCGGTGAGAAGCAGGAATCCCGACCCGGTCCTAGTGCAGCACAAAACATAATTATTTTCAACCCGGCGCTCCAGCAGGCGCTCACTCAAATGATCTCCCCCCGCCCTGCGCAGGGCCATAAAATGAATGACCTTTTTTTTTTTTTAAATCTGACTTACTACTGCCGCAGCGCCGCCGCCGTCCGCCCGCCCCCAGCCTGCGTGTGCCGGCGGCTCGGAGTCATGGCAACACACGGTCACATGGGCTTAGGCCACGGGGGCGTGACTGGTGAGTTAGCGGCGCGGCAGCGGCTGGAAGCAGCCAGAGCAGAGGGACTGTCTAGAGGCTAGAGCTGACTGACTGTGTTGTGTCAGTCACACAGTCCAGACACAGCCATCAGAACTCAGAAAGATTATAGAGTCAGGACAGGTCAGGTCGTGTTAGCCTGTTAGGGTAGTAGTGAGTGTGATGTGACAACATGGATGGCATGGAGGGGGCCAGGGGGCGAGAAATGTGACAACATGGAGGATGGAGGGGGCCAGGGGGGAGAAATATGACAACATGGAGGATGGAGGGGGCCAGGGGGGAGAAATATGACAACATGGAGGATGGAGGGGGCCAGGGGGGGAGAAATGTGACAACATGGTTGGGGGGGGCCGGGGGGGGAGAAATGTGACAACATGGAGGATGGAGGGGGCCAGGGGGGAGAAATGTGACAACATGGAGGATGGAGGGGGCCAGGGGGGAGAAATGTGACAACATGGAGGATGGAGGGGGCCAGGGGGGAGAAATGTGACAAAATGGAGGGGGCCAGGGGGGAAGAAATGTGACAACATGGATGGGGAGGAGAAATGTGACAACATGGAGGATGGAGGGGGCCAGGGGGGGAGAAATGTGACAACATGGCTGGAGGGGGCCAGGGGGGAGAAATGTGATAACATGGATGGGGGGAGAAATGTGACAACATGGATGGGGGGAGAAATGTGACAACATGGATGGGGGGAGAAATGTGACAACATGGATGGGGGGAGAAATGTGACAACATGGATGGGGCCGGGGGGGGGGAGAAATGTGACAATATGGATAGAGGGGGCCAAGGGGGGAGAAATGTGACAATATGGATAGAGGGGGCCAGGGGGGGGAGAAATGTGACAACATGGATGGAGGGGGAGAAATGTGAGGGCTGATGTGACACAGGTAATTTGACATTGAGGGGGTGAAATCTGACATGGGGGGCGATGGCTGACATGGGGGCTGATCTGAGGCATTGGGGGTATGATCTGAGGTCTGATTAACATTGGGGGTCTGATTGCTGGTCTGACCTGAGGTGCAATGGAAAATATTTTTTTCTTATTGTTCTCCTCTAAAACCTAGGTGCATCTTATAGGGCAAAAAATACGTTCCTCAAGCCAGCAACTGTCTGAGGCAGAGTGAAGATACCAGGACCACAGAGAGGGGAAGCCAGCTGCTGCAGACGCCAAAATGTGTATGGTGTATTTATGTGTGTTGCATATATATGGTGTATGTATATGTAAACATGTGTCGTGACGCTGCAAGTCCGCCGCTGAGTAGGGAACCTGTTGTTAAAAATTTGAATCCCACCCCTGCATATATGGTTTTCACTTACCGAAGGGTACAGCTCCTATTCCACCTGACAGAATAACTCATTGCCCTAAATGCAATCTTCTGAATACAGATGTCACACATGGATTATGGGCTTGTGTGAAAATCCAAGCTTTCTGGAAATCCATCATTGATAGGATTAATACCATATGCCAAGTGAAGATTCCATTGGAACCAGAATTAATATTATTCCATGTGGGGAGATTTGAAACTCGATCACGACTAGTAGATGCAATCCATGTGACTCTACTAGCGGCCAAACAAAGTATATTATCTCATTGGCTTCTTCCAAGTGTACCAAGCATAGATGAAGCACTTCGTTTAACCACACATTGCTTGATGCTAGAACGCATCAATGCGGAAAGCTGTAAATCGGAGCTATCAATGCCTTTTTTCAAAAAGTGGAGAACATACAGTACAGACCAAAAGTTTGGACACACCTTCTCATTCAAAGAGTTTTCTTTATTTTCATGACTATGGAAATTGTAGATTCACACTAAAGGCATCAAAACTGTGAATTAACACGTGGAATTATATACATAACAAAAAAGTGTGAAACAACTGAAAATATGTCATATTCTAGGTTCTTTAAAGTAGCCACCTTTTGCTTTGATTACTGCTTTGCACACTCTTGGCATTCTCTTGATGATCTTCAAAAGGTAGTCACCTGAAATGGTTTTCACTTCACAGGTGTGCCATGTCAGGTTTAATAAGTGGGATTTCTTGCCTTATAAATGGGGTTGGGGCCATCAGTTGCGTTGTGGAGAAGTCAGGTGGATAGACAGCTGATAGTCCTACTGAATAGACTGTTAGAATGTGTATTATGGCAAGAAAAAAGCAGCTAAGTAAAGAAAAACGAGTGGCCATCATTACTTTAGGAAATGAAGGTCAGTCAGTCGGAAAAATTGGGAAAACTTTGAAAGTGTCCCCAAGTGCAGTCACAAAAACCATGAAGCGCTACAAAGAAACTGGCTCACATGCGGACCGCCCCAGGAAAGGAAGACCAAGAGTCACCTCTGCTGTGGAGGATAAGTTCATCCGAGTCACCAGCCTCAGAAATCGCAGGTTAACAGCAGCTCAGATTAGAGACCAGGTCAATGCCACACAGAGTTCTAGCAGCAGACACATCTCTAGAACAACTGTTAAGAGGAGACTGTTTGAATCAGGCCTTCATGGTAGAATATCTGCCAGGAAACCACTGCTAAGGACAGGCAACAAGCAGAAGAGACTTGTTTGGGCTAAAGAACAAGGAATGGACATTAGACCAGTGGAAATCTGTGCTTTGGTCTGATGAGTCCAAATTTGAGATCTTTGATTCCAACCACCGTGTCTTTGTGCGACGCAGAAAAGGTGAATGGATGGACTCTACATGCCTGGTTCCCACCGTGAAGCATGGAGGAGGAGGTGTGATGGTGTGGGGGTGCTTGTGCTGGTGACACTGTTGGGATTTATTCAAAATTGAAGGCATACTGAACCAGCATGGCTACCACAGCATCTTGCAGCGGCATGCTATTCCATCCGGTTTGCGTTTAGTTGGACCATCATTTATTTTTCAGCACAGGACAATGACCCCAAACACACCTCCAGGCTGTGTAAGGGCTATTTGACCATGAAGAAGAGTGATGGGGTGCTGCGCCAGATGACCTGGCCTCCACAGTCACCGGACCTGAACCCAATCAAGATGGTTTGAGGTGAGCTGGACCGCAGAGTGAAGGCAAAAGGGCCAACAAGTGCTAAGCATCTCTGGGAACTCCTTCAAGACTGTTGGAAGACCATTTCAGGTGATTACCTCTTAAAGCTGATCAAGAGAATGCCAAGAGTGTGCAAAGCAGTAATCAAAGCAAAAGGTGGCTACTTTGAAGAACCTAGAATATGACATATTTTCAGTTGTTTCACACTTTTTTGTTATGTATATAATTCCACATGTGTTAATTCATAGTATTGATGCCTTCAGTGCGAATCTACAATTTTCATAGTCATGAAAATAAAGAAAACTCTTTGAATGAGAAGGTGTGTCCAAACTTTTGGTCTGTACTGTATATGGAAGCTTTTTTCACAGATGAATGGATTTTAACAACCATTATTCCGTTTGTTCAGGTTTTTAAGATTAGGGAACTCAGATCCATGGTATATGTTATACAATGAAAGGTCCAAAAAATAGATCTCTGTAAAGGGACGGATGATTCTGTATGCATTATTGACATCTTTTCCAAAACAAGAGTTGAGATTATTTGGGAAAGTTATAATTCTGTTATGCAAATGTAAAAAAAAAAAAAAAAGGGAATATAATGAAGTATTGTAAAAAAAAGATTGCATATATCTTGGAAATAACCTGTGATATGTCAGTATCATTTTCTTTTAATAAAGAGAAGTTAAAAAAAAATCATTATAGGTAGGTTACCCACAAAACAAATGGCCAGATTCCTAACACTCTCCCTCACTTCAGCTGCATGCTTCTTGTCCTTTCACTACTCAGAGCTGATGGGCAGTGCTACACGTGATCCAGCTTGTATAGAGGCTGGTTCACATGATGCACTGGCCAATCACAGCCATGCCATTAGTAGGCATGCCATTACTAGGCATGCCCACAGCTTAAAAGCTTGTTGATTGGCTGCCCTGCAGCTTTTCAAAAGCTTTATTAAATGCCCGAACACTGAACTCGAACCTGAACTTTTCCGTCAAAGTTCGGGTTCAGGTCTGGGTACCTGAACTCGCAAAGTTTCGTACGGACCAGAACTTTATAGTTCGGGTTCACTCAATACTACCTGTAAGTTATCAGTTACATTTTTGCCAAATAATCATAAAACTAGAAAATCGACAATTGATGGGGAAATTGTGTAAAGTGTTCTTGCCTTCACCAGTAGTCTACAACTGGAGTGGGTGGAGTAAGTAAGTGGAGTGGCTTGAGTAACTGATGTGTGGTTGGAGTGGCTGGAGTAACTGTGGAATGGTTGGACTGGGCTGAGTATTTTTATGGAGTGGGCAGAGTAACTGTGTAGACTGTTTGGAGTGAGTAAAGATAGTAAACATTACACTAACCAATTGATTGATCAAATTTAAAAAGTGTGCATGGCAAGCTTGATAGATTGAGAAATGCATTTCAACTTTTATTTATTGATATAGCACATTTAATTGCAATGTTGTTGCCCAAATTGCTTCACAGTTACATTAAAACATACATTTATAAAAACATTAGCAGCGTTATCAAGCCTAGCAGATGAAGGTATTACCACATGCATTTGGGGGGTCTCAGCATCTTGACGTAGAATGGAGATGAAGGTGTGCTATCTGTTTGATGATAATCAGTGTTCATAACCACTGTTTCCTGGCAACACTCATGCCCCGTTTATATGCAGGCTCTAAGTGTGTGACACCACATCACTATGTACCTCCTGGGCACATTCATTGTCACAAACCTCCATATCCACTATGCTGTTGTGAGGCTCCAGATCCCGAATGTCACAAACCTCCATTTCCACTATGCTGCTGTGGGGCTCCGGATCCCGAATGTCACAAACCTCCATTTCCACTATGCTGCTGTGGGGCTCCAGATCCCGAAAGTGTGGGTATAAAAGGTTCAGTTTAGTCCAGCGTATCTTTGCAGCTTTAGATCTTTTTCCTTTAGATGGCATGATGATATTCACATAGCTCTAATTTCTTTTCGTAAATGTAGCTAGTTGAAACACTTCAAATACTCTCTACTGTATAAAACTTATTTCCAAACTTTTAAAGGGGTTGGCCACCCTAAGTATTAAAAATCCAAAGTACCCCAGACAATAGCCCAAACTATGAAGTATTTATATCATGCTAAATGTGATGGCTATATGTAATTTTTCTAATCTGTTCACCATGACATGTTCCCCTGAGGAGCTTCCTCAGACAGGCTGTGTGGGCGAAGCAGCTGTAAAGTAAAAGTAAATATCCCAGCATGCATTGCAGAAAGCATCTTCAGAGAAGTAGTCACATGACATCCCCGCCCACCTCTGTTCCTATAGAGACAAGAGCCCCTCAGACTTCTGTACAGACACAGCAATAGAAAGCACACCCCAGTCCCAGCAGTAAAGAGAGGTCACTTCACTGGCGGTTGCCATCTTCAAACGGTTGTAGTTTAAAAATTATAAATCCTACAGCGAAGAGCTTTATATTGTAAGATTCACAAGACCCAGACCTACATGACGCATAGTATATCTCTGAAATATTAAAAATGAAGGCAAAGTTGCAGTTTAGAAATTGCCCTTCAAATTTGAGGTGGCTAGAGTGGAGTTTCAATGAATTTCAATGGGCGCCGTGAGTTGCAAACAAATGGTCATATTGTGAAAACTATCAGGACTATGGCTTAGCTGTGGACATTTTTAGGTATGCAGGGATAGTTGTACGTTTTGATATAAGATTTGTGTAGGTGGGCTTGAAAATGAGGGAGTGGTGGCAGTTTAGAAATCATGTCCTGATTTTTCAGCTCCCACTCTAGCTTTTGTCAGCTCCCATTCTAGCTTTTGTCAGCTCCCACTCTAGTTTTAAACATTCCGCCATTCATTCCTATGGGACAAATTTTGCCACAAAAATGCCAATATTTTGTAATCCATTCGGCGAATTGTTCCACAAAGTAATAGCACACCAATCGAGAACAATCCGCAAATTTCAGTATATTACTGTCTATGTAGTGTAAAAACTGTGGGAGGAGTTATGGTGGTAAACTTGGCAATAATAAGAATATATATGTGAGATAACAGTAAGTGGTCTTGCCATGCAAGAACACTTAAAGGGAACCTGTCATGTGGATATTTGATTATAATCTAATTAATTATATACAATCATTAACTACTAAAAAGTGCCTTAGATGTATTCACTTACTGGTGTGACAGATGGTTACCTCATAATATACACACAAAGATGCCGCATGCTAATGAGCTGATTTGAGTCCGGCGTGATGTCATTGAGTCCAGCGTATATTTAATTCAGAGCTATAGCCACTCCCCTGCCCACCTGCTGCTGATTCATATGGAAAATAACTGTCATTCAGCAGCAGGTGGGCAGGGAGAGTCAGGAGCTCATGAATATTCATGACTAATCATTATCAGCTGGAGCTTTTAAGTACAAGATGTTGGCAGATTGACTGGGTCAATTAAAGAAAGTGACCCAGCATTTTGATAAGAGAATCAGTCACTTATTTATGTTGCCCTTAGTTAGGACACCATAAAACTGGTGTCAAGTTCAAGATTTTGCATAGGCTTTATTTAACTCCTACGTGGCTGAAAGTAATGAAATTGAGGGATAGATATAAGTGCCCTAAATGTGGGGGGGGTTCAGCCCACACAACCCTTTGCAGGTGCAGATTGCTATGGCGAAATACAGATACAAACGCAAAAACACAAATGCAATCGCACTCTGCAACCAGCACTCTGCCCTGCCTCTATGCTGGATGTTGGATAAGGCATTGGTGTACATTTTGGCACTTGCATCCCTGGATCCGATGAAAGCTGTAATGGCACTGGACGGGGTTAAAAGCAGAGTGTGATTGGCGTGCATGCTGTACCTGCGCTCCCTGGACTTTGTGTGGCTGTCATGGCCCATAACAGGTAGGAACTAGTGTTAGGGACCACTCATGAAGGCGATCTTGACGTGGTGAGTGGCTTATTACGCTTTGGCCAAAATGTACACCAATGCCTTATCCAACATCCAGCATAGAGGCAAGGCAGAGTGCTGGTTGCAGAGTGCGATTGCATTTGTGCTTTTGCGTTTATAAGTGCCCTAAATGCCAACAGAAAGGGGCAGACTGAATACATTTAATTTGGCGCTGTCCTAAGCTTGTAAGATACAGGGAAGAGATTTTAGATAATAGAGGGGTAAAGTCCTGTATCTTGATTCTACTAGATGTATTTCACCGTATTATAGGATATTTATCAGGAATTGATCAACGTTATTTTGCCTGGGTATATAAATAACTTTTTTTTGCACAAGCAGTTATAGCTAAAGAGTGGTTTTCTTGTAAAGCGCCAACTCTCTTTATGTGCAGAAAGTTTATGCTGCATTATACGGCTATGAAATTTATGTTTTTCATATCAGAAAACAAGTATAGGGAATGGTTAGATAAATGGCCTTTTTTAGATTAGCTCTTTAGATTCAATAGATAGGAAAAAGCTTGATGTTCTGCACGTACTTATTTCAATATAAGTTTAGAGATTAGGAGAAAGGAGGGAAGGTGTGGAGAGATGGAGGAATAGAGAAGGGTTTACGCTTCTGGTGGCACAGGGAGGGAGGGTTTGAAAGGGGGTCATTCATTAAATAGATGTATATGAATTGTATTACTTTCATGGATTGACAATGTTATTTATTGTCATTTTCATCAATGTTCTGCGAAGATAGACAAAGGAATTCTGGGCTTGCTGAAAAGCTAAGCAAATCAAAGAGCTGCAGAATTCTTTGGATGCCATATTATGGATTCAAACACGCATCCACACACATTAATTATATGACCATGTGCATATTAAATAAGCATTTGCATGAGCCCTTATTGAAAAGTCATAAAAGTTAAAAGAAAAGTTGTCTTGAGTCAAAGTTACCATGTTTTGCAGGGTTTTGTGTTTGAAGGATAAAAGTAAAGTGGCCATAGGTTAGTTGAAAGTCTGTAATTAAAGCAGATGTGTATCCACTGAGCCACCAAACAGATTTGACTTGGGGCTAGTCCTAAGAGCCTTATCTAAGTATCCACCCTGGTCTTCACCCTTTATCCCCTATACAGGGATCTGGACTCTACTGCACGAGAGCCATCAAGCTGTTACCTATTAGTGTAATGTCTGTTCAGTGGCTCCTGACCCATGAGGGTCGAGAGACACTGGTGTGGAGCAACCAGGGATCAGTAAAAACCAAGAGGTCTAATCTAAGCCTTTGTTGATATTCTGTGCCGTTTTCTACATTTCATAAGCCACATCTCCTTTTTGGGGAAAGCTTCTGTGCTGTTCACATGCCGTAGAGGTCCTGTCCATAAGATGGTCACTGAAGGGTGGTCATATAACCAGACACATCACTCACCCTCCTCCATTGAAACACACTTCTTCTACTTCTCTTAGACTGGATTCACATCATGTTTTTGCCTTAAATTTAACATATAAGTTGGGGGGGAAGGATGCAAAAGTGTAGTACACTATGCTTTTCCAACCCGCAGAGTCTGGCAAAAAAAGTATACGTTAACTTGAGATTTTTTTTTTGTAACGGAACTCTATGGTGACAGATGTCTGAGGCATCCATTTAATGCATACGTTAAACGTAAGACAAAAACATGATGTCAACCCAGCCTCATTTTGAGTCTGCTCTAGATTTGGCTTCAAAATCTAGAATCATTCATTCCAAATGAAGCATACCAACACAATCATTAGATCCATCTATTATTGTATCCTTGTCTTTGGTGTTGGATTGATCCTTGAGTTGACCCTTTTTTCTTTCCTTGCGTTTATTCATCACAGCATAGCTTTTGCAATAATCATTCCTATTTCTGCGACTGATCCGCAATATTTTTTTACATTAGAATTTATTGAATTCCTTAAATAGAAATACTGGATCAGGGTGTCAGGTTCATACCGTCTGTGTAAAATGACTATATTTAATCTTAGGTACAGAAGACAAAAGGGCAAAATTCATTGTCCTTCTTTATGCCTAAATATATTTTTTTAAATGAAACTGTTGAGCTATTATGTTCTGTGCTGAAGCACGTACCCACTTTGGAAAGGTAATTTAAAAGCGAGTTGAGCCATGACAAATAGGGACAGCTGGCCTAATTGAATCATTTGATCTGAGACAGCTCAACTTGGTTATCTTCACTAGAGCCCCCACTGATATTAGCAAGTGAATCATTAGCCATGAAATCATGTCGACTTTTCCGACTGCAGCATTCTTGACATGACAGGGAACGCAGTCTGCTTTTCATTATAACACCAATGAGTTTTTTAGCTCATCATAAAGAAACAGGTGTCTTGGAATATTTAAAACTCTGCTGCAGGGTCTTTGTTAATTCCAAGAAATAATGCCATAAGAATGTGAGAGGGGTCATTCTAGATGTTTAAAATTTTGCATTTTGGCCTTTACCACTAAAGAACTATGGATTTACCTGGTATGCCACATATTATCAGACCAGATTGTAATTAGGTGGCACCCTCCTGGAATGTCACAGATGCATTTTACTTTTATAATTAAACAGATGTACAGCCAACTTAACAGTTACGGTTCACAAATGGGGCATACAAGGCTTGGTGGTTACACTCACACAAGGTGGGACCTTATACTTGAACAGTTTCAGAACATAGACTTTATTTCAATAGCGGTCTCCTACAGGGGTCTAGAGGACCATTAGGAGCACCATGAGTCCTGCAGACAGGCAGGCTGTGGTTACAAAGGCCGCCAGATTTCAACAAAGTCATGGGTGCCGCTGTGTGTATATAGGGGGCTACCCCCTGCCAAAGCATAACTCATTTAGCTGTTTCTCATGGGGCTGCACCAGCCACTTGTTCTGGATAGCCTGGATCCTTCATATATCCTTGCACCTGTTAGACTGCTGACATGGATGGAATGTACATGGATGAAATATGTACACCACCTATCACCTGCATAGGCAGATTGCCGTCCCTGACCAACAGGTCATCACCATAGTTTAAGTCCAAGTTTTTTTTCTTATAGGTACACCGCCTGTGATAGTAACAGTACCACAATTGTATTTGTTGCAAATAAATCTGTTATGTGAAGCATTTTCCCTCTGTTGTTTTACAGAAACCCTAGTAGGAAACTGGTGCCAGAACTGATTCCAAGTTTTTTTATGGATTAATTTCTAGAGCTTGATGCATCTCTGGCTATGCATGCCAGACCGGTGCGGTTGTGTTTTTCTCAGGCATAAAACAAATCTTCGGAAACAAATGTTATATGCAAACCAAACCAGAAGGTGAAGGCAGTAGATGAATCTACCCTATGGAGGCACCACAAAGTGGCACACCAAGTGCCTACAGCTCCATAATAAAATATATGGCATTTACCACTGCACAGGCTATTCCCTGAGCATGTGGCCTTACTATTGAGGAATATATGTTGCAATTTATTATTTAAAATAAAATGTTATCATATCAGCTCCAACTATTAAACTGCATTTTATTGAGGCCAACATGGCATTTAGCCGCTATTTACAATGACAATAGAGATTCCCTTTAATATTTTAATCCCAGATCACTGAACTGTCAGAATTCTCTGTTACCATTTTAAGGGTAATGTTATAAAATATTTGCAGTACCCCAGAACAAGGGGTTGTCTGCAAATTGTTAATTTCTTTATGTCATGCTATGTATTGCACCAAGTATCACCATGTTTGGATGGCACAGCCCTTATAAAAGTTTAGGTATAGACACTATTCTAGACTGGAGTTTGGAAGGAAGCGGTGACTTGTGCTCCCTCTTCTTAGGCCCAAAAAGCTACAGAGACTCAACAATTTCTGGATAATCTACAGAAGGAGAGAAGGAGAAAGACAAAGGAGAGAACTAGAAAACCTAGAGTCTGGATGGCTGATCATTGGAGTCAGTAAGTAACTTGCTGCCAAAAGCTGTTAACACAGCCTTTACACCTGGACACGACCTGGCCAAGTATATCTCTAAAACCTATATGGACATTACAGCCACCTTTGCAAGAATGGACATTACAGCCACCATTGCCTGAGAGAAGAAATGGTGCACCCTCATTTCACTGCATGGCCCTAGGGTGCAACTATGAGAGAAAAACCACCTTGATTGACTGTAACAACCAGAGTCACTACCACTCCAATCCTTTGCTCCCACTCCAGTCTTGTTGCTGCATAATCCCTGTAAAATTTTAGCATGGTTAGAGTTTGTTACTGTGATATTGTGTTCTTCTGGGCTATAACACAATAGAAAATCTCTGGATCACAGGATGCCAAAAAGTAAAATATACAAACGGTCATTAAACACTACCAGTTGGTATAAAGCAATCTAGTCTCAAAAGTAAAAAAAAATGACACACATTTGTGAGTACATCATTACATGACATGTACAAGACAAAAAAGGAACATGCAATGAAAATTGTTTTTTTTTTATTTTATAGCCATCTGTATTAAGACTAAAATAGATATAAAAAGATGGACAATCCTGATTCAAATTTAAGAAATAATACCTCTAACTAGCGTTTAACCTCTGCTGCCAGAAAGTGCATTAAAAATTTTCATATTGTTAAGTCTGACGTTAATTGTTCGGCTAACAATGCTGTCTCTGTATTCTGTAAACACATAAGCTGACACCAATTGTTTCTATAGTATCAGCTTGGTTCATGTAGGCCTCAGACAGCAGCTGTTACATGGTTTACAACAGTAAAATTAGACTTCTGTACAAATACAGTACATAAGAAAATCAACTAAATGCAGTATACCAGTAAATTATATTAACACAATACATAAGTAATAGTGGGTTCACACTAGCGTCAGGGATTCCATTATGGCTTTCCGTTATAACATGGTTATAACGGAAAATAACGGAATCCATAAGACGGAAAGACGGATCTGTTCTTCCGCCCATAGACTTGTATTATGACGGAATGCAAAGTGGAAGCCTTTAAAAGGCATTCCGTTTGCTCTCCGTCCTAATAAAAGTCTATGGGAATCAAAATGGATCTGTCTAGGTCCCATTATGCAACACGGAAAACAAAGTCCTGTCGACAGGACTTTGTTTTCTGCCTTGCATAACGGGACCCAGACGGATCCGTTAAGCTTTCCCATATACTTCTATTAGGACGGAAAGCAAACAGAATGCCTTAATGTTATAACGGAAAGCCATAACGGAATCCCTAGCGCTAGTGTGAACCCACCCTAACTCATGTTATTCTCTGTATACAGTACATAAGTAACTCATGTCATTCTCTGTATACAGTACATAAGTAACTCATGTTATTCTCTGTATACAGTACATAAGTGTAACGGATCTCCGTTGATGAGTGCTCCTAGTGCTTTCCGAGGACTCCTAGCACTCCACTCTACACCAAAACTACCACAGGAACCAGGAACAGCTTGGTTGGGGTCTCAGCGTCTTCCACCCACGCTGGACCCAAGACCGGGCTTCCGCTTCCAGTGGGTGAACCTCTCCTAAATCCAGAGAGCAGGAACAGCTCTTACAAGAGCTAGTAGTTATAGCCAGGGGAGTATAGCAAATCTTCAGCGTATAGCAATCCCCAGTGTCGATCAGTTACCCAAACACCAGCCTCAACATGATGAAGGGTAAAACAGGAACTCTATTGAAGATCAACTCAGTATATATACAGTTCAAGAAGTCTAACAACCATGAACAACATGCAAACAGACATCTTCACCCCCTCCATAATGAATTAATAGGGAGAGAGGAGACACATGTGATGGGATTATCTCCTGAATGTATCATAGGCTAATTTACTCATCTAGGAGTTGGCTGCTTTTATAATCAGCTACCTTAATACCATCACTAACACAATCGGTGGGAGTCTCAGTGCAGAGTTAACCCTTTTTGTGTTGCTGAATCCACACCATGTATTTTAATGGGGAATAGGAAATATGTGGCATATAAATTCCACACATAAATCAGGTGTCACGGCGGACGTACACTTTGTACAAAAGATAACACACCAACCAGGCTCTGGACAAGAGACAGGGGAAGGTTCACCTCCTAGCTTATCTCTGCACTGCTCAGCCCACAGCAGACCTTGAAGGTAGGTGTGCTAGTGTCCTCCAGCCTGGGTTGACAAAACCCTCAACTCCCTAAGATGGTGAAGTGGGGAAATAGGAGCAGTCTGCTCGCACAGAACCTGGATGGAATAGAAGACACAAACAACCCAACAAGAAATGACACTTATCTCGGAGAGCAGGAACTGACAGCCAACTTTCCCTCCAAGTTTCCCAGACAAGAATGAACAGTATAATCCGCTCAGGGCACTGGGCAGTGTGCTATTTAAACTAATGATCCCACCCAGTGCACCTGATGAGAGGCGGATCCAGCATGGCTCCAAAGCAACCACTAAACTTGTGCTGCAATCCTGGCCGACCTCCGTACAACGTCAGAGTGGGGCATGACAGTACCCCCCCTTCTACGGGTGACCTCCGGACACCCCGGACCAACTTTATCCGGATGGGACCTATGAAAGGCCCTCACCAGTCGGCTGGCATTGACATCTGACGCCGGAACCCACATCCTCTCCTCAGGACCGTATCCCTTCCAGTGCACCAGGTACTGGAGGGAGCCCTGAAGAACTCTCGAGTCGAGAATCCTGGAGATCTCGAACTCCAAGTTTCCCTCGACTAGAACAGGAGGAGGAGGCAATGGCGATGGTACCACCGATTTAACATATTTTTTTAGCAAAGACCTGTGAAAGACATCATGGATCCTCCAAGTCTGCGGAAGATCCAGCCGAAACGCCACCGGATATATCACGGCAAAAATCTTATACAAACCAACAAATCTTGGACCCAGTTTCCAAGATGACACTCTCAACTTGATATTCTTAGTGGACAACCACACCAGATCACCCACACACAGGTCCGGACCAGTCACACGTCTCCTGTCAGCCATTCGTTTATACCTCTCACCCATCCTCTCCAAATTCCCTTGAATCCTCTGCCAGATAGAGGACAAGGCAGAAGAGAATTTCTCCTCCTCTGGCATCCCGGAGGAACCAGACCCAGAAAAGGTACCAAACCGAGGATGGAAACCGTATGCGCCAAAAAATGGCGACTTACCCGTGGACTCCTGCCTACGGTTATTCAATGCAAATTCTGCTAAGGACAAAAACGAGGACCAGTCCTCCTGATTCTCAGCCACAAAGCACCTCAAGTAGGTCTCCAGGTTTTGATTGGTACGCTCCGTCTGACCATTCGACTGTGGATGAAAAGCCGACGAGAAAGAAAGTTTAATGCCAAGCCGAGAGCAGAACGCCCTCCAAAACCTGGAGACAAACTGCGTGCCCCTATCAGAGACCACATCTGAAGGAATACCGTGCAATTTCACAATATTATCCACAAAGATCTGCGCAAGAGTCTTAGCGTTAGGCAGACTCGTTAGTGGTATAAAGTGAGCCATTTTACTAAAACGGTCGACTACAACCAAAATCACTGTTCTCCCGGAGGAACTCGGCAGGTCCGTAATAAAGTCCATGGACAAATGCGTCCAAGGATGAGATGGAATAGACAATGGAAGAAGTGAACCAGGCGGTCGAGTATGAGCAACCTTTGACCGAGCGCAGGTTTCACAAGCTGTCACGTAATTCTCAATACTCTTACGTAAACCTGGCCACCAGAACCTCCGGGACACCAGATCACAGGTGGACTTACCACCAGGATGTCCAGCGAGAACAGTATCGTGATGTTCCTTGAATACCTTGTATCGAAGGCCCTCAGGAACAAACAACCTCCCTGGGGGACACGAACCAGGAGCCCCCTCCTGAGCTCCCAATACCTCCATCTCCAATTCAGGGTACAGAGCGGAGACCACCACCCCATCCGCCAAAATCGGCGCTGGATCTTCTGAATCACCTCCCCCAGGGAAGCTGCGAGACAAGGCATCTGCCTTGACGTTCTTAACCCCTGGGCGAAAGGTAACCACGAAATTGAACCTGGTAAAAAACAATGACCATCTGGCCTGTCTAGGGTTCAGACGCTTGGCAGATTGCAGGTAGGCCAAATTCTTATGGTCTGTATACACCGTAACGGGGTGGGACGCCCCCTCTAACCAGTGACGCCATTCCTCAAAGGCCAACTTGATAGCCAACAACTCCCTATCTCCAACATCATAATTTCTCTCGGCGACCGAGAGCTTCCTGGAGAAGAAGGCACACGGGACCCACTTGCCAGGAGAAGAACCCTGCGAAAGCACTGCCCCAACCCCCACCTCTGATGCATCAACCTCCACCACGAATGGCTGAGATACATCCGGCTGCACCAGAATGGGATCAGACGCAAAATACTCCTTAATAGTCGAAAAGGCCTGCAATGCCTCATCCGACCAGACAGAGACATCAGCGCCCTTCTTGGTCATATCAGTAAGGGGTTTGACTACGGTGGAATAATTCGAAATACATTTTCTATAATAATTCGTAAACCCCAAGAACCGCATCAAAGCTTTCTGATTCTCCGGTCGGTCCCACTCCAGAACTGCCCGGACCTTTTCGGGGTCCATACGAAAACCGGAATCAGAAAGCATGTATCCCAAGAACAGAAGCTCTTGCACCGCAAACAAACATTTCTCCAGTTTAGCATATAACTTATTCTCCCGAAGGATCGTCAAAACCTGTCTCACATGATCCTGATGGGTCTTCAGATCAGGAGAATAAATTAAGATGTCATCTAGGTAAACTACTACGAACCTCCCCACCAAGTGATGAAAAATATCATTGACGAATCGCTGAAATACCGCTGGCGCATTCATCAACCCAAAAGGCATTACCAGGTTCTCAAAATGCCCCTCGTGCGTATTGAAGGCCGCTTTCCACTCATCCCCCTCCTTGATCCTGATCAGATTGTATGCTCCTCTCAAATCCAACTTGGAGAACACCTTGGCTCCAACAATCTGATCAAAAAGATCAGAGATCAAAGGCAGGGGATATGGATCCCGGACTGTAATACGGTTCAACTCCCGGAAGTCCAAACACGGTCTCAGTGATCCATCTTTCTTCTTCACGAAGAACAAACCTACTGCCACTGGAGACTTAGATGGTCTGATATGACCCTTTGCCAAACTCTCGGCGACATACTTTCGCATGATCTCTCTCTCGGGTTGAGAGAGATTGTAAAGACGAGACTTAGGCAACTTAGCCCCCGCAATGAGATTCACTGGACAATCATAGTCTCGATGAGGAGGCAATTCCTGAGCCTCACCCTCCGAAAAGACATCCGAAAAATCCGAGAGATACTGAGGCAAGGCCGTAATGGACACTTCAGTGATAGATGCGACAAGGCAATTATCCGAACAAAACTTGCTCCAACCAATGATTTGTCTTGCTTGCCAGTCTATAATTGGGTTATGTCTAGACAACCATGGCAACCCCAACACTATTGGAGCTGACAAATCCTTCATGACAAAACAAGAAATAATCTCAGCATGTGAATCACTCACCCTTAAATGAATACCATGAACAATGTGAGTAAGGCTCCTTTGAGAAAGAGGGGAAGAATCAATGGCAAAAACAGGAATCTCGTTCTCTAACGTGCAAGTAGTTAGTCCCAGGCCCTGAAGAAAAAGAGAGTCAATTAAATTTACCCCAGCACCACAATCAAGGAAAACATCAACAAACACATTTCTAGACTCTAGCGCCACCATAGCTGAAAGGAGAAAACGGGAACTGCAGGGAGCTTGCATACCCGTCTGCTCACCCACACCATTCATGCAACCAAGTGTGAGGGGAGTTTTTTTTTCTTTTTTCTTTTTCTCTTCCACCTGTGATTTAACATAAGGACAAGAAAAAATAAAATGACCCTTCTTCCCACAATAGAAACATAGATTGTGCACTTTTCGAAAGTCTCTACTATCAGAATGACCAGAAATCTGACCTAACTGCATGGGTTCCTCCCCTACCCCAGAGTAACAAGCAATATCACCCTGGGCAGCTGGTGAAACAAAACCGCACGCGGGAGGAATCCCCTGCACAGAGGGACCCTTACACCTCTCTCTGATACGTCTATCCAAACGTATAGCCAAAGACATTGCATTCTCCAAAGTATCTGGGTATTCATGAAAAGCCAGGGCATCTTTCAACCTTTCCGATAACCCCTGACAAAACTGACTACGTAAAGCGGGGTCGTTCCACCCTGACTCAGTGGCCCACCTCCTAAACTCTGTGCAGTAAACCTCAGCCGTATGTTTACCCTGTAGTCAGTAATTTTGATTCTGCCATCGAAACTCGATCTGGGTCATCGTAAATCAATCCCAGGGCTTTAAAAAATTCCTCCACCGACCGGAGGGCCAGAGAACCGGGCGGCAGAGAAAAAGCCCAGGATTGTGCGTCCCCTTTAAGCAAAGATATGATGATACCCACCCTCTGATCTTCATTACCTGAAGAAAATGGGCACAATCTAAAGTACAACTTACATGACTCTTTGAAGCGGAAAAAATCATCAGTATCCCCTGCAAATTTCTCAGGAAGAGCGACTTTAGGCTCCCCAACAATTTGACCTGTACCTGCTGCCAGCACCCTCTGACACTGTGACCGAACTACGCAGATCCGCAACCTCTAGGGATAAACCCTGCATGCGGTCAACCAGTGCATCAATTGACGCCATCACAAAAGCGCTGAGCAATGGCCGTCACAGTATGGCGGATTATAATGTCACGGCAGACGTACACTTTGTACAAAAGATAACACACCAACCAGACTCTGGACGAGAGACAGGGGAAGGGTCACCTCCTAGCTTATCCCTGACCTCTTTCCCTGCACTGCTCAGCCCACAGCAGACCTTGAAGGTAGGTGTGCTAGTGTCCTCCAGCCTGGGCTGACAAAACCCTCAACTCCCTAAGATGGTGAAGTGGGGAGATAGGAGCAGTCTGCTTGCACAGAACCTGGATGGAATAGAAGACACAAACAACCCAACAAGAAATGACACTTATCTCGGAGAGCAGGAACTGACAGCCAACTTTCCCTCCAAGCTTCCCAGACAAGAATGAAAAGTATAATCCGCTCAGGGCACTGGGCAGTGTGCTCCAGCAGCCCCAGTGACGGTTCAGTCCGTCACAATAAGTAACTCATGTTATTCTCTGTATACAGTACATAAGTAACTCATGTCATTCTCTTTATACAGTACATAAGTAACTCATGTCCTTCTCTGTATACAGTACATAAGTAACTCATGTTATTCTCTTTATACAGTACATAAGTAACTCATGTTATTCTCTGTATACAGTACCTAAGTAACTCATGTTGTTCTCTGTATAGAGTACATAAGTAACTCATGTAATTCTCTGTATACAGTACATAAATTACTTATGTTATTCTCTGTATACAGTACATAAGTAACTCATGTTATGCTCTGTATACAGTACATAAGTAACTCATGTTATTCTCTGCATAGAGTACATACGTAACTCTTGTTATTTCTCTGTATACAGTACATAAGTAACTCATGTTATGCTCTGCATACAGTACATAAGTAACTCATGTTATTCTCTGTCTACAGTACATTAGTAATTCATTATATTCTCTGTATACAGTACATAAGTAACTCATGATATTCTCTGTATACAGTACATAAGTAAATCAGCTGATTCCATAGGTTTTCAATGGGATTCAGGTCTGGAGAAAGTGCACACTACTCCATTTGAGGAACCCAGTCTCCAGCAGCCGTTACCTAATGATGCGACCTCTATGAGCTGGAGCATTGTCGTCCATGAAGATTAAATTAGGCCTTTGTTGTTCATGCAGAGGAACAATGACTGGATTAATGATGTTGTTCAAGTAGTATGGGCTTGTCACTGTATTATTCACAAAGTGTAGGGCAGTTGTGTATTGACTGTACACACACCTGCCCACACTGTAACACCACCGCCAAAGGCTCAGCTGGTGACAACAGTGGCTGATGCATAGCACTCTCTTTGACATCTCCAAAATCGTTGGTGGCCATCAATTCTGCTCAGTGTGAATTGACATTCATCAGTGAACAGAACTGAGGTCCACTGGTCCCTCATCCAGCGTAGATACTTCCTGGCTCATGCAAGATGATGACTCCTGTGCCTGGTGGTGTGGTAAGGTACCCTTGCAAGGTCATCTAGCATGCATGCCACGCAAATGTAACTGATTTTGAATAATCTAATGTGACAGTTGGGTGCCTCTCATCTGCCTTAAATGTGCCTGGAGTCAGGGCCGTCTTTAATATTGATTGGACCCTGGACAAAAATGTACTTGGGCCCCCTGAATCCCGCCTTCCCACACCTTAGTAGGCAATCACGCCCTCCACCACAACACACACACACACACACAAAAATCCACACATCTGGTAGAATACAGTGAATGACTGTAAATACTTCCAGTTTTGAAGACTCCAGCGGCTCAGGATCAGTGCTCTGGGCAGCTGGGCTCAGGCTGGAAGTGGGCACCGCTCTGCAGGAAGGATACCAGGGCTCGGCTCACCCTAGCGTTACAGTGCACCCCAGCACCCCACAGTATGCAGTATAGCACCCTATAGTATACAGCAACCCACAGTATGCAGTATAGCACCCTATAGTATACAGCACCACACGATATGCAGTATAGCCCCCCTACACTATACAGTACCCCACAGTATATAGTAGAGCAGTATAGCAGCCCACAGTATACAGCACCCCACAGTATACAACACCTCACAGTACACTGTACACAGTAGAGCAGTATAGCACCTCACCGTATACAGCACCCCAAACTATACACGATACAGCACCCCACACTATACAGCCCCCCCACACTATACAGTACAGCAGTATAGCACTCCACAATATACAGCACCCACAGTATACAGCCCCCCACAGTATACAGTACAGCAGTATAGCACTCCACAACATACAGCACCCACTGTATACAGCCCCCACAGTATACAGTACAGCAGTATAGCACTCCACAATATACAGCACCCACAGTATACAGTATATAGCCCCCAACACTATACAGTACAGCAGTATAGCACTCCACAATATACAGCACCCACAGTATACAGTGTACAGCCCCCCACAGTATACAGGCCCCCACAGTATACAGCACCCCACTATACAGTACTTCTACAGCAACACTCCTGGTAGAAAGGACCTTGATGACCTCATAGCCATGTGACCAGTAATATTGCTAGGTTACTGGTCACATGGTGATGATGTAATCTAAGGTCCTAGAGAATCACAGCTCTCACAGTACGCTGCCTGGAGTGCTGGCAGGCATGGCATGGCAGCACCCCCTGTGTAGCTGACAGCCTGACACCCGGGGCAGTGGCTAGCAGGGCTCAAGAGGCAGCTGCCTTAGGCCCCCCAGGAGCAACTGGGCCCGGGGCAGCTGCCCCTTTTTCCCCTTGCTAAAGATGGCCCTGAGGTCACCCACCAATAACCAGGGCGCGCCACAGGACCAAAATGTGCACAAAGTGGTTGTCATGTGATTGAAGAGAGGCCTAACTCTGTTGAAATTCATTTTAGGAACAGTCAAATGTCAGATGTCACGATCCAGAAAAATGGTTAGCCCGAGGAAGCTGTCAACGGTGCCGCTCATATCAATACCATCCAGAAGGACAGAATCGAAAAGGTAACCTTGGATGAGGCTGTATTGACTATTTCTCTTGAAGGAGGAAATCACGACGTCGCAGTCCTGGCCAAGTACACTCAATCCATGGTACGAATTGAAAAGGTCAATGACAATTTATTGATTCCCATACAGGTGAACAATATAGCCCGGGTGAAATATGTCAAGTTGGATCTGAAATCCTAAGCCAGCTACATAAGCCTAGGACTCTTAAAACAGGTCACCAATCCTAAAATTATCACAGGACCATTGGATTCATGATCTGGATGAAGATTCCCAGAGTCATAATGTGGTTGCAAGATGTCTTTTGTTTATCTCCATAGGAAGTAAGACTACAGAACATGGTTTCGTCATGTTGAATGAACCACGGCATCAGATGTATATAGGTAACGACCTTCTACACCGATTTGCCGTGCAAATTGACCTGGTCAATAATAATCTATGCTCCAGATTACCGGGAGACACAGAGGGGTTCCAGGATGTAGAGCAAACCTTAAGATGGGGACAACAGATGCCCTATGCCATGAATATCATGGTTGCTAATGAGGTTAAAATCTCTGAAGAATGCAAACCATTTCTTATTCCCATTTAAGTGAAGAAGGGACAAAATTTGAAGAACGAAGATCCTTTGCAGCAACTCTGCCTGAAGGTAAAACCCACTCCTATAATAAACATCCATCAGGAATAGGGATGAGCGAACTCGAACTGTATAGTTCGGGTTCGTACCGAATTTTGGGGTGTCCGTGACACGGACCCGAACCCGGACATTTTCGTAAAAGTCCGGGTTCGGGTTCGGTGTTCGTCGCTTTCTTGGCGCTTTTTGACGCTTTCTTGGCGCTTTTTGAAAGGCTGCAAAGCAGCCAATCAACAAGCGTCATACTACTTGCCCCAAGAGGCCGTCACAGCCATGCCTACTATTGGCATGGCTGTGATTGGCCAGAGCACCATGTGACCCAGCCTCTATTTAAGCTGGAGTCACATAGCGCCGCCCGTCACTCTGCTCTGATTAGCATAGGGACAGGTTGCGGCTGCGACAGTAGGGCGAGATTAGGCAGATTAACTCCTCCAAAGGACTTGATTATTGATCGATCTGCAGCTGTGGGTCATTGAGCTGCTGATACTCAATTGCTCACTGTTTTTAGGCTGCCCAGACCGTTTGTCAGTCACTTTTTTCTGGGGTGATCGGCGGCCATTTTGTGTCTTGTGGTGCGCCAGCACAAGCTGCGACCAAGTGCATTTAACCCTCAATGGTGTGGTTGTTTTTTGGCTAAAGCCTACATCAGGGTGAAGCTGTCACACCAAGTGCATTTAACCAGCAATAGTATGTTTATTTTTTGGCCATATACTACATCAAGGGGCAAGCTGCGCCTGTCACCAAGTGCATTTAACCCTCAATGGTGTGGTTGTTTTTTGGCTAAAGCCTACATCAGGGTGAAGCTGTCACACCAAGTGCATTTAACCAGCAATAGTCTGTTTATTTTTTGGCTATATACTACATCAGGGGCAAGCTGCGCCTGTCACCAAGTGCATTTAACCCTCAATGGTGTGGTTGTTTTTTGGCTAAAGCCTACATCAGGGTGAAGCTGTCACACCAAGTGCATTTAACCAGCAATAGTCTGTTTATTTTTTGGCCATATACTACATCAGGGGCAAGCTGCGCCTGTCACCAAGTGCATTTAACCCTCAATGGTGTGGTTGTTTTTTGGCTAAAGCCTACATCAGGGTGAAGCTGTCACACCAAGTGCATTTAACCAGCAATAGTCTGTTTATTTTTTGGCCATATACTACATCAGGGGCAAGCTGCGCCTGTCACCAAGTGCATTTAACCCTCAATGGTGTGGTTGTTTTTTGGCTAAAGCCTACATCAGGGTGAAGCTGTCACACCAAGTGCATTTAACCAGCAATAGTCTGTTCATTTTTTGGCCATATACTACATCAGGGGCAAGCTGCGCCCGACACCAAGTGCATTTAACCCTCAGTAGTGTGGTTGGTCAAGCTGTCACATCAAGTGCATTTAACCAGCAATAGTCTGTTCATTTTTTGGCCATATACTACATCAGGGGCAAGCTGCGCCTGTCACCAAGTGCATTTAACCCTCAGTAGTGTGGTTGGTCAAGCTGTCACACCAAGTGCATTTAACCAGCAATAGTGTGGTTATTTTTTGGCCATATCCCAGTCTAATTCTGTCAGTAAATCTATACCGGTCACCCAGCGCCTAAATACTAGGCCTCAAATTTATATCCCGCTAAATCTGTCGTTACCGCTGTACTGTTGTGGCTGGGCAAGTTATTTAGTGTCCGTCAAAGCACATTTTTTGTTCTGGGTTGAAATACAATTCCCAATTTAGCAATTTCATAATTTAGTGGTTTCTGCTATATCAGAGCTATTTGAAATCTATCCCTAAAAGGGTATATAATATTCAAGGTGCACATAGGGTCATTCAGAAAACCTTCACACACACGCTACTGTGCATTTCCAAGTCTAATTCTGTCAGTAAATCCATACCGGTCACCCAGCGCCTAAATACTAGGCCTCAAATTTATATCCCGCTAAATCTGTCGTTACCGCTGTACTGTTCTGACTGGGCAAGTTATTTAGTGTCCGTCAAAGCACATTTTTTGTTCTGGGTTGAAATACAATTCCCAATTTAGCAATTTCATAATTTAGTGGTTTCTGCTGTATCAGAGCTATTTGAAATCTATCCCTAAAAGGGTATATAATATTCAAGGTGCACATAGGGTCATTCAGAATAACTTCACACACACGCTACTGTGCATTTCCAAGTCTAATTCTGTCAGTAAATCCATACCGGTCACCCAGCGCCTAAATACTAGGCCTCAAATTTATATCCCGCTAAATCTGTCGTTACCGCTGTACTGTTGTGGCTGGGCAAGTTATTTAGTGTCCGTCAAAGCACATTTTTTGTTCAGGGTTGAAATACAATTCCCAATTTAGCAATTTCATAATTTAGTGGTTTCTGCTGTATCAGAGCTATTTGAAATCTATCCCTAAAAGGGTATATAATATTCAAGGTGCACATAGGGTTATTCAGAATAACTTCACACACACGCTACTGTGCATTTCCAAGTCTAATTCTGTCAGTAAATCCATACCGGTCACCCAGCGCCTAAATACAAGGCCTCAAATTTATATCCCGCTAAATCTGTCGTTACCGCTGTACTGTTGTGGCTGGGCAAGTTATTTAGTGTCCGTCAAAGCACATTTTTTATTCTGGGTTGAAATACAATTCCCAATTCAGCAATTTCATAATTTAGTGGTTTCTGCTGTATCAGAGCTATTTGAAATCTATCCCTAAAAGGGTATATAATATTCAAGGTGCACATAGGGTCATTCAGAATAACTTCACACACACGCTACTGTGCATTTCCAAGTCTAATTCTGTCAGTAAATCCATACCGGTCACCCAGCGCCTAAATACTAGGCCTCAAATTTATATCCCGCTAAATCTGTCGTTAACGCTGTACTGTTCTGGCTGGGCAAGTTATTTAGTGTCCGTCAAATCACATTTTTTGTTCTGGGTTGAAATACAATTCCCAATTCAGCAATTTCATAATTTAGTGGTTTCTGCTGTATCAGAGCTATTTGAAATCTATCCCTAAAAGGGTATATAATATTCAAGGTGCACATAGGGTCATTCAGAATAACTTCACACACGCTACTGTGCATTTCCAAGTCTAATTCTGTCAGTAAATCTATACCGGTCACCCAGCGCCTAAATACTAGGCCTCAAATTTATATTCAGCTGAATTTGAATACAATACATTGGGCCAAATAATATTTTTGTTGTTGTGGTGAACGATAACAATGAGGAAAACATCTAGTAAGGGACGCGGACGTGGACATGGTCGTGGTTGTGTTAGTGGACCCTCTGGTGCTGGGAGAGGACATGGCCGTTCTGCCACATCCACACGTCCTAGTGTACCAACTACCTCAGGTCCCAGTAGCCGCCAGAATTTACAGCGATATATGGTGGGGCCCAATGCCGTTCTAAGGATGGTAAGGCCTGAGCAGGTACAGGCATTATTCAATTGGGTGGCCGACAGTGGATCCAGCACGTTCACATTATCTCCCACCCAGTCTTCTGCAGAAAGCGCACAGATGGCGCCTGAAAACCAACCCAATCAGTCTGTCACATCACCCCCATGCATACCAGGGAAACTGTCTCAGCCTCAAGTTATGCAGCAGTCTCTTATGCTGTTTGAAGACTCCGCTGGCAGGGTTTCCCAAGGGCATCCACCTAGCCCTTCCCCATCGGTGAAAGACATAGAATGCACTGACGCACAACCACTTATGTTTCCTGATGATGAGGACATGGGAATACCACCTCAGCATGTCTCTGATGATGACGAAACACAGGTGCCAACTGCTGCGTCTTTCTGCAGTGTGCAGACTGAACAAGAGGTCAGGGATCAAGACTGGGTGGAAGACGATGCAGGGGACGATGAGGTCCTAGACCCCACATGGAATGAAGGTCGTGCCACTGACTTTCACAGTTCGGAGGAAGAGGCAGTGGTGAGACCGAGCCAACAGCGTAGCAAAAGAGGGAGCAGTGGGCAAAAGCAGAACACCCGCCGCCAAGAGACTCCGCCTGCTACTGACCGCCGCCATCTGGGACCGAGCACCCCAAAGGCAGCTTCAAGGAGTTCCCTGGCATGGCACTTCTTCAAACAATGTGCTGACGACAAGACCCGAGTGGTTTGCACGCTGTGCCATCAGAGCCTGAAGCGAGGCATTAACGTTCTGAACCTGAGCACAACCTGCATGACCACCTGCATGCAAAGCATGGACTGCAGTGGAGTAAACACCTTAAAACCAAGGAAGTCACTCAGGCTCCCCCTGCTAACTCTTCTGCTGCTGCCGCGTCGGCCTCTTCTGCTACTGCCGCCTCGGCCTCTTCCTCCGCCTCTGGAGGAACGTTGGCACCAGCCACCCAGCAAACAGGGGATGTACCACCAACACCACCACCACCTCCGTCACCAAGCATCTCAACCATGTCACACGGCAGCGTTCAGCTCTCCATCTCACAAACATTTGAGAGAAAGCGTAAATTCCCACCTAGCCACCCTCGATCCCTGGCTCTGAATGCCAGCATTTCTAAACTACTGGCCTATGAAATGATGTCATTTAGGCTGGTGGACACAGACAGCTTCAAACAGCTCATGTCGCTTGCTGTCCCACAGTATGTTGTTCCCAGCCGGCACTACTTCTCCAAGAGAGCCGTGCCTTCCCTGCACAACCAAGTATCCGATAAAATCAAGTGTGCACTGCGCAGCGCCATCTGTGGCAAGGTCCACTTAACCACAGATACGTGGACCAGTAAACACGGCCAGGGACGCTATATCTCCCTAACTGCACACTGGGTAAATGTAGTGGCAGCTGGGCCCCAGGCGGAGAGCTGTTTGGCGCACGTCCTTCCGCCGCCAAGGATCACAGGGCAACATTCTTTGCCTCCTGTTGCCACCTCCTCCTACTCGGCTTCCTCCTCCTCTTCTTCCACCTGCTCATCCAGTCAGCCACACACCTTCACCACCAACTTCAGCACAGCCCGGGGTAAACGTCAGCAGGCCATTCTGAAACTCATATGTTTGGGGGACAGGCCCCACACCGCACAGGAGTTGTGGCAGGGTATAGAACAACAGACCGACGAGTGGTTGCTGCCGGTGAGCCTCAAGCCCGGCCTGGTGGTGTGTGATAATGGGCGAAATCTCGTTGCAGCTCTGGGACTAGCCGGTTTGACGCACATCCCTTGCTTGGCGCATGTGTTGAATTTGGTGGTGCAGAAGTTCATTCACAACTACTCCGACATGTCAGAGCTGCTGCATAAAGTGCGGGCCGTCTGTTCACGCTTCCGGCGTTCACATCCTGCTGCTGCTCGCCTGTCTGCGCTACAGCGTAACTTCGGCCTTCCCGCTCACCACCTCATATGCGACGTGCCCACCAGGTGGAACTCCACCTTGCACATGCTGGACAGACTGTGCGAGCAGCAGCAGGCCATAGTGGAGTTTCAGCTGCAGCACGCACGGGTCAGTCGCACTACAGAACAGCACCACTTCACCACCAATGACTGGGCCTCCATGCGAGACCTGTGTGCCCAGTTGCGCTGTTTCGAGTACTCCACCAACATGGCCAGTGGCGATGACGCCGTTATCAGCGTTACAATACCACTTCTATGTCTCCTTGAGAAAACACTTAGGGCGATGATGGAAGAGGAGGTGGCCCAGGAGGAGGAGGAGGAGGAAGAGGGGTCATTTTTAGCACTTTCAGGCCAGTCTCTTCGAAGTGACTCAGAGGGAGGTTTTTGGCAACAGCAGAGGCCAGGTACAAATGTGGCCAGCCAGGGCCCACTACTGGAGGACGAGGAGGACGAGGATGAGGATGAAGCATGGTCACAGCGGGGTGGCACCCAACGCAGCTCGGGTCCATCATTGGTGCGTGGCTGGGGGGAAAGGCAGGACGATGACGATACGCCTCCCACAGAGGACAGCTTGTCCTTACCCCTGGGCAGTCTGGCACACATGAGCAACTACATGCTGCAGTGCCTGCGCAACGACAGCAGAGTTGCCCACATTTTAACCTGTGCGGACTACTGGGTTGCCACCCTGCTGGATCCACGCTACAAAGACAATGTGCCCACCTTACTTCCTGCACTGGAGCGTGATAGGAAGATGCGCGAGTACAAGCGCACGTTGGTAGACGCACTACTGAGAGAATTCCCAAATGTCACAGGGGAACAAGTGGAAGCCCAAGGCCAAGGCAGAGGAGGAGCAAGAGGTCGCCAAGGCAGCTGTGTCACGGCCAGCTCCTCTGAGGGCAGGGTTAGCATGGCAGAGATGTGGAAAAGTTTTGTCAACACGCCACAGCTAACTGCACCACCACCTGATACGCAACGTGTTAGCAGGAGGCAACATTTCACTAACATGGTGGAACAGTACGTGTGCACACCCCTCCACGTACTGACTGATGGTTCGGCCCCATTCAACTACTGGGTCTCTAAATTGTCCACGTGGCCAGAGCTAGCCTTTTATGCCTTGGAGGTGCTGGCCTGCCCGGCGGCCAGCGTTTTGTCTGAACGTGTATTCAGCACGGCAGGGGGTGTCATTACAGACAAACGCAGCCGCCTGTCTACAGCCAATGTGGACAAGCTGACGTTCATAAAAATGAACCAGGCATTGATCCCACAGGACCTGTCCGTCCCTTGTCCAGATTAGGCATTAACTATCTCCCCTTAACCATATATTATTGTACTCCAGGGCACTTCCTCATTCAATCCTATTTTTATTTTCATTTTACCATTATATTGCGAGGCTACCCAAATTTGAATGAACCTCTCCTCTGTCTGGGTGCCGGGGCCTAAATATATGCCAATGGCCTGTTCCAATGTTGGGTGACGTGAAGCCTGATTCTCTGCTATGACATGCAGACTAATTCTCTGCTGACATGAAGCCAGATTCTCTGTTACGGGACCTCTCTCCTCTGCCTGGGTGCTGGGCCTAAATATATGCCAATGGACTGTTGCACTGGTGGCTGACATGAAGCCTGATTGTCTGTTACGGGACCTCTCTCCTCTGCCTGGGTGCTGGGCCTAAATATCTGACAATGGACTGTTGCATTGGTGGCTGACATGAAGCCTGATTCTCTGCTATGATATGAAGACTGATTCTCTCCTGACATGAAGCCAGATTGTCTGTTACGGGACCTCTCTCCTCTGCCTGGGTGCTGGGCCTAAATTTATGAAAATGGACTCTTACAGTGGTGGGTGACGTGAAGCCTGATTCTCTGCTATGATATGAAGACTGATTCTCTGCTGACATGAAGCCAGATTGTCTGTTACGGGACCTCTCTCTTCTGCCTGGGTGCTTGGCCTACATTTATGAAAATGGACTGTTGCAGTGGTGGCTGACGTGAAGCCTGATTCTCTGCTATGACATGCAGACTGATTCTCTGCTGACATGAAGCCAGATTCTCTGTTACGGGACCTCTCTCTATGTAGCTTGGCCAGTGAGACTCCTGTTCCTCCGTGTCCAGGAGGAACAGGTCGTCTTACCCTGCTCCTAGTCCACGGCCACCCTGAGGGCTAGTAGGAATTTTAGGTTCCAGAGTATGAGCCCTCCTACCTTCAGGGTTGGCTCATACGGCTAGGAGACAGGGTCAGAATTAGGGATGTAACAGGAGGTGACCAGCTCCCTGATTCCTGTCCTGGCCTTGCATCGACCATTCATAAGGGTTTTCCCCATCCTCAACCATGACAGAATGGTACCCGTCAGGGATGCCCCCTTTCACCGATCTTATTTGTTCTCTCATTAGAACCCATCTTAGCCTCGATCAGAGTTCACCAAGACATCATCGGGTTTAATGAAAATATATACACAGCTCAGCTGCCTACGCTGATGACATTTTACTAATAATAACTGATCCATCCTCAGCATTTCCTGCGTTGCAATCTCTCCTTCGAGAATACCGAGCTATCTCTAATTTCAAAATAAACGCCTCTAAATCAGAAGCCCTAGGCTTCAATATAGACACAAATGAACTAAACCTCTTAAAGTCACACTACCCATACCATTGGCCAAAAATTGCACATTACGTATTTAGGACTTAAACTTAGCTCTACCTGGAGTGAACTATACTCTGTTAACTATGCTCCTATCCCACAGAAGTTCAAACGAACACTAGAATCCTGGTCTCTCCCTTTTCTATCATGGATGGGACAGAAAAATCTCATAAAAGCAATACTACTCCCCAAACTGTTATATCTATTTCAAACTCTCCCAATCCCACTCCATTCTTTACAAATATCAGGAGATTAATAAGCAACTATCTCTGGCGAGACGGCAGACCTAGACAATGTCATAACCTACTGGTTCAGCACAAGCGGAGGAGTGGTATGTCTTTAACAGACTGGAAACAATATTATGAAGCAGTCCACTTGTCCAGAGTAATATACTGGCTATGTAAAGACACCAACAAACTATGGATTCCACTTGAGGAACACTTAGCGAAATACCCATTGAATTCCCTCCTTTGGGAAAAAGACCAAATACATCGTAAATCTCCTGCCTACCTTACACAAAACGCTATCACTCAAACCACACTGAAGATTTGGCGGACATATGCAGAAAGTATTAGTCCAAACCTTTCTCCTCTAATGTCGATAGCTGATATTCCAGAAATATACCAGAAGAAACCACCAGAGACTACCATCAATATCCAAGATACGAAATCCATTTTACTATACTCATTTTTGAGCACTGAGCACTGCCTGTTAGGTCCCCAATCTGGGGTCCATTTATTAAATAGATTTTTTGAACGGGCAGATGGTTAAAAAATTGCTGGTTCCCTCCCCTTTGTTTGAATCCACGCCACGGTCACTGCGTCTGCGCCGTGCAATTTACTGCCACACCCGATATGAGTAGTATTTCCTGTAGTTCTCTCTTCTCATCAGTTTAATCCCTGTTACGTCCCATATCAGGGTGGGATTGCCTTTTGTGAAAAAAAAAAAATAGGATGGGTATCTTCGACTGCCTTCACAGTGACAGACCAAACTCTGATACACCAAACTGAATTGATTTTAGGAACCGGGAGATGGAAAAAGCAGCTTGGTCGGTCCTCTTACTCCCAAGTTGGGGCACTGCGCGTGCACGGAGCAATGTGCTGTGACACCCTATATGAGTGGTGTCTTAACTAGTCCTATTCCTATCAGTTTAATCCCTGTTACGTTCCCTATCCGGGGACGTGTGTCGAATTGATTAACCATTGTCGAATTAACGAACCATTACGACATCCTGGAATAATTTAGTTCTGAGCTTTGTACTTGATTTGTATTGGAATTGTTGGGGATTTTTAAAATTGTCTGCATTATTTCTAATAAACTATTAAGAGACTTTATTATAAAAAAAAAAATATTTTATGTATTAAAAACCCACCCATACAACTTAAAAAAAGATTTAAAAAAATTAATTTTTTTCTATGAAAAAACATCCAGCCGTCCCGATCGCTTTTGGTCTGATCATAATGAAGCAACGGCCTTATCATCTGGGGTGTGGCAACATTGCCAACACACTCATAGAGGTGATGATCTCTTCATTGTGATACGCAAGCCCCTTCACTACAACAAGGTAACGATCACGAAAGGGGAATTGACACTTGTATGTGCCTTTTTTTTGTTTTGTTTTTGCAGCCACAGTGCAGCACCAGAGGCCAGAAAAATTAGGCATGTACACATGCCTGAAAAACAATGCTATTGTTGCAGCCGCTGTTGTAGCAGCAGCCGGAAAAATTGATGTTTTCAAGGCAGAAAGGTGACTAAAACATTGCGGCTTGAACCCTAGTTGGTGGCGGAGAATTCACGAAAGTCATCCGGTATGCAGACATTAAATACAGCAGCGTGGGGACCATTTTGAGGCCAAGGTATGTCAGGCCTTTTGTTAGTTAAACGTATCCCCTACTGTCAGTCCCTTCGGGATCCATGCCTCATTCATCTTAATGAAGGTGAGGTAATCAACACTTTTTTGACTGAGGCGACTTCTTTTGTCAGTGAAAATGCCTCCTGCTGCACTGAAGGTCCTTTCTGACAGGACAGTTGAAGCGGGGCAGGCCAGAAGTTCTATCGCAAACTGGGATAGCTCAGGACACAGGTCAAGCCTGCACACCCAGTAGTCAAGGGGTTCATCGCTCCTCAGAGTATCGATATCTGCAGTTAAGGCGAGGTAGTCTGCCACCTGTCGGTCGAGTCGTTCTCTAAGGCTGGATCCCGAAGGGCTGTGGCGATGTGTAGGACTGAAAAAGCTCTGCATGTCCTCCATCAACAACACATCTGTAAAACGTCCTGTCCTTGCCGCCGTGGTCGTGGTAGGAGGAGGATTACTTTGACCTCTTCCCCAGTTAGATTCCCGTTGTGCTGTGACATCCCCCTTATAAGCTGTGTAAAGCATATTTTTTAGTTTGGTTTTGAACTGCTGCATCCTTTCTGACTTCGGGTAATTTGGTAACATTTCCGCCACTTTCTGCTTATACTGGGGGGTCTAGTAGTGTGGCCACCCAGTACAGGTCGTTCTCCTTCATCCTTTTTATACGAGGGTCCCTCAACAGACATGACAGCATGAAAGTGTCACGGAAGGTGTGCAGGAAACTAGAAAACACAAAATGAATATACGACTGACTGGATCCAAAACTAAAGAACCAAAAGGGAGAGCCCTGCATCAGACCTGGCTCTCTCCCTAACTGCTCAGCCTATGCGAAAATCCCAATGGTAGATGATCACATATCCTCGTACCTCGACTGAATAACACCTGAACACCCTATAATGGTGAGGGGACACGACCACCGGCTCTCTACACCAGATACGGAGGGAGTCAGGGTCACCTGGGATCCAGCAAACAGAAAAACACAAATAAATGAACTAAACTTATCTTGTAGAAGACTCAGAAGTAGGAACAGCATGCACACACTCCAGGAAGTAGTATAAACCGCAAAGTGATGCACTATGGGAAAAGGATTTAAAGGGATGCAATCAGTGCAACTACATGACAGCTGAGAGAGGCTAACGAGATGAGAAAATGAAAGCAATACAAAGGAACCTCAAGGAGGAGGTTCTAGACGTCTGTCAGAGCTTCTCAGATGTCTGGTGGTGACAGAAAGACCCCATTTGCACAAGGTTGGATGCCGAGCTACTCATTTCCCGTTCCTCCTTCTCACTGATGTCATTGATGGTCTGTTCTTCCCCCCAGGCACGTACAAGACCACGGGTCCCAGATAGGTGACAACAACGAGCACCCTGGGATGCCTGCTGTGGTTGGTCTTCCTCCTCCTCAAAGCCACATTCCTCCTCTGACTCCTCTTCCTCATACTCCTCTTGCAGCGTTGCCGCAGGTCCGGCAGGCGATGATGACAAGGCTGTTTCTGGTGGTGATGGTGACCACAACTCTTCCTCTTCCTCTTTTACGCTCATCTACAACCTGATCCAGCACTCTTCACAGGGCACGCTCCAGGAAGAAAACAAATGGGATGAGGTCGCTGATGGTGCCTTCGGTGCGACTGACTAGGTTTGTCACCTCCTCAAAAGGACGCATGAGCCTACAGGCATTGCGCATGAGCGTCCAGTAACGTGGCAAATAAATTACAAGCTCCGCAGAGGCTGTCCTAGCACCCCGGTCATACAAATACTCATTGACGGCTTTTTATTGTTGGAGCAGGCGGTCGAACATTAGGAGTGTTGAATTCCAACGTGTCGGGCTGTCGCAAATCAAGCGCCTCACTGGCATGTTGTTTCGGCGCTGAATGTCTGCAAAGTGCGCCATGGCTGTGTAGGAACTCCTGAAATGGCCACACACCTTCCTGGCCTGCTTGAGGACATCCTGTAAGCCTGGGTACTTAGACACAAAGCGTTGTACGATGAGATTCAACACATGTGCCATGCACGGCACATGTGACAACTTGCCCAAATTCAATGCCGCCAACAAATTGCTTCCATTGTCACACACCACTTTGCCGATCTCCAGTTGGTGTGGGTTCAGCCACTGATCCACCTGTGCGTTCAGGGCGGACAGGAGTGCTGGTCCAGTGTGGCTCTCTGCTTTCAGGCAAGTCAACCCCAAGACAGCGTGACACTGTTGTATCCGGGATGTGGAATAGCCCCTGGGGAGCTGGGGGGGTTCAGTTGATGTGCAGCCAGACTCCGCAGCAGAATAGGACTCAGCCGAGGAGGTTATGGAAGAGGATGGAGTAGGAGGAGTAGAGGAGGTGGCAGTAGGCCTGCCTGCAAGTCGTGGCGGTGTCACCAACTCCCCTGCAGAGCCACGCATTCCATGCTTGGCAGCCGTCAGCAGGTTGACCCAATGCGCAGTGTAGGTGATATACCTGCCCTGACCGTGCTTTGCAGACCAGGTATCAGTGGTCAGATGGACCCTTGCCCCAACACTGTATGCCAGAGATGCCATGACTTCATTTTCAATCACCGAGTAGGAGGTTTGGGATTGCCTTATTAGAAAAAAAAATTTGTCCGGGTACCTTCCACTGTGGTGTCCCAATAGCGACAAATTTTTTGAAGGCCTCAGACTCCACCAGCTGGTATGGTAAAAGCTGGCAGGCTAAGAGTTCCATCAAGCCAGCTGTCAGACGCCGGGCAAGGGGGTGACTCTGTGACATTGGCTTCTTACGCTCGAAACATTTCCTTAACAGACACCTAACTGTGGGCAGATGAGATGGAACTGCTCAAAGTGAGAGGCGGAGTGGTGGGTTGTTGAGAGGGGGCAAGGAGGACAGCAGTGGTTGACGTGGCTGAAGATGCTGGACCAGGAGGAGTATGGTGGCTTTGAGCTTGTGTGCTGCTTCTACTCGTCATCATGTGTTGATCCCATAGGAGTTTGTGATGTGCGATCATGTGCCTTCGCAAAGCAGTTGTACCTAGGTGGGTGTTGGATTTCCCACAACTCAGTTTCTTTTGGCACAGGTTGCAAATGGCATCGCTGTTGTCAGAGGCAGACACACAAAAAAAAATGCCACACTGCTGAGCTTTGCAATGACGGCATTCTGGTGGTGGCAACAGCATGCGTTGATTGGCGTGCTGTCTGGCTGACCCCGGGTGCCGATACATGCTATCTGAATGTGACACTAGCTCCTTGCGACGACCTCCCCTGCTTCCAACTCGTCTCCTCCTTCTCTCTGTCTCCCCTTCTGAACTTTCCCCCTCTTCTTCTTCTCTTCGAGCAGGCACCCACGTGGCATCCACGGACACATCGTCATCATCAACCGCTTCACTTGTATCTGACACCTCAGCAAAGGAAGCAGCAGCGGGTACAACATCATCATCATCATCACACTGTACATCCATGTTTGTAATGCTGCCTGACTGAGGCATATCCCTGTTATCTACATCCCCTGGCAATAATGGTTGTGCATCACTAATTTCATCCAACTGATGTGTAAATAACTCCTCTGAGGGATCAAGTGAAGCGGCTGTGGTGGCTGTGGTGGTAGTGGTGGTGGTGGCGGCGGGCGGGAGAGTGGTGACCAAAGCTAAGCTGGAGGAGGATGGTGCGTCAAGGTTCTTAGCGGAAGCTGTTGAAGATTGGATGTCCTGTGTAAGCCAGTCAACTATTTTCTCAGAATTTTTTGGGTTCAGGCATTATTCCAGGGCCAGTGGAAATCACAGTAGATTTTTTTTTTTCTGAAAGGTATTTAGGCGAATGACACCCTGTAACGGTATGAGTGCAGGCTTAACCAGCCACTAGCCAGTGGACACAATACAGTATGTGTGGGCGCCTGACACACACAGGCTTGCAAATGTGATTAGATCACAGTTAAATTTTAAATATATATTTTTTTTTCTGAAAGGTATTTGGGTGAATGACACCCTGTAACGGTATGAGTGCAGGCCTAACCAGCCACTAGCCAGTGGACACAATACAGTATGTGTGGGGGCCTGACACACACGGGCTGGCAAATGTGATTAGATCACAGTTAAATTTTAAATATATTTTTTTTTTCTGAAAGGTATTTGGGTGAATGACACCCTGTAACGGTATGAGTGCAGGCCTAGCCACTAGCCAGTGGACACAATACAGTATGTGTGGGGGCCTGACACACACGGGCTTGCAAATTTGATTAGATCACAGTTAAATTTAAAATAGAATTTTTTTTTTCTGAAAGGTATTTGGGTGAATGACACCCTGTAATGGTATGAGTGCAGGCCTAGCCACTAGCCAGTGGACACAATACAGTATGTGTGGGGGCCTGACACACACGGGCTTGCAAATTTGATTAGATCACAGTTAAATTTAAAATATAATTTTTTTTTTCTGAAAGGTATTTGGGTGAATGACACCCTGTAATGGTATGAGTGCAGGCCTAGCCACTAGCCAGTGGACACAATACAGTATGTGTGGGGGCCTGACACACACAGGCTTGCAAATGTGATAAGATCACAGTTAAATTTGAAATAGATTTTTTTTTCTGCAAGGTATTTGACTGAATGACACCCTGTAACGGTATGAGTGCAGGCCTAGCCAGCCACTAGCCAGTGGCCACAATACAGTATGTGTGGGCGCCTGACACACACGGGCTTGCAAATGTGATTAGATCACAGAAAAATATAAAATATAATTTTTTTTTATCTGCAAGGTATTTTCTGTCACACCCTGTATGAATGGTGTGCACTGTGCACACAGTGCTATCTATGACTGAGCCTGCAGCCTCTCACACACGGGCAGCCAGGCAACTGCAATATATATATATGAAAAAAAAGCACACTGATGTACCAGCCCTGAAGGACGCTGTCCTTACAGCAGATGAGTCTGTGGACACAGAACACTGCCCTAGCTAACGCTTTCCCTATTGAATCAGCAGCAGCAGTACTGTCCCTCCTCTCTCTGTGAATGCAGTTTCCGAATGAATCTAAAATGGATGCTGTCCAGGAGGTGGGAGGGTCTGGGAGGGAGGGTCTGCTGCTGATTGGCTGGATTGTGTCTGCTGACTGTGAGGTAGAGGGTCAAAATTTACTCAATGATGATGTATAGGGGGCGGACCGAACATCGCATTTGTTCGCCCGCAGCGGCGAACGCGAACAAGCTATGTTCGCCGGGAACTATTCGCCGCCGAATAGTTCGGGACATCACTACTAGGGATCTCACAGCTTTCGAAACATTGATAGCTTCAAAGAACATCCCTAAACATCTACTCTAAATGTCTACGGAATTTTACAAATAGTTAAATCACCACTAGACAGGGGATATGTTTCAGAATGGTGTAAGGATTTTGGGACTACTTGGACCCCACTAGAGGTTAAACAAATATATAGCAAATCTCACGGTATATCCCGATGCACCCGTCTCCAAAAAAAATTCATTTAAACTAACTTCCAGATGGTATCGCACTCCAATGAGGCTTAAACAGATGAACTGTCTCAGCTCTGATTTATGTTGGAAGTGTCATCAGTCGCAAGGCTCTTATTTTCACATGTGATGGTCCTGTCCCGTACTAACACCCTTTTGGTCTGAAGTGATAAAATTAACCAAGAGAATTTGCTCTTTAGACAAAGATCCCTCCCCTATCGCTTTTTTACTAAACATTAGATTAGAAGACATACCACACACAAAACGGATATTATTCCAACATCTCACGGCAGCTGTGAAATCTGTAATCCCGTTGCGTTGAAATCAGTGTCCTCCCAGTATATCTCAATGGCTACAAAAGGTCAACTACATATTGGTAGTTACGATCACACACAAAGTTCCAATCTATATGGAAAGATTGGGTTACTTTCCGCTCTACTTCATATGCCCTCCAACAATTAAATGAGGAACCTCAAGATACAACAGACTAACTAGCTTTAGATATATGTTTACTTTGAACCCCCTTTCCTCCCCCCTTCCCTCTCCCCCTCCTAAACTATCCTTATCCCACCATTCCATCCTTAATATCTTCTTAAACTATAACATTTTGGTACAACATGCCGATTATATACATGTGCATTGTCAATACATCTGGATATATGATCTCTTTATTATTCATGAAAACTGTATTTTCTAATCAATAATGTACCACTTTTTTGATTTCTTTAAGAGAAAAAATCAATAAAAAGAGAATTGAAAAGAAAAAGAAGGATTTGTATGAAGAGAGGTGGAGAGATATCAAAGTTCCAGCTAAAGACGGAAACCAGGATTGGTATCATATGACCAAACATGTGTACTAACCCATCCTAACGTGTGTTTCCTCCATAACTAAACACCTCTTAACTTACCTCTAAAACAAAGAACTTGCTCTGTTCAAGACAAAGATTATGGCGGCTTGCAGAAATGAATCGCTTTGGTCTTTGGTTTGTAGAAAATTGTTCTCTGGTCAGGGTCTTTCTCACCTGTTCCAGAATCTGTGTAATCCATTCTTGGGAATATCCAATGTGCGTCTGATACTATGATTGGATCTACGACGACAGGATCTCGGACACGTTGAATTGTCTCTCGACGAAGAGGATGATGTAGATCTTCTGGAATAGAATCCTCTTGTTTGTCAGTATGAACCCTGCAGTGTCCTGCAGCATGATTCCGGATGAAGGACCTGGCACAGCAATCAGTTCGACATGGAACTCCTACCCCAAGATTAGGATGACGTAGACAATGGCAATAATCTATGATGGCATCTTGCACCTATAAAATATTGCACAAAACATATGAATACATACATCTTTCATGTTGTATCCGGCAAGAAAAGAGTTAATGCTATCAAATACCTTCGATTGGCATAGGTTATTTTCTTGAAGAGAGCAAGTTCTTTGTTTTAGAGGTAAGTTAAGAGATGTTCAGTTAGGGAGGAAACACACGTGAGGATGGGTTAGTACACATGTTTGGTCATACAATACCAATCCTGGTTTCCGTATCTAACTGGTTATCTGGAACCGTGATATCTCTCCACCTCTCTTCATCCAACTCCTTCTATCTCGCAAAGTCGTGAGCTAGGATGACAAACACGTAATTGGTTAATGTAGACCGATTTTTCTACAAATCATCCCCCTTTGGGATTTTTATTTTGTAGACCACTGGTGACAACTTTTCTATGATGACATAAGGGCCTTTCCAGGAAGGTAAGAACATTCTCTCCTTTACTTGATCCTGAACAAAGTTATAGAGATAAACCTGAAAGTAAATTTGATATTACTTCTGTGTAGTCTTCAGATCGTAGCATGGCTTAGTACTTATTGCGGCTTTTTCTAAATTCTTCTGGGCAAACGCAAAAGCATGCTGAAGGTGCTTGCGTAAATTTTCCACATATTGAAGAGATGTTGTAGCATTTATTAAATTGTGTTATGTTGTCCGGTAGAGTAAATGCTCGGGTAACACCATCTTCCTGCCTGTGATCATTTTGAAGGGAGAAAGTTTGGTTGCTGCGCTTGGGGTGGCTCTGATGGCCATAAGAACCAAAGGCAACTTGACATCCCAGTCCTTACCGGATTCATCGACAAACTTTTTTTAAATGTTCACAATGGATTGGTTGTAGCGTTCTACTCCACCACTAGAGGCTGGCCGATAAGCTATATGCAGCTTCCTTTTCACCCCCAGTATCTCCCACATCTGTGTCATCACCTCACTAATGAAATGACTTCCACGATCGGACTCGATGCGTTGGGGAAGACCAAATCTGGAATATATGTGGTTAAAGAGAAGAGATGCACATACACTTGAACTGCATGTTTTACAAGGCTAACATTCCACCCATTTTGTGAACAAGCAAGTCACGGTTAACATGTATCTGTTGCCTTTTTATGAGGTTGTTATTGGTTCGATGAAGTCAATTTGGATGTCCGACCATGTGGCATTGACATCCCCCTTTTCATCAGTGGCGCCCGATAAGTGGGTGCCTGTGGCTGGAATTGAGGGCAGATTAGACAACCTTGACAATACGTGCGAACCTCTTGCAACATATGTGGCCAATAAGCGTAGTCCCGTAACAAATCATATGTCAACTTTTCACCTCGATCCCCAGCTGTTGGTGCATCATGGAAATGTTGTAACCTCAGACTTTTAAGTGAAAACTTAGATAACATAGCTTTATTTTATATGAGTACCTATTAACATTTCTCAGCGTATATCAAAAGGAGGGATACTTCTCTGACACTCTTAAGTAATCTTTCCAGACATAGTGGTACCATTATGATTTTCCCAGACTTTTGAATATATGGGTTTGATAAGAAATACAATGGACCTTACACTTGCACTATGGGTTTGTATATCTAACTATGCAAGCTATTGAGTAACGACGCCTGGAATAACATTAGCTTTTCTGAGAAACTTCCATTAGCAGAAAACCTTAGTGCTTTCTATACCTCCTAAGGCTATATCCACTCAGTGAGATACACACACCATAAAGTATACATTAATACTTGGTTATACTATATACCAATATTGCATATTATACATGAATTATTGATATGTTCATACTAAAAAGCTAAATAAATGCACACATGAATATATATGATATATACAGTACAGACCAAAAGTTTGGACACACCTTCTCATTCAAAGAGTTTTCTTTATTTTCATGACTATGAAAATTGTAGATTCACACTGAAGGCATCAAAACTATGAATTAACACATGTGGAATTATATACCTAACAAAAAAGTGTGAAACAACTGAAAATATGTCATATTCTAGGTTCTTCAAAGTACCCACCTTTTGCTTTGATTACTGCTTTGCACACAGTTGGCATTCTCTTGATGAGCTTCAAGAGGTAGTCACCTGAAATGGTTTTCACTTCACAGGTGTGCCCTGTCAGGTTTAATAAGTGGGATTTCTTGCCTTATAAATGGGGTTGGGACCATCAGTTGCGTTGTGGAGAAGTCAGGTGGATACACAGATGATAGTCCTAGTGAATAGACTGTTAGAATTTGTATTACGGCAAGAAAAAAGCAGCTAAGTAAAGAAAAACGAGTGGCCATCATTACTTTAAGAAATGAAGGTCAGTCAGTCCGAAAAATTGGTAAAACTTTGAAAGTGTCCCCAAGTGCAGTCACAAAAACCATCAAGCGCTACAAAGAAACTGGCTCACATGCGGACCGCCCCAGGAAAGGAAGACCAAGAGTCACCTCTGCTGCGGAGGATAAGTTCATCCGAGTCACCAGCCTCAGAAATCACAGGTTAACAGCAGCTCAGATTAGAGACCAGGTCAATGCCACACAGAGTTCTAGCAGCAGACACATCTCTAGAACAACTGTTAAGAGGAGACTGTGTGAATCAGGCCTTCATGGTAGAATATCTGCTAGGAAACCACTGCTAAGGACAGGCAACAAGCAGAAGAGACTTGTTTGGGCTAAAGAACACAAGGAATGGACATTAGACCAATGGAAATCTGTGCTTTGGTCTGATGAGTCCAAATTTGAGATCTTTGGTTCCAACCACCGTGTCTTTGTGCGACGCAGAAAAGGTGAACGGGTGGACTCTACATGCCTGGTTCCCACCGTGAAGCATGGAGGAGGAGGTGTGATGATGTGGGGGTGCTTTGCTGGTGACACTGTTGGGGATTTATTCAAAATTGAAGGCATACTGAACCAGCATGGCTATGACAGCATCTTGCAGCGGCATGCTATTCCATTCGGTTTGCGTTTAGTTGGACCATAATTTATTTTACAACAGGACAATGACCCCAAACACACCTCCAGGCTGTGTAAGGGCTATTTGACCATGAAGGAGAGTGATGGGGTGCTGCGCCAGATGACCTGGCCTCCATAGTCACCAGACCTGAACCCAATCGAGATGGTTTGGGGTGAGCTGGACCGCAGAGTGAAGGCAAAAAGGGCCAACAAGTGCAAAGCATCTTTGGGAACTCCTTCAAGACCATTTCAGGTGACTACCTCTTGAAGCTCATCAAGGGAATGCCAAGAGTGTGCAAAGCAGTAATCAAAGCAAAAGGTGGCTACTTTGAAGAACCTAGAATATGACATATTTTCTGTTGTTTCACACTTTTTTGTTAGGTATATAATTCCACATGTGTTAATTCATAGTTTTGATGCCTTCAGTGTGAATCTACAATTTTCATAGTCATGAAAATAAAGAAAACTCTTTGAATGAGGTGTGTCCAAACTTTTGGTCTGTACTATATATATAAATATATATATATATATATATATATATATATAAATGGACATCACACAACAGATGTGTCTTAAGGATATAAATTCGTATCTTGTCATGGCTTAGCCATGAAACAAACATTGTTCCCTTCAGACAGACATGTCTGGAGAAATCAGTATACTCCCTATAGCTAAACCCATATTTTTTAGCAATAACTTTTAAAATGCAATGTCCTTTATATTCACTATAACTCTTATATAAACTGAACTTACCATGAACTCATCTTGGCCTCTTCAGCCACATAACAAAACTTTGGTTCAAGCTGATGAATATCATTAGATAACACTGTACACTTATGAAAATGCACTACAACAAGGATGCGAAGCTTGACAGTTACAACTCACTAGGTGACACTACAGCTTGAACATTCTAAAAAAAACACTAACAATTATCAAATAGCACTTAGAGCTACTGTTAATTCACAGGGTCCTCAAAACCATGTCCACAGAGCAATGTAGGCTTCACATTGCCCGACAAATCTGCAAACTACAATAAACTGTATAGGTTGTAACTGACTCTCAAAACCAACATAGTATAAGGGTCAATACCTGACAAAGGTTCACCCTTCCAGTGCCCTTACATGCTTCCCTTCCAAGTTAACTTCCCTTACGTACAGACGTGGACAAAATTGTTGGTACCCTTTGGTCAATGAAAGAAAAAGTCACAATGGTCACAGAAATAACTTTAATCTGACAAAAGTAATAATAAATTAAAATTCTATAAATGTTAACCAATGAAAGTCAGACATTGTTTTTCAACCATGCTTCAACAGAATTATGTAAAAAAATAAACTCATGAAACAGGCATGGACAAAAATGATGGTACCCCTAGAAAACACAGAACATAATGTGACCAAAGGGACATGTTAATTCAAGGTGTGTCCACTAATTAGCATCACAGGTGTCTACAACCTTGTAATCAGCCATTGGGCCTATATATATGGCTCCAGGTAATCACTGTGTTGTTTGGTGATATGGTGTGTACCACACTCGACATGGACCAGAGGAAGCAAAGGAAAGAGCTGTCTCAAGAGATCAGAAAGAAAATTATAGACAAGCATGTTAAAGGTAAAGGCTATAAGACCATCTCCAAGCAACTAGATGTTCCTGTGAGTACAGTTGCACATATTATTCATAAGTTTAAGATCCATGGGACTGTAGCCAACCTCCCTGGACGTGGCCGCAGGAGGAAAATTGATGACAAATCTAAGAGACGGATAATCCGAATGGTAACAAAAGAGCCTAGAAAGACTTCTAAAGAGATTCAAGGTGAACTTCATGCTCAAGGAACATCAGTGTCAGATCGCACCATCCGTCGTTGTTTGAGCCAAAGTGGACTACATGGGAGACGACCAAGGAGGACACCATTGTTGAAAACGAATCATAAAAAAGCAAGACTGGAATATGCCAAACTACATGTTGACAAGCCACAAAGCTTCTGGGAGAATGTCCTGTGGACAGATGAGACAAAAATCGAAGTTTTTGCCAAGGCACATCAGCTGTATGTTCACAGACGAAAAAATGAAGCATATCAAGAAAAGAACACTGTCCCTACTGTGAAACATGGAGGAGGCTCTGTTATGTTCTGGGGCTGCTTTGCTGCGTCTGGCACAGGGTGTCTTGAATCTGTGCAGGGTACAATGAAATCTCAAGACTATCAAGGAATTCTAGAGAGAAATGTACTAGCCAGTGTCAGAAAGCTTGGTCTCAGTCGCAGGTCATGGGTCTTGCAACAAGACAATGACCCAAAACACACCGCTAAAAACACCCAAGAATGGCTAAGAGGAAAAAATTGGACTATTCTAAAGTGGCCTTCTATGAGCCCTGACCTCAATCCTATTGAGCATCTTTGGAAGGAGCTGAAACATGCAGTCTGGAAAAGGCACCCTTCAAACCGGACACAACTGGAGCAGTTTGCTCATGAGGAGTGGGCCAAAATACCTGCTGAGAGGTGCAGATGTCTCATTGACAGTTACAGGAAGCGTTTGATTGCAGTGATTGCCTCAAAAGGTTGCGCAACAAAATATTAAGTTAGGGGTACCATCATTTTTGTCCATGCCTGTTTCATGAGTTTATTTTTTTACATAATTCTGTTGAAGCATGGTTGAAAAACAATGTCTGACTTTCATTGGTTAACATTTATAGAATTTTAATTTATTATTACTTTTGTCAGATTAAAGTTATTTCTGTGACCATTGTGACTTTTTCTTTCATTGACCAAAGGGTACCAACAATTTTGTCCACGTCTGTATACACAAGTCAAGCCACCAGCCACAGGCCAGTACAACCACATTTCCTGACTAAGTCATCATCTAGCTAGGCCTGACAGCAGTCCCCAGGATTGAGCCAAGCACCCAATTACCCCAGCCTCGAACACTTTAACCTGACTACTCCATCCTCTCTGAACTGACCGATTAACAGGGTGATCAACCTCATCAAGTAAAAGTCACCATACACATTAGTGTATAGTGGGCAAACCTCCAATTTTCATCAGGGCTGGCTGAAAATCTAATGTGTATTGGAAGCTCCCAACTCTCTCCAACAGATTTTTCCCTCCGAATCATTTTGTTCTACCCATAGATAAGTCATCATCAGAGGGAGTCTGACAGTGGCTTTGTCCTCTCCCTATTGAAAACACCTAAAGGCTCAGCTGAGCTCAGTAATTATGTGTATGGGGAGTTGAAAGAGATAGCTGCCCGACAAACAAGTGTTCAACCGACAGCTCTTGAAGGTGTATGGAAACCTTAAAGGGATAAGGGATAGTCAGGATTTTAATATTGATGGCAGGGGCATTGCTAGGGCGCTAAAAGATCCGGGGCTGAAGCCCCAATGAATATGGCCCAGTTTTCTAAATCGCCCACCCCCCGCCCCGCATTTTGCTGTACTTGCTATACAGCAGCGCATACCTCTCACATCCAGAGCCTCCAGGTAACGTCTCCTCTTATGTAGATCTTCTCTGTCATCATCTTCTTCATTTGGACCGTGCAACTTCTTTTAGCCGCACCTTGTCTCTGCAGAGTGTGACACACAGACATCTTAGCTTCCTCACTTTTTTATCATTATCTCCCAACCTGGAGTCCCCACAGTGTTATCCTGTTGCTTGCTGTGCTCCCCGAAAAGACTGCCGTCCTCTCCTGCACTGGTCACATGATGGTGACATCACCGCAGGTTCTTCTCAACCACTGCCTGTTTTTCTGGTCACATGACCTGTGATGTCATCACAGGTCCTTGAGATCTTCCAGTGCATAAGATTCAGTTGTATTGCCATCCTGCCTCTGTGCCCCCATGCAAAACACGCCCTCCTTGAGCTGTTAAGGCAAAATGGTGTCCCCCTACATTGCCTCGTATGCAACTTTTCCACGTGTTGGAACTCTACCCTCCACATTTTTGACTGACTGTATGAGCAGAGGAATCCTGTGACCGATTCCTGGATGATGCAGATGGACAGGACTACTCCCCAGTTTAACTTTGACATTAGCCAGTGGCAACTCATGTGTGACATTGACCTGTAAAGTGGAGTACCTACTTCTGTTATTTGGTCAGTTATTTCCATCACTTATTGTGAGGCAAATTCATGAGCAAAGCCTACTCTCTGATTAGGTATCAAGACTAGATCTGTACCTGTTCTGTGGGTTTGACCCACACCTGCTTTGGGCTTACTGACCAAATAAGAGAAGTGTGAACTAAGCCAAATAGTGACACACAGAGTCAGTCTACGTCTAACAGATGCACTGCCATAACATGGATTAATAGAACCTTTTTTTTCTCGACTACTTTATTGGCGCTGCCTCCATGTCCTTATTTTGCTATACTCAAGAGTCACTGGGACACCTGCCACGACGCACAGCGTTTTTTTTTTTTTTTTTACTGAAGGATGCTGTTTGCTTTTTTTTGTTTAGCTAGCAGTTAGCTAGGTATGGTGGTGGCCTGCACGATGATGTGCACAGCCATATATGTGACCTGCCTTTCATTCAGATGCATAGTAACTGTTTCGCTACCAGAAAATACCAGCAATGCATGTTGCTGCACTCCACCATGATATACAACATCATAGATTCTCCCTAATGTTTAACTGCAGGCCGGGTTAGACCTGATTAAACGTGCTTCATGAGGAATTAATTAGTATTGAACCGCATTTTTTTGAAAACCAGCAGACAATCTAATCAAATTTTTTAAAACTTTGCTCATCTTTAAAGGGAACCTGTCATGTGGATATTTGATTATAATCTAACTAATTATATACAATCATTAACTACAAAAAAGTACCTTAGATGTATTCACTTACTGGTGTGACAGATGGTTACCTCATAATATACACACAAAGATGCCGCATGCCGCATTCTAATGAGCTGATTCGATTCCGGCATGAGGTCATCGAGTCCAGCGTATATTTAATTCAGAGCTATAGCCACTCCCCTGCCCACCTGCTGCTGGTTCATATGGAAGATAACTGTCACTCAGCAGCAGGTGGGCGGGGAGAGTCAGGAGCTCATGAATATCATGACTCATCATTATCAGCTGGAGTTTTTCAATACAAGATGTTGGCAGATTGACTAGGTCAATTAAAGAAATTGTGCTAAGAGAATGAGTCACTTATTTATGTTGCCCTTAGTTAGGACACCATAAAACTGGTGACAGATTCCCTTTAACTAGAACCCTCATTTTGCACTAAAGAAAAGAGAGACTGGGAGCGTGTCCGGAAGCCAACTAAGATGGCTGCATGAGTGCACAGCTCCAGCCTGCAACAAATTATTCTGGCTAGCGACACTTTCAAATTTGCTTCAATGGGGGAAAAAAAACTGCTGCCCCAACCCGATCCCCTAACCACCCAGGACACTTGAGGAGTGCTGGATGCGGGCTCCCCGGACGGTGCTCCCAGCGAGGCTCTCCACACTGCAGGGAGCCTCCACCATTGCTTCCTCCCAACGCCCAGACAATGCAGGAGCGCGGGAAGATTCGCAATCGCAAGGAGACGTGCCACTTACCACCACGAGGTAACCTCACCACCTGGGGATTCGGTACCTCCGAGGACTGGGCAGGAACTCTCTCCATCGGCACAGGACTTCTTCCCCACCGCTTTCAAGAGGTCAGGGGCTAACATGGCGGCCCTAGAGGACGGCGCTCAGCAGGGGTCAGAGGAAGCAGATACTGTGCCCCAACTCACCCTGCAGAATACAACTCCCCATCCTTCTCACAGAGGTCATCCATAGCCTCTTCTGGGGACTCCTGGTCTGCCCCCCCTGAGGGTGCTCCATCTGCAATGACTAGTGTGCAGCTCCTTGTCCCCCATAGAGCAGCTCACCAAGCCCTCCTCCACTTGCTGCTGTGTCTCCTCATGTTGCTCCTGAACCCCCACAACCCTGGGCAAACTACCTCAGCCAAATCACTACAAAAAAGGGCTTTCAGATGCTCATATCTGAAGTTAAGGGAGCTTGCAGGGCAGAGATTGCTGCTGTTCGCACCAATATAAAGCATATTGTCGATCGAGTGGACTCATTAGAAAGTGCGCATGATGACACCAGAAAGTATATACCCACCTTGTACAAGCCCATAACGTCTCAAACAGAGGCTCTTAGGGAGATGGGTCGGCACTTGGAGGACCTGGACAATAGGGGCCACAGGAATAACATTAGAATCCGAGGTCTCCCAGAGGCAACTGGAGATGAGGACCTCTTTTTCACTCAGGCTATATTTAATATAATCTTAGGTGAGCCGCCTTCGCACAAGATAAAACTGGACAGGGCCCATAGGGCTCTTAAGCCTAAGGGCACCTCCTCTTGTCCCAGGGACATAATCTGCTGTGTTCACGACTACACTCTCAAAGAGACCATTATGGCGAAGGCCCGGAATCTCAGCAACTTTGAATTTGATGGGGCCCCTGTGCAGCTTTTCCATGACCTCTCCTGGATTACCCTGCAAAAAAGAAGACACCTACAGCCTCTTCTCACCCTGCTGCGAGACTGTCAAAAAGCATACCGCTGGGGATTCCCATTTGCTTTGACGGCACGCCTACAAGGAAAGACAGCAACCCTTCGCTCCTTCTTAGACCTACTCCCTTTCTGCAAGACTCTGAGACTTCCTACACCTACACTTACGGACTGGGAGATTGAACCTCCAATACCACCACTGCCCCGTATCTGGTCTCAGATGACAAGGAAGAGAAGAGCAGGTCCAAATGCAGGTCCATCTCCATCCACGCGGACCCCGTCATCTCCAGGACATCGATCGCCAGATTGACCCCCGCCTAATCTTTGTGGAGGGAGACGATCTGGAGCTGCCCAGCCATGTAGTAGCTCCCTACTGTTGCAGACATTCCATCCACTTATGCTCTTATTTGTTTCAATTTTTTGCTATTTAGCCAGTCAATTGCAGTTAGGTGAATATATATTTGAACACTGACACAAATTTAGTTTTTTTTACCTGTTTACTAAAACATATTCAAGTTATAGTTATATAATGGACATGGACATAAAGTCCAGACTTTATCTTTGATTTGAGGGTATCCACAGTAAAGGGTTTAGGAGTTTCAGCTCCTTTTCATGTGGCACCCTGTTTTTAAAGGGACCAAAAGTAATTGGACAATTGACTCAAAGGCTGTTTCATGGGCAGGTGTGGGCAATCCCTTCATTATTTCATTCTCAATTAAGCACATAAAATGCCTGGAGTTGATTTGAGGTGTGGTGCTTGCATTTTGAAGATTTTGCTGAGAAGTAAACATGCCGTCAAAGGAGCTCTCCATGCAGGTGAAAAAGGTATCCTACATCTGCAAAAACAGAAAAAAAAAATCGGAGAAATTGCTACATTGTTAGGAGTGGCAAAATCTACAGTTTGGTACATCCTGAGAAAGAAATCACTGGTGACCTCAACAATGCGAAAAGACCTGGAAGCCCACGGAAGACAACAATGGTGGATGATCGCAAAATAATTACCATGGTGAAGAGAAACCCCTTCACAGCAGCCAACCAAGTGAACAACACTCTCCAGTATATAGGCGTATCAATATCCAAATCTACCATAAAGAGAGACTGCATAAAAGTAAATAGAGGGTTCACTGCACAGTGCAAACCACTTATAAGCCTCAAGAATAAGAAGGCTAGATTGGACCTTGCTAAAAAACATCTTAAAAAAACAGCACACTTCTGGAAGAACATTGTTTGGACGGATGAAACCAAGATCAACCTCTACCAGAATGATAGAAAGAAAAAAGTATGGCAAAGGCATGGTACAGCTCATAATCCAAAGCATACCACAACATCTGTAAAACACGGTGGAGGCAGTGTGATGGATTGGGCATGCATGGCTGCCAGTGGCACTGGATCCCTAGTGTTTATTGATGATGTGACACAGGACAGAAGCAGCCGGATGAATTCTGGGGTTTAAATACTGAGGGCTCAAATCCAGCCAAATGCAGCTAAACTGATTGGTCGGCATTTCACAATACAGATGGACAATGACCCAAAACATAAAGCCAAAGCAACCCAGGAGTTTATTAAAACAAAAAAAGTGGAATATTCTTGAATGGCCAAGTCACTCACCTGATCTGAACCCAATAGAGCATTTCACTTGTTAAAGACTAAAATTCAGATAGAAAGGCCCACAAACAAACAGCATATAAAAACCGCTGCAGTAAAGGCCTAGCAGAGCAATAAAAAGGAGGAAACACAGCTTCATATGATGTCCAACCAGTTTTTGATTGCATCACCCTAAATCGGGTGTCTGTGGTCCACAGCACAGCTGTGTTACCATATACCCCCCCAGGGGTGCTGCAGCTTGCCCCCCCCCCCCCCACCACAAAATGTTTTGGGGCACAAGCAGTTATTTTTTCCTGCGTACTCTGACTGTGGCCGGCACTCTTAGTGTCCGGCCACTGTTAGCGCATCGCACCCCACCGCTGATCAACTTCGGATGATTGATCAGCGCGTTTGAATTTGTATTTAAATTTTTAAAAATGTTTGGCATTTAAAAAAACAAAAAAAAATTTTGTCTGTTAGGTTTAGGCTAAGTTTGTGAACACCCGTGCCCCCACACACAATCACACCAAATACAGTTTAACGCGCACGCACACACACACACACACACTCCCCTATGGCCCGCCGGATGTTCTCGGCCGAGGAGGCATATGTCCAGCTTGCCTCCGAGTCCATGAGCCCCAGTGAGGACGAGGATGACCCCACTTTTCTTTTGTCATCCGCGTCCTCCTCATCATCTAGCGATGATGATGAGCCCCCAAGGTGGCAGAGACGCCGCCAGGCAGAGCAAGGGGACTGCCATGCTAGGGACCCTGTGGCCCACACTAGTACGAGCAGCTCTGAGGCTCGTACTAGTTTTCCGGCCCACCAGATCAGTCCACCTGAGCCCCCTGCCGGTGAACTTGTCTGGTGTACCGAGAGCATTTTGAGCCCGCGATTCCTGATTTTGTAGGCCAACCAGGAATCCAGATTTCCACAGTGGGCTTCACTGAATACGACTACTTTAGTCTTTTTTTCAGTGACCACTTTGTAAATCTGATGGTGGAGCAAACGAACCTGTACGCCCAACAGTTCGTTGCTCAACACCCGGGCTCCTTTTTAGCTAGGGCCGGTGGCTGGACTCCGGTCAGTGCAGCCGAGATGAGCACGTTTTGGGGCCTCGTGCTGCACATGGACCTAGTCAAAAAATCTAGTGTCAGGCATTACTGAAGTGGGGACGTCCTCTACCAGACCCCATTTTACAGTATGGTCCTGACACCCTCCCGGTTTGAGGCCATCCGGAAATGACTGCATTATGGAGATAATGCAGCATGTCTCCCCCCCCCAAGGTGATCCTGCCTATGCCAGCCTGTACAAAATCAGGCCGGTCACTTTGGGACCAACTTTGTGCAGGCCTATGTACCTGGAAGAGAGGTCGCGGTTGATGAGTCTCTCATTGCTTTCAAAGGGTGACTCCTTTTCAGCCAGTATGTTACCTCTAAGCGGGCGAGGTATGGCGTGAAGCTTTACAAACTTTGTGAGAGTACCTTAGGGTACACTTACAAGTTTCGTGTGTACGAGGGGCGAGATTCCCGTATTCAACCCCCAGAATGTCCCCCTACTCTGGGTGTTAGCAGGAAACTTGTGTGGGACCTTATGCACCCACTGCTAGATAAGGGTTACCACCTGTACGTGGAAACTTTATACTAGTATCCCCTTGTTCCAGTCCCTCGCCGCCAGATGCACGTCCGCTTGTGGGACCGTGCAGAAAAATCAACGCTCCTACCTACCCACCCACTCCAGGTATCTATCCCCAGGGGTGAGACCCGTGCCCTTACCAGTGGAAACCTGTTGCTGGTCAGATATAAGGACAAGAGGGATGTCCTTGTACTGTCCACAATTCACGATAACGGCATCACCCCTGTCCCTGTGCAAGGTACCGCGGCAACGGTCCTCAAGCACAATTGTATCGTTGACTACAATCAGTATATGGGAGGAGTTGATCTCTCTGATCAAGTCCTCAAGCTATATAATGCCATGCGCAAAACCCGGGCATGGCACAAAAAAGTTGCTGTCTAGTTGGTGCAGGTTGCCTTGTACAACTCTTTTGTGCTGTCCCGGAGCGCTGGCAACACAGGGAAATTCCTTCAGTTCTATGAGGCAGTCCTCAAGGACCTGATATTTTCTGACCGGGAAAGAGCAGGCCGGAGTACCTCGGGAACTGGAGGCGCCCGGATCGACCCTGGCCAACACTTTCCAGGTGTGTTCCCTGATACTGGAAAGGGACGGACCCAAAAAAGGTGCAGAGTGTGTCACAGGAGGGTGATACGGAAAGACACCACTACTCAGTGTGACACATGCTCTGATCATCCGGGCCTCTGCATTATTGGTTGCTTCAGGGAGTACCACACTTCCATAGAGTACTAAATTTATATTCCCCCTTCCCCAATTTAGCCACTGACAATCGGATAAAAAACTATGGTTATCAGACTTGCGACACTAAAACAAACAAAAAAAAATTTCAAAAATATTATTTTGTATAACTAAGAAAAATAAAAAAGTAGACATATTAGGTATTGCCACGTCCATAGGAATCTGCTCTATAAAAATACCCCATGAGCTAACCCCTCAGATGAACACGGTCAAAAAAAAAATATAAACGGTGCAAAAAATTAATTTTTTTGTCACCTTACATCACAAAAATTGTGATATCAAGCGATCAAAAAGTCATATACCCCCAAAATTCTGCCAATAAAACCGTCCTCTCATCCCACAAAAAATAAGCCCCTACTTAAGATAATCGGCTAAAAACTAAAAAAAAACTGACTCAGACTATGGAGATACTAAAATGTTTTTTTTGTTTTTGTTTATAAAAAGATAATATAGTGTAAAACATAAATAAATAAAAAGACATATTAGGTATCGCCGCGTCCATAAGAATCTGCTCTATAAAAATACCCCATGAACTTACCCCTCAGATGAACACAGTCAAAAATATTAAATAAAAACGGTGCCAAAACAGCAATTTTTGGGAAACGTTTCCATTTTAATCAGTTTTTTTCCATTAACAAAGCAAGGGTTAACAGCCAAATAAAACTTTATATTTATTACCCTGATTCTGCAGTTTACAGAAACACCCCATATGTGGTCATAAACTGCTGTATGACCAAATGGCAGGGCGCAGAAGGAAAGGAATGCCGTATGGTTTCTGGAAGGCAGATTTTGATGGCCTTTTTTTTTTTTGGCACCATGTCCCATTTGAAGCCCCCCTGATGCACCCCTTACTATTTGCAATGTGTTTTGAACCCCTAGCGGCTAAAATCAGGGCTTGCCCAGACGTTAGCGAAATTATGGTCAGGGATAAAGAATTTAAACTGTCACTATATGCGGACGATGTCATCCTTACCCTTACTAAACTCCATTCCTCCCTCCCAAATATCCATTCCATTTTGCAAGAGTTTGTACGTCTGTCGGGGTATAAGGTTAACACCTATAAAACCGGGGCCCTCCCCCCCAATGTGCCTCGGGCGACCCTTGGCCTCCTCCTGGCAAACCTCCCATTCCGTTGGAAGGATGATTCTTTGCGATATTCGGGTGTGGACCTTACCCCCCGTTACACGGACCTCTATAGGACAAATTTTCCACGTATATTGTATATTTGCTCTGGTAGGCAGGGTAAGCGGACGCAATACAGAGGCAAAACCACGGTTGAAAAGCAAAAGTCAGTGTTTATTCACACAAAAAGGTAGAAAAGAAACACAATACTTGGCAGGGCCAGGTGTTAATTCACACCGCAGGAATCTTCGTGTTAATTCACACAGCAAAAGTCCACAGAACTCTAAAACACGTCACCTGGCAGTCCACAATAGGCGTTAGGGCTCCTGGCTTCCAGCTGGCAGCTCTCATGCAGCTCTCAGCCTTGCAGTATGGCAGAACTCCTCAGCTCCCAAAACACAGAGCTCCACTACCACTATCACCTGGAGGTTCATTTCACACCCAGCTGAGCTGGTGGCTGGGCTTTTAACCCCAGCCCAAAACCTGGCCAGGACGTGGGGAACAGCCACCCATCCTGCTCTTTGGCTGCTCCCAATAAGAACCGGCCCGGATTGGCTTAACAGTGTCAGCGAGCACTAGCTGCCGCTGTCACACAAAATTACCGGTTCTTATCTCACCAACGCCAGGAACCTCGAGGAAACGTACCTTCCGTTAATGACGGACCCCTGTGCCTTCCTACAATATATATAAGGAAATTAGAGATCTCCTTACCAAATGGCATACACTCACTCCCATTATCCTTTCTAGGTCACAGGTAATGACAATATTACCTAAGAGAGTGTACCTCTTTGAGACCTTACCCGTCTCGGTCCTCTCAAAGATTGGAGATCTGTTCAGTCCCAACTCCTCCGATTTATATGGGCTGAGAGACGCCATAGGATCAGGTCCGTATTTAACAAGGGGCAAAAGGGGCAGCTGCCCCGGGTCCAGTTGCTCCTGGGGGGCCCAAGGCAGCTGCCTCTTGAGCCCCCAATTCTTCTATGACCTCATTTCTATACCACCCTTTACTCCCAACGAGTCTCACCATTTCAGCGATGAAAATTTGGTTTCTACGCAGTATCTTTCACTATGCAGACATTGAAGACCCATTCACTAGGGACCTTTTACCCTTCTCAGTTATTCAGTATAAATATGACCTTCTCTCATCGACCAACTATTTTTACATTCAAATTCGACATTTTGCCTAAACCATCTTCTCAGGGTTAAATGTCTCCCTCCCGACAGCATTTGAACGCCTTTGTAGAAGGGGGGGTACATATGAAAGGACTGATATCAGAACTATACTTAATCCTGCTGACCCCCTTTCCGGAACAGATTCAAAGACACTCTTACATGGTCAGATGGGAGGAATACTTGTTCTCCCAGATGCACTCTGGAGCCTTATATGGAGGAGAGCAGCAAAATCCTCAATGTCAGTTCTCAAGAGAACCAGTATTAGATCCAAATGTATTGGTATCAAACTCCTGATCTTCTCCATAGATTAAATCCGGCAGTTGCTAGAGTCTGTTGGAGATGTGGGACACAGGAAGGTACGTTACATCATATCTTCTGGGACTGCCCTCTAATACGTCCTTTCTGGACCAGAGTCAGCACCCTTCTGAGTGACATGTTTACCTGCAGCATACCACCTGACCCCATAGCCTTCCTGGTCAATATCACCCCAGCACATATAAGGAAATATTCATTTAAACTGTTAATTCAAGTACTGACTGCGGCACGCTGCCTTATCTACCGCTTCTTGAAGTGCCCCGACTTCCCTGGGATCCCCGACCTCTATGCTAGGGTGCTGGAAATCTGGACTATGGAGTATACAACTGCGATGTTCCAGGATAAAATAGACCTCTTTCATGCTATCATTTCGGAAAGTAGACACCCTAAGGTATTCGCTGATGGGCATAGTGAGTTCATAGAACTTTTTATTTTTTGTCACAAGTTAGCGGAAAATGATGATGATTTTTTATTTATTTTTTTTCTTACAAAGTCTCATATTCCACTAACTTGCGACAAAAAATATAAAATTCTAGGAACTCGCCATGCCCCTCACGGAATACCTTGGGGTGTCTTCTTCCCAAAATGGGGTCACTTGTGGGGTAGTTATACTGCCCTGGCAATTTAGGGGCCCAAATGTGTGAGAAGAACTTTGCAATCGAAATGTGTAAAAAATGACCGGTGAAATCCGAAAGGTGCACTTTGGAATATGTGCCCCTTTGCCCACCTTGGCTGCAAAAAAGTGTCACACATCTGGTATCGCCGTACTCAGGAGAAGTTGGGGAATGTGTTTTGGGGTGTCATTTTACATATACCCATGCTGGGTGAGAAAAATATCTTGGTCAAATGCCAACTTTGTATAAAAAAATTGGAAAAGTTGTCTTTTGCCAAGATATTTCTCTCACCCAGCATGGGTATATGTAAAATGACACCCCAAAACACATTCCCCAACTTCTCCTGAGTACGGCAATACCACATGTGTGACACTTTTTTGCAGCCTAGATGTGCAAAGGGGCCCAAATTCCTTTTAGGAGGGCATTTCTAGACATTTGGATCCCAGACTTCTTCTCACACTTTCGGGCCCCTAAAAAGCCAGGGCAGTATAAATACCCCACATGTGACCCCACTTTGGAAATAAGACACCCCAAGGTATCCAATGAGGGGCCTGGCGAGTTCCTAGAATTTTTTTTTTTTTTGCATAAGTTAGCGGATATTGATTTTTTTTGTTTTTTTCTCACAAAGTCTCACTTTCCGCTAACTTGGGACAAAAATTTCAATCTTTCATGGACTCAATATGCCCCTCACGGAATACCTTGGGTGTCTTCTTTCCGAAATGGGGTCACATGTGGGGTATTTATACTGCCCTGGCTTTTTAGGGGCCCTAAAGCGTGAGAAGAAGTCTGGAATATAAATGTCTAAAAATGTTTACGCATTTGGATTCCGTGAGGGGTATGGTGAGTTCATGTGAGATTTTATTTTTTGACACAAGTAAGTGGAATATGAGACTTAGTAAGAAAAAACAAAAACAAAAAAAAAATTTCCGCTAACTTGGGCCAAAAAAAATGTCTGAATGGAGCCTTACAGGGGGGGTGATCAATGACAGGGGGGTGATCAATGACAGGGGGGTGATCACCCATATAGACTCCCTGATCACCCCCCTGTCATTGATCACCCCCCTGGTAAGGCTCCATTCAGACGTCCGTATAATTTTTACGGATCCATGGATCGGATCCGCAAACCACATGCGGACGTCTGAATGGAGCCTTACAGGGGGGTGATCAATGACAGGGGGGTGATCAATGACAGGGGGGTGATCACCCATATAGACTCCCTGATCACCCCCCTGTCACTGATCACCCCCCCTGTAAGGCTCCATTCAGACGTCTGCATGATTTTTACGGATCCATGGATACATGGATCGGATCCACAAAACACATGCGGACGTCTGAATGGAGCCTTACAGGGGGGTGATCAATGACAGGGGGTGATCAGGGTGATCACCCCCCTGTCACTGTTCACCCCCCCTGTAAGGCTCCATTCAGATGTCCGCATGATTTTTACGGATCCATGGATACATGGATCGGATCCACAAAACAAATGCGGACGTCTGAATGGAGCCTTACAGGGGGGTGATCAATGACAGGGGGTGATCAGGGTGATCACCCCCCTATCACTGATCACCCCCCCTGTAAGGCTCCATTCAGACGTCCGCATGATTTTTACGGATCCATGGATCGGATCCACAAAACACATGCGGACGTCTGAATGGAGCCTTACAGGGGGGTTATCAATTACAGGGGGTGATCAGGGTGATCACCCCCCTGTCACTGATCACCCCCCCTGTAAGGCTCCATTCAGATGTCCGCATGATTTTTACGGATCCATGGATACATGGATCGGATCCACAAAACACATGCGGACGTCTGAATGGAGCCTTACAGGGGGGTGAACAATGACAGGGGGGTGATCAATGACAGGGGGGTGATCAGGGAGTGTATATGGGTGATCACCCGCCTGTCATTGATCACCCCCCTGTAAGGCTCCATTCAGACGTCCGTATGCGTTTTGCGGATCCGATCCATGTATCCGTGGATCCGTAAAAATCATACGGACGTCTGAACGGAGCCTGACAGGGGGGTGATCAATGACAGGGGGGTGATCAGGGAGTTTATATGGGGTGATCATGGGTGATCAGGGGTTCATAAAGGGTTAATAAGTGACGGGGGGGGTGTAGTGTAGTGTAGTGTTTGGTGCGACTTTACTGACCTACCTGTGTCCTCTGGTGGTCGATCCTAACAAAAGGGACCACCAGAGGACCAGGTAGGAGGTATATTAGACGCTGTTATGAAAACAGCGTCTAATATACCTGTTAGGGGTTAAAAAATTCGGATCTCCAGTCTGCCAGCGAGCGATCGCCGCTGGCAGGCTGGAGATCCACTCGCTTACCTTCCGTTCCTGTGTGCACGCGTTCACAGGAAATCTCGCGTCTCGCGAGATGACGCGTATATGCGTCCAGGAGGAGTAAAGCAACCACCTCCCGGACGCATATCTGCGTTAGGCGGTCGGGAGGTGGTTAAATGGTAAGCCACTCTAGACCCTCAGGCATATTACCGGAATACTATCACGAGTCAAGCATTTTATGTAGTTCATGTAGAAAGTTGGAACAGACAGTATAATTGGGGAAGAGAGCATGTTTTGTAATATCTGTTGTGGACACCAACCCACTTAAAAAATCCTGCATTTCATTCCATGTTACCTGTGGACCAATATGTGCACAGCCCTATTATAGATAATTCTATTTCAGTGTAAAGAAGCTCTGTTTTATAATAATAAATAATATTAAACATGACATTCAATATTTTAGTCATGTGATATTATTAATTGATTGATTTATTTGCATCTCATTGATGTGCCTCATAAAAGACTAAATAACAATCCAAGTATATAATTTTGTGTACATTGCTAAGTAACACTTTGTACATCCTGACACCGAGCTCACTCACAGAAATGTAGCACATTTTCATGAAAAAAGAATGAACTGAAGCCAAAATTGAGATGATTATTTTAATTAATGGTAATGATTTTAATGGTTGAACATTTTAAACTAATTAATTATGATTGATTGCTGGTTTCTAATCAAGGCGCCTAACTCAAAAGTTCTAATTGAAAAAACTGAAAGGCAATCGAGTCTTTACAGAAAACAATATAATCCCAGTTCTGTGAGCAATGATTTCTTTTTATCTGGAGCAGGTCTTCAGCTAATTGTTTAGGTTGTTTTCCTTTCCTTAATTTCATTATTTCAAATGTAATAGAACATTGCGATAGCAAGCAATTTACTGTTATATAAAATGTCCATAAGTAGATAAATTTAAACTCTTATTATTTTAACCCCTTAAGGACCCTCGCCGTACATGTACTGTGCTGGTGGACGTGACTTAAGGATCAGCGCCGTACATTTATGGCGGGCTGATCGGGCGGGTGCAGGAGCTGCGCCAGCCCGATCAGTGGCACGGACCCAGCAGTCACTGACAGCCGGGCCCCTGCTGCATACGCTGGCATCGGTGAAAACACTGATGCCGGTGTATTAACCCCTTGTATGCCACGGTCAAAGCTGACCGCGGCATGCAGAGGGTTTGCGGAGGGTATGGGTGTCCTCCCCATCTCAATCTGGTCCCCGCGCTGCAGTGATGGGGAACCAATGGCAGAGAAGGCAGCCCGATGCCTTCCATAGGCATCAGAGCTTGCCTTCTACGGAAGCCTGTGAGATCCAGCCCCAGGCTGGCTCTCACAGGCAGGCTGTTAGCATAAAAGCAGGTTGTATTGTAATGCATTTCAGAGGGGATCAGACCCCCAGAAGTTGAAGTCCCATAGTGAGGCAAAAATAAAAAAAAGGTAAAGTAAAAAAACTGTTTTTCATAATAAAAAAATTAAGTTTCAAGTAAAAAAAAACAAAAAAAACATAAAATTGTAAAAAAAAAAAAAAACAGCTCTAGAAAAAAAAAAAATCACATGATCCACCCCCTCACCTGGACGCCGTTGAAAAAATTAAAAACTGTGTGTCACAGCTGAGGATGGGGAAAACCCTCAGCCGTGCGATGTTGGAAGATGGTCGCTGCTTGACCAGGGCGACAGGATTAGGGAGCTGGTCACCTCCTAAAGCGTCCCTAACCTGACCCTAACTCCTAGCTGCATGGGCCGACCTTTAAAGGTAGGAGGACCCATGCTCCGGAACCTCGGATCCCTAACTCACCCTCCGACCGGTCCCTGGACTAGGAGTCAGGGTAAGACAACCTGTTCCTTCTGGATACGGAGGAACAGGAGTCTCACTGGCCAAGCTGCAAGGAATGGAGAACAAATACAACCTATGGCAATGGCAGGTACTTGCCACAAACATAAAACTCACCTGCCACAGACACAAAGCCTGGAACCTATGTGGAAGTACTGCTATCCACAAATAAAAGGACTCAGCACACAACACACATCACACGGGAACCCAGGACCATAGGTGCAATAAAGGAGCATAAAGACAAACACATCTTCCAAACACCAAACGACATTATATTTTAGCTATGACCAGAAGGATGGCCCCCACTGGCAGTTGGTAAGTAACCAGGAGGATGTCTCCAGCCAGCATGGCTGAAGCACCCTCTCTGGCTACTGCCTACAACTGAGGCTTTATAGGGCCAAGAGGCCACACCCAACGGTCAGACACACCCCGTGACTCACACACACAGAAAGGGAGTTAACCCTTCCAAAACCACAGAAGGGAAAACACAACTAAAGGGGAAGTGTCCAATCAACAAACACACTGTGGCTGTTGCCGCAGGCAACGACATGGGTGGCAACCGTGTCCTGGGAGTCAGCCCGAAGGCTGGGACACTGCCACCACATGTACACCATACAACCAAACGTTGCCACGGACAGCCACAGTGAAGGGAAGATGTCAGTGCACACCAAACATAAACAAAGTGCACACAGACATACAAAAGTGCTTACAAACACGCACACAACTCCAAGGGAACCGCACACATAGCTGTTGTCTGCGGCAACTGCACTTGAGGCCTACAACATTATGCCTCCAGCTGCGGTTGACACTACAACCCAAACCGCGGGCAACTGTATGCGGCTCCCAAGGAGTCACGGCCATAACATGGTCGTGACACTGTGCTAAAACAATCATTTTTTTGTCACCTTACATCACAAAAAGTGCAACACCAAGCGATCAAAAAGGCGTATGCCCCCCAAAATAGTATCAATCAAACCTTCAACTCATCCCACAAAAAAATGAGACCCTATATAAAACAATTGGGCAAAAAAAACAATTTGTTTTGTTTTAAAAATGATTTTATTGTGTTAAAAGTAAAAAAAAAAAAAAAAACATAGACATATTAGGTATCGCTGTGTCTGTAACAACCAGGTCTATTAAAATATCACATGACCTAACCCCTCGGGTGAACACCGTAAAAAATAAAAATAAAAACGGTGTCAAAAAAGCCATTTACATCACAAAAAGTGTAATACCAAGCACCCTAAAATAGTACCCATTTAACCGTAATCTCATCCCGCAAAAAATGATACTCTACCTAAGATAATCGCCCAAAAAATTAACTAACTAACCCCTCAGGTTGACACCGCCAAAAAAAAAATTCAAAAAAGCAATTTTTTGATCACCTTACATCACAAAAAGTGTAATACCAAGCGATCAAAAAGTCATATGCACCCTAAAATTGTTCCAATAAAACCATCATCTTATCCTGAAAACAATAAGCCCCTACATAACACAGGTGCCCCCCAAAAAAAAGAACTATGGCTTTCAGAATATGGAGACACTATAGAAATTATTATTTTTTTTAAATGCTTTATTCTGCCCTTCAAAAACCATATGGCGCTCCTTTCCTTCTGCGCCCCGCCGTGTGCCCATACAGCAGTTTACAATCACAAATGGGGTGTTTCTGCAAACTACAGAATCAGAGTAATAAATATTGAGTTTTGTTTGGCCGTTAACCCTTGCTTTGTTACTGGACAAAAATTGATTAAAATAGAAAATCTGCCAAAAAAGTTAAATTCTAAAATCTTATCTACATTTTCCTTTTAATTCTTGTGGGACACCTAAAGGGTTAACAAAGTTTGTAAAATCAGTTTTGAACACCTTGAGGGGTGTAGTTTCTAAAATTGGGCCATTTATGGGTGGTTTATTTAAGCCCCACAAAGTGACTTCAGACCTGAACTGGTCCTTAAAAAGTGGGTTTTTGAAATTTTCGATAAAATTTCAAGATTTGCTTCTAAACTTCTAAGCCTTCTAACATCCTCAAAAAATAAAATGGCATTCACAAAATAATCCAAACATAAAGTAGACATATGGGGAGTCTAAAGTAATAACTATTATATGAGTCATCACTATCTGTTTTAAAAGCAGAGTAATTGAAATTTGAAAAGTTGAAAGCAAATTTTTATAATTTTTTTGTAAATTAGTTTTTTTTTATAAAAATGAAAAATATTGACTGAAATTTACCACTATCATAAAGTACAATGTGTCACGAGAAAACAGTCTCAGAATGGCTTGGATAAGTAAAAGCGTTTCAAAGTTATTACCACATAAAATGATACGTCAAATTTCCAAAAACCGGCCTGGTCCTTAAGCTGAAAAATGGCAGCGTCCTAAAGGGGTTAAAGTGGTTTTTCAGGAATAAAATACTGATCATCAGGATAGATCATCAATATCAGACCAGTGGGGGTCCAAACAATCAGCTGTTTGAAGAGGCTGTGGTGGGCCAGTGAACAATGCGGTCTCTTCCTAGCCCTGTGACTTCGCATAGATTGGTCACATGTGCAGAGAGCACCTAAGGAGCCGGTGCAGAGGATGGGAGTGGTGGTGGCCCTTTTAAGATGTTGTGTCACTGTGTACTCCCCCAGGCCATTGCTCCCTGGGACTAGGTGCAGTGGAAAGGTGATTTGAAGAATCAGGCCAAAAGTAAAAGAATAAAAGTCTCTCTTTACTAATATAACTTGTAGTACATCCAGCAGTAGTTTATATAAAGTGCAATTTATAGCCCCAGATGATGAGGTATAGTGGCTGGCAAAGTGAGAGTTGATGGAACCTCAAAAAAGCTACCTTGCTGATGACTCTCCCTTGCACTTCTGGCTAACAGCTATAAGCTGGCACTTGTGGATATAGGTATTCACTATGTATTGCAGGCTTTCGAGTTGGTCTGGCCTAGGTGTTATCTAGGTGATTTGTGTCTGAACCATATTCCCTCACCTGCAGCAGGGACTCTATTCTTGTCTATTCAATTCTTCAGCTTTTTGAGAAAGCTATATCCTGAGGTTCTTGCAGTCTCTCTGGAGTAGAGCTTTCATAGGCGAATAGGGTGTCTTGCTGGTCCCTAAGACCCTAGAAGTAGGAGTAAATTGGACATGTGTCATGGAACCATGAACCGGACGTACAACAAGAGATAAATGGAAATAAGAAGGCTTTATTGAAAATCAAGCTGTAAGGCGAAAGTCCAAACGGATGGCTAAACCGAAGCAGGGTCTTGCGAAGCCAGAGGTCAGGAACCAGAAGGGTGGTCAGACGAAGCCAGGATCAGGAACCAGCAGGGTAGTCAGACGAAGCCTGGATCAGGAACCAGCAGGGTAGTCAGACGAAGCCTGGATCAGGAACCAGAAGCAGCAGCAGTCTTAGAAGCAAGTGAACACAGGAGGACCAAGCAAGGAACTGAAGCCACAGACCTCCTATATATGTGAGCTAGGCATCCAGCTCCTCCCAGTGGGAAGGAGAAGCCGCAGGGTGGGAGGCTACAAGAAACCCAGAAACCAAGATGGCCGCCAGCACATGTCAAACGAAGGAGAACAGCAAGAAGGTAAGACCATGACAACATGCTTCCTTCCTCCTCACTGTCCTAGCTATAACTCCCCCTCCTGACAGGAAGCAGGACTTAATTAATCGCGTATTGCGATTTTTTCTTTTAATAGTATAAGGCAACGTTCCTATGACTAATTGACTATGGCTAGGCTAATATGTATATTTTACGAAATTTCGTAATATTGCTCTAACTTTGTCTTTTCGAATATTACGAATATTCTAAAAGACGAAGTTAGAGCAATATTATGAAATTTCGTAAAATACACATATAGATTTTAATTTAGCTAATATAGTGCTATAAAATTCTCTATTTTTTTTTGCCTCTTCTGAACTTAAGTTTTGTAAAATATGTACACTATTAAAAAAATTACTATAGCAGTATATTAGCTAAATTACAATCTATGTGTATTTTACGAAATTTCGTAATATTGCTCTAACTTCGTCTTTTAGAATATTCGTAATATTGTTCTAACTTCGTCTTTTAGAATATTACGAATACTCTAAAAGACGAAGTTAGAGCAATGTTAATAATATACGTAAAAAGTTTAAATCGCAATTCGATTATTATAACTTGATTTAGTCGGATTGCGATTTCAACTTAGCACTGCTATATTCCATATTAGGTTAGAATTAACGAATATGGAATATAGCAGTGTTAAGTTGAAATCGCAATGCGATTATTATAACTTGAATTAATCGGATTGCAATTTCAACGTAATTCTCAAATCCGACGGTACATTCTAGTATATGGAGACGTTCCCGTGGTGATGGGGACGCTCCATGAGCACGGAAGTCGGCAGAAGCAGCAACGGGCACTGACTGGAGCAGCCAGGAAGCCAGGAATCCAAAGGATAGGTAGAAACAACTTTAGGGAAGTGGAAAAGAAAAAAATATAACAATTAAAAAAAAAACTAAAAAAAACTAATATTCGATTTCACAAATATATAGAACAATATTCTAAATATTCGAGAGAAAAAAAAAATCGCAATTCGAATATTCGCGCTCAACACTATTATTGATTACCTATCCTGCAAAAACCCTTTAATATATATGATATCACTGATTAATGTATTTGATAGGATTTATGCTCTCATTAGCAGAGATTTATATCAGCAATTTCTTACTAGCTGAGTTGAATGTTTCACATAAGCACTCACATGGCCTGGCTAAGGGTCAATTTGGTATGAAGCTGTAATAGGGCTTCCACAGAGGTGCATGTGGCCATATGGTAACTCTGTACGTCTTGGATTTCATATGGAGGCATATGACATTTATTCCATCAGTTTCTGGATGAATCTGAGAAAAAAAAATTGGGGCATGCTCCTTCATACACTCTATATGCAGAGACGTATCAGGCAGTATTGTTATCACCAGGGGAATATTTCCATTAACACATAGTCTGACAGAGCCGGACACAACTGATAAATGTGTAGCGCACTTTAATGCACAGGTCCACCGCCTATAGACTGATTTTGCCGGACAGGAAAACACTGCATTCATATGTGACATCTGCCAGCACAGCTGATGTGCCGGACGAATACTGAACAATCCCATAGAAAACTATGGGATCAGTTTTAGCCTAAGTTTTCCTCCTGATTTTCTGCATCACGCCAGAGGAAAACTGAGATGGATTGCCGAACATATGTGAACGAGTCTTCATGCACCACCATACATGCGTGGGCCCAAAGGTTACAAAAGCTAACAATACAATTATTACACAATTTACAATTACTATACAGTTCATATCATCACAAATTTCTTGGCCCACCATAGTTCTGATAGTAACTAAGAGAAAAATGGGAAATAATGAGGATACGTCCACACAGTCAGGTTTCTTGATACAGTTTTGGAAGCCAAAATCAGGAGTGGATCATAAAATGAGAGAACGTAGCTTGGCTTCTGAAACTGCATCAGGAAACGTGACTGTGTGGCCGTACCCTAAAAAATAAAAAAAAGTTTTCCACCTTCAAGAAAAATGGTCTTGATGTAATAATGGTGTAAGAAATGTAGGTTTCCTAATCTGTGATGTCAGGACCCTGGATAGCAGAAAAATAAGGGGGGCCACCTGGTACAGCTGAGGTCTCAGGAAACTTCATTGGCTGTGCTGAAGACAACCTGACATTCATTGTCTGTGCTGAATGCTAATTAGGCCCCATGCACACGGCCGTGTTTCACGGCCGTGTGCGGGCCGTGGAACCGCGGCCTGGATCCCTCCTGAGAGCAGGAGCGCACGGCGTCACTGGTTGCTATGACGCCGTGCGCTCCCTGCTGCCGGCACAGTACAGTAATACACTGGTATAGATCATACCAGTGTATTACTGTATTGCGGCGGCAGCAGGGAGCGCACGGCGTCATAGCAACCAGTGACGCCGTGCGCTCCTGCTCTCAGGAGGGATCCAGGCCGCAGTTCCACGGCCCGCACACGGCCGTGAAACACGGCCGTGTGCATGGGGCCTTATCCAAAGCAGCCAATGATAGAATGAGCCTCATGCTGTCCAATAGAGCTTTAAAAGCACAGAGGTCATCTATGGTCATTTTACAGCTGGCCTCAGCATTGATAGACCAATGCAAACCCTATGGGTACTCTGCCTCTGCTACATAGCACAGACCACGTTCTTTGAAATATAGAACACTCTAGTCCACGGGTGTCAAACACAAGGCCCGCGGGCCGAATCCGGCCCGCCAGACCTTGTCATGTGGCCCGCCGCCGGCCGCCAGCCTTCGCTTTTTATTATCACTTCCTGCAGGCGGCCCCTGCAGGAAGTGATAATAAAACTACAAGCGCTCGCCGAGACTGAGAGGAGGGAGGAGGGAGGAGGCAGGCTGGGCGCTGGCAGTGTGAGTCATACGTCACGCGCCTGCCCCGCCCACTTTATGAATGAAGCAGGCGGCGTGGGAGCATGACGTATGACTCACGCTGTCAGCGCCTGTCCTCCCGGCCTGCCTCCTCCCTCCTGCCTACCGAGCGGCGAGCGCTTGTAGTTGTAAGTACCCACAGATCCCCCATAAGTGTCACCACAGATCCCCCATAAGTGTCACCCACAGATCCCCCATAAGTGTCACCCACAGATCCCCCATAAGTGTCACCACAGATCCCCCATAAGTGTCACCACAGATCCCCCATAAGTGTCACCACAGATCCCCCATAAGTGCCACCACAGATCCCCCATAAGTGTCACCCACAGATCCCCCATAAGTGTCACCCACAGATCCCCCATAAGTGTCACCCACAAATCCCCCATAAGTGTCACCCACAAATCCCCCATAAGTGTCACCCACAGATCCCCCATAAGTGTCAGCCACAGATCCCCCATAAGTGTCACCCACAGATCCCCCATAAGTGTCACCCACAGATCCCCATAAGTGTCACCCACAGATCCCCCATAAGTGTCACCCACAGATCCCCCATAAGTGTCACCACAGATCCCCCATAAGTGTCACCCACAGATCCCCCATAAGTGTCACCCACAGATCCCCCATAAGTGTCACCCACAGATCCCCCATAAGTGTCACCCACAGATCCCCCATAAGTGTCACCCACAGATCCCCCATAAGTGTCACCCACAGATCCCCCATAAGTCCGATACAACCGGCCCTTTGACGGTGACCAAACTGTTGATGCGGCCCCCGATGAATTTGAGTTTGACACCCCTGCTCTAGTCCATACACCTAAATAGACCATATCAAATTTAGACATTGATCCAAATTTAAAAGAAAAAAAAAATCCCCAGGACCCCAAGAGAAACCATAATAGACCCCAAAACGCTTCCACAAAAGAGCTCAAAGAAGCAAAAAAGCAAATCACATAGGTGAACAGCGCACCTAAAATATGCATCAATGAGCCCCTAGAAAGAAATTAAAACATATTATGTCACATTTTCACTTGGTACTTGCTGATTTGCAATAAATATTATTGACCTAAAACAAAGCAAATTGTATATGGATCACTCCTGCAACATTAATTAGTAAATACCACAAAAATATTTTGATTTGATTAGAATGTAACTAAATAGACATGGGTTCATCAGAGACTTGTAATTAAGAAAGCTAATCATTCCCTTCAAGTGATTTACAAAGTTTTTCTCTGTAGCATAGGATTGCATTGACTTAACTGTCTAGTGACATCTAGTGACAAAAAGGGAGACTTACATACTAGTAATATTCCTGCAGAATGGCATTACATCCTCAATGAACAGAAATGATTAGTCTTCTTACTCTCAACTGTGATTTATTCAGTACATACTGAGACGCAGCAGCTTAAATTAATTATTCATTAGAAGCAAGATATCAGAATATACATTGAATTAAATGTACGGTATGTACTGTATACTTTATGCATAGAATCAATTGTGGGAAAATAAGCTCCTACATTGGGGTGCCTTACAAAATGTTCAAATTGCCACATGGCTTTGCAGGTCATGGGGAACAAGACCACTGGCACATAGCTCCAGTATTACACTGCACTGCTTTATTGGAGCCCAGTTTTACTGCCTAACAGAACTGCTGGGCCACATCTACACAGCCCCTGAACACTCAACCAACTCCTCTATGCTTCATTAAATCCATCCTTGCACATAAAATAGCTTCTGACCTCCCTGTCAGCAACAACATCTTGTGTGCCCTCCGTTAGCAACAATATCCTGTGTGCTCTCCTGTCAGCAGCAATGTCCCGTGTGTTCCTGTCAGCACAAATCCCACTGTCCTGTGTGCTTCCCACTCACAACCTCCTGGTTACTCAAAATGCTACTCTCCAAAATGGAAAAATCTTCTCCAGCACTCTACAAAACCACAATCTTTATTGTCTCCAGTTTAAAAAGATATTTACAGCAGCAGTAAAATGCTCCTTTTTCTGCTACTTTCATTTCTGGGAGTACACACTTGTGCCTGTTTCCAATTTGGGATCCTCCTCCCTGCATCCACAGTCGAGTCATTTGGATTTCAACATTGGAGGAGAGCAAACCATATATTTTCTTGTTACTATACTCGAAAATGCTATTCTGTCAGCCACAGTGCCCCTTTTGGTGGCTCACCATTAGTCCTCCAGACCCCTATCAGACCTCAGAGCAGACCTCCAGACCCCCATTATACCTCTAGACCCCGTACCAGATCCCCATTACACCTCCAGACCCCCATTAGACTTCCAGACCCCCTATCAGACCCCAATTAGACCTCCAGACCCCCATATCAGACCCCCATTAGACCTCCAGACCCCCAATCAGACCCCAAATTAGTGCGTCAGTACAAAATTATCCCTTTATATTGTGCGCCATTACAAAAAATACCCCTTTACATTTCAGATCAGACCCCCATATTAAACCTCAGATGAGACCCCCCCCCCCATCTCAGACCAGACCTTCTTTAGACCTCTATGTCAGACCCCATATCAGACCTTAGATCAGACCCCCATGTCAGACCTCATATCAGACCTTAGATTAGACCACCATTAAACCTCCATGTCAGACCCCATATCAGACTTTAGATCAGACCTCCATTAAACCTCCATGTCTGACTCCCCCCCCCCCCCAATATCAGACCTCAGATTAGATCCCGATTAGACCTCGACCCCCTTATAAGACCCATATTAGACCTAGAGACCCACATATCAGACCTCAGACCAGACATCCAGACCCCCATTAGACTTCCAGACCCCCAATCAGACCCTATTAGACTTCCAGACACCATATCAAACCTCAGACCAGTCCTCCAGACCTGAATTAGACCTCTAGACCCTCTTATCAGACCCCCATTAAACCTCCAAGCTCCCATTAGACCTCCAGACGCCCATATCAGACCTCCATTAAGACATTCAGACCCCCATTAGGCTTCCAGACCCCCTATCAGACCCCCATTAGACTTCCAGACCCCATATCAGACCTCATACCAGACCTCCAGACCCCAATTAGACCTCCAGACCCCTATATCAGAACCCCATTAGACCTCCAGGCTTCCATTAGACCTCCAGACCCTTATTAGACTTCCATACCACCATATCAGACTTCTATTAGACGTCCAGACCCCCCATTAGACTTCTAGACCCCCATTAGACCTCTAATCAGACCCCCCATTAGAAATCCAGACCCTCATATCAGACCTCAGACCAGACCTCCAGACCCCCATTAGACCTCAGATCCCCCATGTCAGATCAGACTGTAAAATAAATTAAATAACTTACCTCTCCTGCTCCGCCGCCATTCTCCTGGTCCGGCTGTCTCCCTGCTCTCACCTGACCTACTCTGTACATTCTGATGCTGCCCTTTGGGTCCCCCTGGCTTAGGGGCCCAGTTGTAACTGTGACAGCATCAACTCCTATAGCTACTTTGTAAAAAAAAAAAAAAAAAAAAAAAAAAAAAAAAGATTTACATATAGACTATTATGTGATAAAAAAAAATATATGGCAGTGTCTGTTTTAGTGCAGCATTTCTATCCCTTGTGGTATATAAAGAGCTATTTATTCTAATTCATAGATTTTGTAGGTTTATACTTATGCAATAAAGAGGAGCTCTGTCCGTTACAGTTCCATCATCAGGCAGGGTACATTACATATTTATTTTAAAGTTGGTTAACAAAAGTCTGGGGGGAAGATGGGCAAAGATCTGCAATATCCTAGTCAAATTTCTAAGCTTGTATCCAATTAAAGGGGTTTTCCAGGACTAAATTATTGATTCTCTATCCTTAGGACAGGTCATCAATAGATATGGCCTTGCGGTTCACCCGGCAGTCGTTTCACAGCAAACTTTGCTCGTTCGCGATTCGCCGAACATGCGAACATATGGCGATGTTCTTTTCTATTGCGCCGAAATTTGGCCCCTGACACATCCATCAGGTGGGACAGGACAGCCAATTGCGATGTTTTAGCATGTGGACACACCCCCTACCCTATAAATAAACCCGATCTGGCCGTCATTTTACATTCAGTCTTTTGCCAGTGTAGGGAGAGGTTGCTGTGTGGAGCAGGGACAGACTGTTAGGGACACCAAACGCTAGCTAATAGGGCCACAAAAGTCCTTTTAAGGACTGGTATTGGTGTGCTATCGATAGGTGTGACATACTGAGGGGTGTAATATACTTATAATATACTTTAGAAAGTATATTATAGTGCATTTGTATTGTGCAGCAGTTTTGTGCGGTTCTGTTGCGATACTGCAGCTATACAGAGGGACAAACGCTATTGGAATAACTAATTGCAACTGGTGTGCTATACCTGTGGCCCCCCAAAAACTGATTGAGGCAGGGGTGTAATATACCTATAATATAATTTCTATATAGTGCATTTGTATTGTGCAGCAGTTGTGTGCGGTTCTGCTGAGATACCGCAGCTATACAGAGGGACAAACGCTATTGGAACAACTAATTGCAACTTGTGATATACCAGTTGCCCCAAAATAAATCTGATTGAGGCAGAGGCGTGATATACCTATAATATACTTTCTATATAGTGCATTTGTATTGTGCAGCAGTTGTGTGCGGTTCTGCTGCAATACCGCAGCTATACAGAGGGACAAATGCCATTAGAAGAACTAATTGCAACTGGTGTGATATACCTGTTGCCCCGAAAAAAACTGATTAAGGGGTTTGATATACCTGCTTCCAGCAACTAATCATTAAGGGGTTCTATATACCTGCTTCCACAAATACTGCTCTTCTATAGGGACTTTTGTCACAGGGTCATTTTGAAAATGACAGGCAGAGAAAGAGGCAGGCCGTTCCGCAGGGTTGGTAGGGGTTGGGCAGGTGCACCAGGCCAGAGCCTAAGTGGGAAGTTGGAGAAGGTGCATGCGATTATGTCAAAGGACGCACCAGAGTTGGTTGAGTGGCTCACTCAGCCTTCCGCTTTTGCACCCTCCTCATCCTCTGTATCAGCCACCTCCTCACTCTCTGCTGTGTGCACCCCCAAAGACACCACCACAGCCCCTCCACTCGACCTTACCCCGACCTTCCCCGACCTTACCAATGTGCAACCATTCTCGTCATCGGATAACGAAGATGAGGTAGCAACGGCCGCCACCCAACGGTCTGACGACAGTACCCAGATCAGCCCAAATAGGGTAGTCCCCTCTGTTGCTGCCTACCCTGAGATCTCGAATGTCAGTGGTGGTGAAGGTGACAATGATGATGTCAATGGATGTCACGTGGGTGCCCACAAGAAAGGAAGAGGAGGGGAGTTCAGAGGGAGAGACGGAGCAGCAGAGAAGAGAAGGAGGAGAAGCAGGCAGAACTCGCAGTGCACAGGAGGCAAAAAGCAGACTGCAAATGTATCTGGAGTAAGCCATCCACCATTCACGGTCAAATCTGGCGCTCCGCAGTGTGGGCTTTTTTTAACATGTCAGCTGCTGACAATAGTATTGCCATCTGCAGCCTGTGCTGTCAACGCGGTAAGCCCAACACTCACCTAGGGACGACTGCCTTAAGAAGGCACCTGGCCTCCCATCACCGAGCCCAGTGAGAGCTACGCCATCAGAACCCACAAAGCCACACTCCCAGCGCTCCACGTCCTGCTTCTTCTCCTTCTCCTACTCCTCTCTCCACCCATTTGTCCTCCACTCCACCTTCCACCGTGCCGTTGTCGCGTTCATTTGGCAAAAGGCAGGCCCAAATGTTTGAACGTAAAAAGTTGATGACGCCGGATAACCCTCTTGCCCAACAGATGACCGTCAGGTTGCCGGAACTGCTAGCCCGCCAACTACTGCCATATAAACTGGAGGACTAGGAGGCCATTAGAAAATTTGTGGCCATTGGCACACCGCAATGGAAGGTCCCTGGAAGGAAATATTTCTCCCAGAAGGGCATCCCAGAGCTATATGACCATGTTCTGGGGCAAGTGAATGTATCTCTGGCACACAGTGTCGGTGCCAAGATACATCTGACCACAGACACGTGGTCTAGCAAACACAGGCAGGGAAGGTACATAACTTTTACTGCCCACTGGGTGGCACCCGTGTGGATTTGGTGTTACTGCCACAGATTGCATGCAGGCCTGCCTCTTCTTTTCCTCCTCCTACTCCATCCTCCGTCTCCTCCTCGGCTGACTCCCCCCCCAGCTCCGCAGAACCTATTCGCCGTGCCAGGTGAGACGTTGCCATAATGTGCTGCGGCTGTTGTGCCTGGAAGCCAAGAGCCACACCAGTCCTGCACTCCTTTCAGCTCTGCGGTCACAGGTCGATCAGTGGCTAACCCTTCTCAATTTGACAGTTGGTAAAGTGGTGTGTGACAACGGTGCCAATCTTCTGAGCACACTGAAACAGGGCGAAATGACACACGTCCTGAACTTAGTCATGCAGCGTTTCATTGCCAAATACCCCGGGGTCCAGGATGTCTTGCGGCAGGCCAGGAAAATCTCTGCCCATTTTATAAGATCTTAAACGGCCATGGCTCGCCTTGCTGACGTTTAGCGGCGACACCACCCGGAGAAACAGTTGCGAGTAACAATCCTACAGTGCATGCAAGAAGAGGGGGGTTTGAAGATGTGTTGGTCACTTCAGATATGAGATCATTCTTGCAGCCAACCCATCGACAGCCGCCCTCCGGATCCAGCCTCAGGGAATGCCTAGACTGACAGGTGTCCGACTACATCGGGTTAACAGCCGATGTGGACGCTATGGGAGGCAAGGAACCCCTTGACTACTGGGTGTGCAAACTTGACCTGTGGCCAGAGCTGGCTCAATTTGCCATGGAACTCTTGGCTTGCCCCTCGTTGAGGGTCCTGTCTGAAAGGACGTTCAGCGCAGCAGGGGGGATCGTCACTGATAAGTGCACTTGCCTAGCTCTCAACAGTGTGGACTACCTCAGATTTCTAAAAATAAGTGAGGCATGGATCTCGGAGGAATTAAACACCTGTGATGACCACGTTTAATTGAATTTCGCCTATTACCATTGTTTTTTTTTTTTTTTCAAGAAAGGTGATTTCGTTAGCCATGTTTTTAATCCAATTTTATATTTTTAGTTCTTTTAAACATATGTATTTGACATGTATTTGTACTGGCCTGCAGTAAAACTGTTATCCAATGACTGTATAAAATACCTCCAGCCACATAATCACTTGATGTTTTCTGTCCTGTGAATGCCTAATGTTTGGGGCCTATACTTCTCTGGCCTGCAGTAAAATTGATATACAATGATTGTCTAATATGCCTCCAGGCACATAATGACTTTATCTTTTCTGTACGGTGAATGCATAATTTTTGGGTCCTGTAATCTAACTGGCCAACATTAAAATTGTTATACGGTGACCGCCTAATGTACCTCCAGCCACATAATGACTTGATCTTTTCTGTACGTTGAATGCATCATTTTTGGGGCCTGTAATGTAACTGGCCAACAGTAAAATTGTTATACGGTGACCGCCTAATGTACCTCCAGCCACATAATCACTTGATCTTTTCTGTACGGTGAATGAATACATTTTGGGGCCTGTAGTCCACTGGTCTGCAGTAAAATTGATATCCATTGACCGTCTAACATACCTCCAGCCACATAATCACTTGTTCTTTTCTGTACAGTGAATAAATAATTTTTGGGGCCTGTAGTCCACTGGCCTGCAATAAAATTGATATCCAATGACCATCTAATATACCTCAAGCCACATAATCACTTGATGTTTTCTGTACGGTGGATGCCTAATGTTTGGGGCCTGTACTTCCGTGGCCTAAAATAAAACTTTTCTAGGCTCCAGCAGGGCACATTTTTGAGAGTTTCCCTTTAAGATGCATAAAAATAGCCCCTGATTAAAATACATATTTTTTGTGGGAATTTTTGCCATTGATCCACCTCTGGTATGTCATGTTCCATGTTGAGACGATTTGTGAACTTCTAGTAAGTGAATGGGGCCTGCTGCCCGTTCGCCTGCCATTAAAGTGAATGGGGCCCGCTGCGAACTTACGGTTTGAAAAAAATTGATCGAGTTCGCGAATCGTCCCGGCCGATGTTTGTCCATCACTAGTCATCAATATCAGATTGTCTGAGCCGTGTAGTTGCGGTGCCTGGTTCAAAATAGCTGAGTGGCAGTGGTGTCGAGAGAAAGACCCTGACCAATCTGATATTGATCACCTATCCTAACGAAAGACCATCCTTAACTTAGTCCTGGAAAACCCATTTAAAAGGGTTATCCCATGATTATTGTAAAAAATGAAAATCATATAGAACATGACAATCTCTTTCTAACAAAGCTAGAACCAGCCCTGTACTTCACATGGATCCAGAGATCTCCCCCTTCATTGCTCTGCTAGATTTATATCAAGCTGACAGCTCAAGGGGAGTGTCTTTTCTGCTGCAGCTCAGGGGACATGTCTTTTCTGCTGCAGTTCTCTCCCTATCACAGCTCAGGAGGCAGGTGAAGGATGAAACAGAGCATGTGCGGCTTTTTTAATGAGCTGGTCAAAGAAAAAAGAAAATAAGTGGCATTATGCTGATACATTTTATTGAATAACTCAGTAGCTAAACAAAATTTTAATTACATGCAATTACAAAAGTATTCAGATCCAGGTAGTGGTTTGAAAACTGTAGAATATTTTTCGTGGGACAACCACTTTAAGCATTATGTATCTAAAACTAGAAAATCTCTTTAACCGTTAGGTCTATGCACACGATGCATATTACATGTAGTTTTTCGGTGTGGATTTTTGTGGACAAAATCCACAACATAATACAGTAACCAGCACAGTTAGGCTACTTTCACATATGCCTTTTGCATTCTGGTTTTGAGATCCGGCAGAGGATCTTAAAACCGGAGCAAAATGTTTCAGTTTGATTTAATACTTCCGGATGCATCCGTTTGGAACGCAGCTTACAGAGGTTTTGTGTCAAGTCGAAAGACTAAACAAACCGGATCGGAAAGCATCATAGTTACATAGTTAATACGGTTGAAAAAAGACATAAGTCCATCAAGTTCAACCAAGGGATAGGTAGGGACCCGAATCCCAGAAGGAAGTGAGACTCTTCTACACGTTTTCATAGGCATTATGTGATGGTCACGTACACTACACACAGGGGGGAGGATAGTGACCACTGCGCTCCACCCTCACCCCTGGCCCTGCCTACTTGCCTCGCAAGTCCTAATGACAGGGGACAACTAGACGGCAGTCCCTAACTTAGGATACGTGCTGGGAAGACAGACAAGACAAACAACGGAACGTGAACAGACCGGGTCAATACCTAGAGAGCTACGCAGTACTAAGGAATGAGCAGAGAATAGTCAGGAAAAGCCGAGGTCAAATACCAGGATAGAAACGAAGTACAACAGGAGTCCGCAAAGAATCGTCAGGTGGAAGCCGGGGTCAGGATACCAGGAGAGACGCGCAGTACAGGAGGAGCAGGCAAAGGATCGTCAGGGAACAGGGTCAGGTAGTATTCAGTAGTCCAACAAAATGCCAGGAACCTAGAATTAACAGGCAACCTGTGGCCAGCAGGCTGCCTGTATTTATAGTGGGGAGTGAGGGTCATGTGACGTCGCCAGCGTCACATGACCGACAGACCGACCAGTCAAGCACCGAGGGATCAGCTCGGCGCTTAAGGCAGACCTAGGAGCAGGGAGCCTCCCAGCTAGCAACGAGGTCAAACACAGATCCTCACTCCCAAAGCTAAACCCTTTTTAAAACTGTCCACTGTTCCTGTTGTGACCACGTCCTGAGGAAGTCTATTCCACAGCTTCACCGTTCTTACAGTAAAGAAGCCTTGACTCTTGAGACTGAACTTTTTCTTCTCCAGTCTTAGGCAGTGCTCGTTTGTCTTTTGAGGGCATTTTACATGGAACAGTTCTTCACCGTATTTTTTGTATGGCCCATTTATATATTTGTATAGGTTAATCATGTCCCCCTTAGACATCTCTTCTCAAGACTAAATAAATTTAATTGTTTTAATCTTTCTTCATAACTAAGACCCTCTATGCTCCTTATCAGTTTAGTCTCTCTCCTCTGTGCTTTTTCCAGCTTCAGTGCGTCCTTTCTATGGACTGGTGCCCAGAACTGAACTGCATATTCCAGATGAGGCCGCACCAATGCTTTGTAAAGTGGTAGTATTACATCCCTGCCCCGCTAGTCTATGCCTCGTTTAATACATGACAATATCCTGATAGCCTTAGAAGCAGCTGATTGACATTGTGTTTATTTAATCTACCATCGACAAAGACCCAAATCCTTATCTATAAGTGACTCCCCCAGTGTTACATCCCCAAGAACATATTAAGCACAGATATTATTACTACCAAGATGCGTAACTTTACATTTATCCACATTGAACCTCATTTCCAAAGTTGATGCCCAATCACTATGTTCTAGTCAGCTTGTAGTTTATAGACATCTTCCATAGAATCTACAGTACTACATAGCTTAGTGTCATCTGCAAAAATAGAAATGGTGCTATTAATCCTGTCCTCGATATCAATAATAAAAAATAATAATAATAGAGGACCCAGCACTGAACCTTGGGGTACACCACTTATAACTAGGGAAAAAAAAATCACAGAATACAGTGGCCTAACTGGGAGGAAATGCTCAAACCCCAAATACTGTAGCATATTTATAACCGGGGGAGCAGATCCTCCACATGTGATGCGTTGCTAACGGCCATCCCCAGCAAAAATTCATACAATGGAGGATGTCGGCAGGGGACCACATGTACCACAAAAACATCCTACACAAGATGAAATAATGTGTGGATGAAAATATAAGAGTAAATAGATCACAGCAAATGGTGCACCACAATAGTATGCAACTGACAATACAAGGCTAAACCCTCACTGTCACGATGGGGAGTGGGGGAAACCCCCCACTGTGCGGAGTGAAAGGGTAAAAGGGGATCAGCCTGGCTAAAAGGAGTAATAAGGGAGCAGGTCACCTCCTACAGCATCCCTAATCCTGTCCCTGACTCCTCACCGTATGAGGGGACCCCGATGGTAGGACGAGTCATACTCAGGATTCCTAGAGACCCTAAGTCGCCCTGGTAATCCCTCACCAAGGAGCAGGGAAGAGACGACCTGTTCATCCCAGCAATGGAGGAACAGGAGTCTCTATTTGAGGCCAGGCTGCAAGGAGAGGAGAACACATACAGCATATGGAGTTGGCAGGTAAGCGAAACTCATAACACACTTACCTGCCACAGACACACAGACTGGAACCCGTGCACTAGTACTGCTGTCCACACCAACATTAAAGGACACAGCACACACCACAAACCACACAGGAACCCAGGACACCCATAGCTGCAATAAACATGAGACAGGGGAATGTCTTACAAACATGCTGGACACCAAACACCACCAGACATGTAACACCAAACTAGACATAGCAACACCCTGAACATAACCCACTCCATAAAAATAGGGACAGGAAGGGAAGGAGACACCGGGATGACATTGATGACCACAAGGGTGGCCCTCACTGGACAGATAGAACACCCTGGACTGGAGCAGAGCTCCAGCACCAACCACAGCTGAAGTACAACAGACTCCAGCCAGGAAACCACAGAAGATATAAGCCAAATGACCACACCCAGTCAGGGAGTTAACCCTTTCAGCACCAGACAGAGGGAGGCTACAACTTAAAGGGGAAGTGCACACACAAGCATACCAAACACGTAACCACCGGCAACAGCATGCGTTGCAACCATGTCACGACAATGACCCAGAAGGCAGAGAAACTGCCACCGCATGCTCTCACAGCAACACGTTGCCGCGGGCAACCGCAAGTGTGGCAACAGAGTCACAGCGCAAACCAAAGGCCATGAAACTCACACTGATGTTAAAAAATGAGATTTTAGCCAATATATTCCTGTCAGGAACATATCGGATCCTGCGCACCCCACCAAAGTATCTCAGTGTAGCGCGGGACCTACCGCTAACCTACCTATAGTGTGTGAACACTGTCCGATAGGTGCCAAGGTCCAACTCACAGCCAAACTCCCACATACCTCCAAAGTAAGATCACTAATACAATGGGAGGAGGGAGGAGGCTGCGAGCCCCAACTATAGCAGGCCATGTGACACAGGCTACCAGGTGCACTAGAATGTTACCAACAATAAGCGTCCGCACATTCAATACATATCTAGAAAAATCACAGAATAGAGTGGCCTAACTGGGAGGAAATGCTCAAACCCTAAATACTGTAGCATATTTATAACCGGGGGAGCAGATCCTCCACATGTATTCACCAACTTTAGGTAGGTTAGCGGTAGGTCCCATGCTAAAATGAGATACCTTGGCAGGGTGCATGGGCTCCGATATGTTCCTGACAGGAATATATTGGCTAAAATCTCATTTTTTAACATCAGTGTGAGGGTTTAGCTTTGTATTGTCAGTGGCATACTATAGTGGTGCACCATTTGTAGTGATCTATATACACCACTTATAACTCGGGACCATTCTGAATAGGAATCATTGACCACAACTCTCTGGACACGGTCCTTCAGCCAGTTTCAATCCAATTACAAACGATACTTTCCAAGCCTATAGACCTTACTTTACCTATTAAACATCTATGAGGGATAGTATCAAAAGCCTTTGCAAAATCCAGAAACACTACATCCACAGCCTCCCCTCTGTCCAGGCTGCTACTCACCTCCTCATAAAAACAAATCAGGTTAGTCTGACAACTTCTGTCCTTGGTAAACCCATGTTGGTTATCACTTATAATATTTTTTGAAGTCACATACTCCTGTATAAAGTCCCTTAAAGTATAACTGTCATATTTTTATTTTTTTTGAGTATTGGATTGTGGTGATTAATATCTCCCTGGTGGTCCTATTTAAACTTTTTAATGTGTATTTAATTACCCCTTAATTCCACAGTTTTGTTCCCTGTACTGCCTACTTTTACCTGTGCTTAAAATCAGGTTGCTATGCAGGGTCCGTCTATGTGTTGAAGGCCGGAGGATGCAGAAGCACGCAGCGTGCAAGGTCAGATTACAGACAGCCAGGGACTGTAAGTAAATAATTAAAGCCAGGTCCTCCCCAGCAGCTGATAATAGTGCCTGGGCTGTGTGCACCTCTCCCTGTCCCTGCGCTTGGCAGACGCTCCCTCATTCAGCAGAGCTGGAGAATGCAGAGTCGAAGCAGCGCACAATAGGGAAGGGAGATCTGCCGTCTGCTCAGTGTATAAATGAAAGTAACATGTGGTAAGAGGACCCCTTTGTGCTGCAGGAGATTAACCCTTTAGGGGGAGGGCTCTGGTTAGTGACACTTTTGGGGGGCTATTGTTACTGGCTAGTGAGGGCAGGCGGGATTAGCCTCAGGGTGAGGGCAGTGGCAGCCATCTTAACTGAATAGTGAAATTGCAGTTTTATGCAGACTGGTTGCTAAGGGCTGAATCTTATTAAATATGGGGTGAGTCAGTCCAATAGTAACTGATTCTGGAATATCATGTTATTAGTAACTACATATATGAAAATTGAAATTAGGGTCTAAGTGTGACAGTTATCCTTTAAGAGTCATTCAATCATTTTTCCCACAGAAGTTAAACTAACTGGTCTATAATTACCTGTGGAGGATCTAGATCCTTTTTTGAATATGGGCACTACATTTGCCTTGCAACAATCACTTGGCACTGTACCAGTACCTAGAGAATCTTTGAAAATTATAAACAGGGGCACAGCAATGACTACACTGAGCTCTTTAAGAACTCTTGGGTGTAATACATCTGTACCCTGAGCCTTGTTCACATTTACTTTATTTAACTTATCTTGGACCATATCAACAATTAGCTAATTGAGTATATTACTGGATGTACTAACAGCCCCAGCACAACAGATATAAGCTCCTTTCTCTTCTTTTGTATAAACAGAGCTAAAAAATAACATTTAGTAACTCACCTTTACCATTATTTAGGAAACCCACCTGCTCAGACCTTGGTTTTTTAGCATTTGTATATTTAAAGAATTTTTGGGGATTTGTTTTGCTCTCTTTGCCACCTGCTGTTCGTTTTGTATTTTTGCTAATTTTATATCCTTTTTACAGATTGTATTAAGCCCTTTGTAAACTTCAAACCCTACAGCTGACCCCTCAGATTTGTATTTTTTAAATTCCCTTTTTTGTCATTTATTGCCCTTTTTACAGTAGCTGTAAGCCATTGGGGTTTAATTTTCGACGTTTATACTTGTTACGTAAAGGAATACATTTTTTAGTGCAATTAGGGTACTTTCACACTAGCGTTTTTCTTTTCCGGCATAGAGTTCCGTCCTAGGGGCTCTATACCGGAAAATAACTTATCAAGTACTGTATATCCCCATGCATTCTGAAAGGAGAGCAATACATTCAGGATGCATCAGGATGTCTTCAGTTCAGTCTTTTTGATTGATCAGGACAGAGATAAAACCGCAGCATGCTACGGTTTTATCTCTGGCCAAAAAAACTGAACACTTGACTGAATGCCAGATCCGGCATTCAAAATACCGGAATGCAGGATCCGTCCTTCCGGTCTGCGCATGCGCAGAACGAAATTTTTTAAAAATAAATAAATGACGGATCAGTTTTTCCGGATGACGCCAGAAAGACGGATCCAGCATTTCAATGCATTTGTAAGACGGATGCATTTGTAAGACGGATTACAAATGCCATCAGTTGGCATCCGGCAACGGAACTGCTTCCTGGATCACTCTGCTGCCGCAAATGTGAAAGTAGCCTTACTCAATGTGGATTTAAAGCTCTCCCATTTGTCCTCAGTGTTATTATGTGACAGTAGCTGCTCCCAGTCTATGCCCTGAAATGCTGCCCTCAACCCAGGGAAATTAGCCTTTTTAAAATTCAGTGTCTTTGCTCTGCCTGACAGTTTGCTTCTTACTAGAGTTGAGCGAACACCTGGATGTTCGGGTTCGAGAAGTTCGGCCGAACATCCCGGAAATGTTCGGGTTCGGGATCCGAACCCGATCCGAACTTCGTCCCGAACCCGAACCCCATTGAAGTCAATGGGGACCCGAACTTTTCGGCACTAAAACGGCTGTAAAACAGCCCAGGAAAGGGCTAGAGGGCTGCAAAAGGCAGCAACATGTAGGTAAATCCCCTGCAAACAAATGTGGATAGGGAAATTAATTAAAATAAAAATTAAATAAATAAAAATTAACCAAAATCAATTGGAGAGAGGTTCCATAGCAGAGAATCTGGC